>NC_135735.1:30641666-30958333 GCF_041903045.1 Epinephelus lanceolatus | reverse complement strand
AAATAACTTCAGCTCTAACTGTGCTGTTCTTCTGAATGTTGACATAGCATGCAAGAAGTATGAGAAGTCACTACTTTTGGGAAAGTATAAAGCAGGTCGGGGGGAGAGAGAGTGCACCAAAAACTGATCTAAAAGTAAACTACAAAGGGCATCAACAGGAGTCTAAACAAAATATATACAACACTGCACAAAATATGTGGAAACATATGCTGGGTTTTATTTGACTAAAACATTGGGAAAATATATTCATAAACTAGTTTAAATTTCTGATAGAAAATGTTTCATAACTTTGGATGCCTACTTTATCCTGAAAACTTACAGATACACCTCCATGACTATCCTCCTTGTTAATGGATGATATCTAATGCAAACGTTTCTTTAACCTTTATTTTAGCTACCACCCACATTGAGACATTCTTGTGCCCAGTGAGCAGAGGGGTCGTCATGGTCTACCGATGACGACCCCTCTGCTCACTGGGCAGAGGGGTCGTCATGGTCTACCGATTTTTAATAACCTTGCTTGTCAATTATATCAGGAATGTGGACAAGACAAACAAATGAAGGAGATGGAGCATCCAACAACTTCGACACTGAGAAAAGAAAGACACCAGCAGCCTACAGCTATATGATGAAGCGACTGATACTGGAGCCGAGTGAGAGGCTTTCCTGCTGTTGTGTGTCTCGCGGTTTGACATAAACTCATCTAACAATATTAGTTAGTATTTAATTATGAGGAAAAAATAAGTTTCAGTTGTGACAGTTTAACTGAAGTAGGGTGTTGGAGAGCTAAACATGAGGGAGTGAAATTTAAGTGGCTGAGTTAGCTAGTGACCCTGCACACTGTTACTTTGGACTTTGGCGTGTTGATAAGGAAAGCTTTGAAGAAAATCCCCCGGTATCAGCAGGAGGGACTGTTTACAAAGAGGACAGGGTGTGACTATGATGTGAAGTTACAGAATGTGTACTAGTGGTATTAAGGTGTGAGTGTGCAGGAGAAGACATAGGATGTGAGAAACAGTGGGAGAGAAAAAGAGCAGAGGAGATAAAGTCAAGTGAAGGAGTGAATGAGAGACAGGGAGATGAAAGCCTGGGAAGAGATGGTCAGATTTTGACATGGGAGGTGACAGCTGTCAGCTGCAGCCTTTCACAGGCCTGGCATTCCCCACACGCCTGCAACATTATACATGCCTACCATACCTGTAAGTGCATGTGCACATTGGATCATACTGCCTACATTATTCTGACCAGTGCAACAGTTGTTGTGCTGCGTTCTTTTCTCAACTGTCAGACTTTGATTGCTGCACGGGACTCAGATGCAAATCCTCAATTTCAAAGAAATCAATTTAATAGTTAAGTGAAACATTCAGAATTTGTCAAGGGGGATCATTGTTGTTTTCCAAGACAATGTTCTAAAAAGCTCTCATGCCTACTGGGGTTTTAAAAGCAACTATGGCAATTAAAAAACAATTCCAGAATCTAATAGTAACAAATAATAAATTTGTCCAAAATAGAGGTGCAAGGTTTTCGTGACACAGAAGCGACAGTTAGTCTCGCTGCCTAAAATAGTCTTGCATAGTGTACTGTATATTGTGACGCCATCCGAGTTTCAAGCTCTCTGGAATTTCACTCTCACTTTCCTACATGCCTCAGTGCACACATATGGAGAAGTACCGTCTATTAAAACTCTGTGTGTGGTAAAATCTCATAGTACAGTGGACTTAGGTATGCTGTAACTCATACAGTCAAAACTTCATCATTTATCATCACCCACAGTCAAATGGATCTCTGCCATTAACCCTAAACCCAAGTAGTAAACCTTAACTATCCAGATGGACAAAATGACCATTTACTATGACATGACCCTAGATTGTGCAAACTGAATCCATATGATTATGAGATATAAACTTTGTGCATTTGTGGTGCCTCCTAGTGGCAGAATATCCCAAGACTGAGCAAAGCTTGGACAAAGCCGCGCACATACACCAAGTTTGGTTAAAGGTTTGGTTGCTATTTTTGATTTCTGAGTATATATGTAAAATTTGATGTTTCTAGAGCAGAAGACCGTAAGATCAAATTTACAGATGAATTGAGAGATTAATATTAAGAAGGACTTTTGACTCTAAGCCAAGCCATTCCCAAGAGACTTGCTGAAACATAAAGTTAATTGTTACAGCACCACTTTGAGGTCACAGAGTGTCAATTTTTGTGACCGACTAGAAGGTGGAATTTGCAACCCACCTACAAATTGTGGTGCATTTTCATCTCACAATTTTTACTGCATCAACACTTTTAGCAGAGAAAAATAACAAGAAAGAAATAAGAATGATGACAAAAAAAAATAGGGCTCCAGCAGCTAATGTCGCTACTTGGACCCCTAAATACACACACAAACACACATGCATTAACATGTGTCATTTTCTCCCCAATCCCATAAAGAAATTACTGTATGCTTTCTGGTATGATATTTTACACACATGTTGAAGTGCTTGTATGGGGACAAAAAAAGGAGACACACAGTCACACACGTCTGACAGAAAGGTCTCTTATCTTCCCCTAATCTCACGTTCACAGGACACGCCTTCCAACAATATCAAATGATCCTCCAACTGCAGGAGTCACTGGCACACTGACTGTGGAAGTACTAAAGGCTGCTCCTTGTGATTTAAAAATATTCTCCCTACTTTGTTTTCGCATCCAATAGCTCACACAAATCAACCCTCCCAGCTCACTTTTGATGTACTTGACTGTGAACTCTGAGTTTCAACACAGCAGTATTGAGAGAGCTGGGTGGTACTGTTAGGGTGTTGGTGCACATTCACCAAATGAGTGACTGTATCTTCAACCTCACAAAGTGATTAAGTGTCAGTGTGCGATAGAAGAGGTGGACTTACGAGGTAACATGTCACAGCTTAGATGTCTATTCAGTTTATCCTCCAGTTTCAGCAGTAATGTTAGCTAAAAGGAGAGAAACACAACAGGCAAAATTATTTTTTGTACTTCTATGTGAAAGGAAACAACAAATGGTTAGAATAAGATTACGCTGTTGGTCAGTGAGGGAAATTTCATATTGCATTATGAAGTAGGTAATAAATAAATGATCAACATATATATATTTTTGCAGAGACTTACATGATACTTTGCTCCCTCCTCAACAGATTCAACGTTACACTGCATCTGAATGACCTGCAGACAAAGCATGGAAATGTAAATTCACAGCTCTTGTTGAGAATTTAGAGCAGCACTTCACTCTGTCAAATACACAGTATACATCTTGCTTCAGTGACTGATATTCCTTTTGTTATATGCAGTATAACCTGTGGTACACACCTGCCGTGTCTCGAGCTCTGCAGGTTCGGGGGTCGGGGATTTGACCAAGGGGATGACAATGGGAGTTTTTACAGTTTCCTGTGGAGGCTGCTGAGCACAGGGCAACCCGAACGCAGTCAAAGGATAAATACCGTTCCTGATACAGGGAAGGAAACGTATATGTGTAAGAAAACCAAACATGCAACACAGTTTTAATAAAAAAAATCTTTGTTTGTCTTTCCATGAAGTAGAAACTTTACAACCCTAATGTGTACAACAAAAGTAACATGTTAGTCAAATACTATTAAAAAATTAGGAAGTCATTTAGATTCATCAAAACACTGGTCTATCTGCAGCCAATTCAGTTGTTTGCCCATGATTTCATATCATAGACAGGCATCAAAAAGACTGGCTGCACAGCAGAGTGGCCAAAAAGCATATGGCAAAATGTCTTTTTAATGTGGTACATTTAGTTAAACCACAAAACCTGTCGAAGAATTAATGTTTCAGAAGAGAAATACACAATGTTTAGATTATATCATATCACAAAAGCCAACGAAAGAGGCACCACAATTGTCAGATGGTCCTATGCTGCCCCCCTGTGGCCAGTGTTTTATCTGTGTGGCTTAAGGAAACAGAACACAAGAGCAGCCATCATAGAAGTCATTTAAGAGCCGTCAGGCCCCCTTACTGGATATCAGTTACTGACTGGATGCTGCAGCTGATCTCACTGATCTGATACATCACAACATCTCTTGAGTTTTATACCGAGGTGAAGAAAGATAAAAGATTAAACTCAAGTGTATTATTTGGAAGTTTTGGATTTTGTTTGTGTTCTGATTTACCATCTAGCCTAGTTAAAAATCTGAACAACAATAAGAGCACAAACAACTTTCTGAATTTGTAAGATTTTTCTTTTCATGATGTGTTATGTAATTTAACTTAATTATGGATACAAATAAAGTCAGAGTGTGTCTGTCAGCAAAAAACACTTTTTACATCAGTTATCATTTCCACTCAGTCACATGAGAGGTTTGATAAAAAGTTAGCAAATTTTCTGTAAACATTTAGCCTAATAAACAACTTACAGTGTTTAAAAGACACATTCTAGGTCACTAAATAATGAATATCAATAAATACAGATGCAATAATGAATAAATAATATAAAAGCATTCTGCCAGTATAAATAGTTCCTGTGCCTCTGAGCAGAACAGAGTATAAATACAGAAAGTAGGTTGTTATTTATGTGCTGATGTTTGTTAAACAGAGAGAAAACAATGCTGCTCTGGCAGTGATAACTGTGTGCTTTCACTGGTATGCCTGTGCAGACACAGAGCTCTATAACTGCTGAAACTGACTGACAGCTAATCCAGCTGTGATCACCTGCTGCCATCATCAGAAATGGATGTCTCCTCAGTTGGACTATAAAGAAAAGGCTGTATCATTTCTCTAAAAACCCATTCCCTTGTTTCCTCTCTCCTCGCATGGTTTCCTTGCATCTCTCCATGCATCCCTGGTGGGAGGGACTAGGACACAAGGGAACGATGCAAGTGAGGGAAACCTGGATGTGAATTAAAGTATTGGCATAAACTCTCTGGCTGCTCCCTGCTTTGCTTCTTACCTCACATCCTCCAGGAATTTATCAAGCTCCAAGGCAGGAAACTGTGAAAGCCTACAGAAAAAAGAAATATAATTAGATACTTCACTTTGAGGTCTTATCACCACAGAAATTTAAAATAAGATAATGTTTCCTACAAACTCAAAAAAAATCATTAAGGATTTACATATACGAGTAATGAAAGACAGTATGTTGGACACATAGCAACAAATTCGAGGGCTTGAGACTTGCTAGACTAAAATTGATAAAAGACTCGACTTGACTTTGACTTGGTTTTCATGATTTCAACTTGAGACAGAAGACTTGAAAGGACGTGACTTTTTTCAATTAAATATTTGCATTTTTCTAGATATTCAGAAGTTACTTTTTGTTTTTCAAACATAACTGGATGATTTCTAGTGCAATGCGCGTAAGCCTGGCAACCTAACAAGGATGTGGCAGACCAACAAAGGCCTAAAGGCCATGGAGGGGGATAGTCCAAAATAATATAATTTGGATTCAAGGATTATGTCGTTGATGACAGTAGTAAAAAGAGAACAGCCATGCGCAAGGTGTGCAGCTTAAATAATTGGTGACACAACCACATCAACATCCAACTTCATCCATCACTACAGATCACAAAAAGAAAGGTGAATGTGTCTTTTTAGCTAAATTACTGGCTTATTGTTTGACCAGATCATCAGAATTTCATATGACTTGACTTGTCAGCTGCTGACCTGAGTACTGACTTGACATGTCTTGCTTGACTTAAAGCTTAGACTCCACTTGACTTGCTTGATTCTCACCATGGTAACTTGAGACTTGCTTAAGACTTGAAAGCTAAGACTTGAGTCTTGCTTGTGACTTGCTCATGAGTGCCTTACACCCTCCTCTGCATTACACTGATAAACATATCTTCTTGAGTAAATTCAGAAGGAGAAAATAACACCAATGCTGTTGCTGCTATTAAAACAAATACCTCTATCTGAATGACTAGTGTAATTATCTGTGCAGGACGTAGCTGACACAATAAGAAAACCAGCATGTGGCCCTTACTTGAGCTGAACATCTTCTTTCTTCTCAGCGATGACCAGGTTGGGATCCAAGTTCTTAGTAATCTCCTCCAGGGCATTTTCAGGAATCATATCTGCATAATTTCAAAGCCATTAAACCATTTTATTAGAGAAAAGACAGACATTTCTATGTCCGATATCTACCAACATTCTGCAACTCACACCAAAAACAACCCAGATCTATAACTAGCACTACAGGTAAGATGAAAATATGTATTTCTGATTTTGGGGTGAACTGTCCCTGTAAGCTTGGAGATTGTTTCACTTTCTTCCCGAGTTAAGTCACCTTTGTCTACATACTGCCTGTGGCTGTGAGGGCACTATGACCCCTTCTGCATTACACTTAAGGATCTGATCCATGGTTGAAACAGAAAGTTGTGATTAGTGGAGCTTTAGTAGCTTTAGCTTTAGCTTTGAGTAGCACCTACTCCTGCTGAGCAAGCTCAAGAGTTTTAACTCCAGCTCAAGTCACTCATTCTTCTACTAAACCATTTCATTCTGATTAAAGCATATCAAAACAACTAAATGCTGTGTCTTTTGTTTGTGTGTGTTAAAGACTCACGGTGGTGGCTGACAATACAATGTGCAGCCAGCAGTTTTAACAGCGGTACTTCAAACAGAGCTTGGTTAAACAGCAGCTCTCTGGCTGTAGGCCGTGTACTGGGATCACACTCCAGGCACTTCTTGATTAACTCCTACAAAAACAAAATCTGGGTCACACACTCAAGAAAAATGTTGTGTGGGACTTTTAAATAAGACACATTAATACACACACACAAAAGCACACACACATCCACACAAAAATCTGATATGAACTTTCACGATATTCATCTCACCCTCTGCAGTGGGTCTTCCAGTAACTGTATGGCATTGTCGATGGCCTCCTGAGAAATGAAAGAGGACTCTCCATTGCCCTGGATTTCCAAGAGCGCCATCTACAACACACCAACACGTTAACATATTGCTTTAACAATGGACTCAGGCCATTCTATCATGTATCGTGGGTACCATCTCACCTCTAAGGCACACATGCCAAACGAGTAGATGTCTACACGTGTGGTGACATCATCAACAGCTACAATAAAAGGAGGGAATAAGGAGAAAAAAGTGAACAGATATAGCATTACCTAAATGTTTATCAAACTATGAAGTGAAATTTCAGTCATGTCTACCTCCATATTCTGGGGCACAGAAGTGCAAATTCTTCTGTTCCTCATGACACGTCTTCACGTTGTTGTTAATGGTGTCTGGGGCAACTGCAGATAAGGAGAGAATATGGAGGATACATGGAAGTAGGATGGAGAACAGTAAGACCCCTAATGGGGGTCGGTACCCCCAGGTTGGGAACAAGCAGTGTAAACTATAGTACAGGACGTTAAGAGTTTGGAGGCTGCTTTTCAGCACATATGAGGTACAAGAGGTGACACAACCTACAGAGAAGCTTTTGTGGCTGGTGTTGAGTCATTGCAGTATGTGTACACACAACTAAACCTACACACCACCCTTGTTCACATCTCATACGATGTGCAGGGGTTATTTCCATAAACGAGAAAAGAGATACTGTCACCTTTTTTTGTCGTATGAAAATGCTTCATTGTTTAGTTAAATTATCAGACGAAAATGTTACTCTGGGCGGCACGGTGGTGTGGTGGTTAGCACTCTCGCCTCACAGCAAGTGAGCGTGAATGGTTGTCTGTCTCTATGTGTCAGCCCTGTATTAGTCTGGCGACCTGTCCAGGGTGTACCCTGCCTCTCGCCCGATGTCAGCTGGGATAGGCTCCAGCCCCCCCGCGATCCTCAAGAGGATGAAGCGGTTAGAAGATGAATGAATGAATGAATGAAATGTTACTCTTGTGCATAATAATAATAATAATTCAGTAGAATTTCTTTGCCTTTAAATCCGTAACTCAGTATCATTCGACTCCATCAGCAGCGCTCCAGCTCCACTACCACACCCTCTGTGAAACCTGCATAACTCTTTACCTGATCCGATCTTGATGAGCCCATTGTGTTGGATGAAGATGGTGTCACAGGTGAGGTTGCCATGGATAATGGGAGGGTCACATGAGTGGAGATAACTGTAGTGCAGAAAAAAGAAACACCCACAAAAACTCATTAGAAAGTGACTGGACTATTTTCTATGTGAATGCATCTTTCTGTGAGTGACCATATTGAATATCACATAATGTCTGAAAAGATGAAGCCAACCTGAGAGCAGACAGGATCTGTGTGCACCATCTCTTCCAAGCCTGTAGGACCATACACCTTATCAGAGCACTTACTAGCTGCTTATATCTTCAAATTATTTCATTTCTTTCTTTTGCCAAACGCCAGATGCCAATTACTGTGTTAACAAAATGACTGCTCCTCGCTTTGGAACGCCCATCTGATCCCAGCTGTGATAAAGGGGCTGTCACCTTTCACGAGATATGTACGTCATGCACAGCAAGTCTTTCATAGACAATTACTCTACTATGGCAAATTTACATACAGTTAGTTATTACCTTTTCATTCATGGTTTTGTGATTCTTCTTTGTCTTCTTTAGAAACTGCTTCAAGCTTCCTGATGACATATATTCAGTGATGAAAATCACCTGAGGGAGAGGAGGCAATCAGGGGAAACCTCATGAACAGAGACCATACAAATATAAATAAAAAAAGATGAAAAATACTGTTTCATTTTTAAAAAATAATAATTTATTTATAAAGACAGACAAAAGATTCAATAACAAGCTTGTGTCGCCAATTTCAAGTCTACCAAATAATGTTTTGCCAGGTCTGAGACCCACCCTGGCCCGGTTCTCCTTCGTGTCGGCCCAGTACTTATGGAATTTGACGATGTTTGCATGTTCCAAATGGACGAGGTTATCAAATACTGCCTTCACTTTCTCCTAAACACACAGGAGAAACAAAAAAATATGTTACAATACTAATCAATAAGGTTGAGCCAAATACTCAGATAAAACAAGAATAAAATACCTATTTTATACTTATAGTAACATTTGATTGAAATGTGTCAATATCCCTACTCTTGATGAGTGAAAATCCTCATTTAGCTGCTCTGTAAATTGTTTTCTAACAAATAATAAATACAGCAACTTCTGATCAACCTACATTAATTTCAGTCTTAAAATAACAACTTCTGGTCAGGTCCCACCCATTTCCATTATTGTCCATTTCTGATGTAAATCACACCCACTTCCTGTTTAAAACCCACCCATTCTGAGTAGAATTATGGACACAGATAATTTAGCTGGTTGAACAGATAGAGATAGTTGTGTACTTACTTGTCCTTACTAATTAGTAACACATTTAACTTTGCACTGAATCCTCTGTGCCTGACTGATGAGTAATTTATCAGAAAGAACTATGCATATGAACAAAATAAAATGAATCATAATTTTCTCTCATGTTCTCATATAGATTTGACCAGGGGATGCCAAACTGGTGTCTTACTAGTGAAGTGATAATATACATGGTGCATCATCATGACTCTATTAGTCAATCAAAAGAAAATTCACCACTAACTATTTTCATAACTAAGTAAATATTGAAGTCATGATGATAGTTTTTAAAGGATTCAAATTTCAAGTAAGTCATCAACCGTCTATATGTGCTTAAAATAGCTGCTAAAATTAGCAAGGATTCTTTTTTAATATTTTTTGGGGGGGCATTTTGCCTTAAACTGACAGGACAGTTAAGCGTGAATGGGGGAGAGAGACAAAGGGATTGACATGCAGCACAGGTCGGAGTTGAACCCAGGCCGCTGCGGCAAAAGCCATAAGGAACGCCTGCTCTATCCACTAAGCCACCAACATCCCATCAAAGAGGATTCTGCTTGCTAAATTTCACATGCTGCCTCTCTCTCCTTGGCAGCTTAAGCTGTGTTACTTTTTTTACGAAATATATGCTCATATTCGCTGTGGGCATTCATGAGCTCCTCCCATTCCACAGGTGTAAAATAAGTTGATCTCTTTTTCTCTCCGGTTGCCATGGTGAATCAAGGTCTCAGGGCTCCACTGATAATGGCTTTTTATTGTGGTTTTGCACGTGCTTAACTCAAGGTGTACCTACTCAGAGTTGACTGAACTAATTCAAATCAGCTGTTCTGAAACCAGATACTCAGAGTTTCCCAGCTCAGAGTAAGTCAACTTAGAGTTCAGGATTAGACTCGGAGTTTGTTGAGCCTCCTACCTGGAATACCCCTCTGGGCCTGGTGCATGCTCTGCTATAAATACCTCCTTTTTTAGGTAGTAAGTCTCTCTCTGTCTCAGGGACACTGCCTATCCCCAGCTGGCCTGAGGACAGCTTCTGTTTTTTTTTTTTTTTTCAGTTGACTACCTATATTGGTTGCCACGCACCCATACATGCCTTTTATCACTGACTTACTGCTGTCACACGTTGTATTAACTTGTGTATGTTTTTGTGAATAAATCACTGTTCTTGGCAGCCAGTTTGTTTGGTCTCCCTGTCTTGTCACATCTTTTGAGCCAGGCTGTGACATAGTAAATGAACTATCATTTGATTTTCAACTGTTGGTCAGTCAAAACAAGCTATGTGAAGATGTCACTTTGAGGCATTTTTTTAACTTTTTAAAGACATTTCATAGACTAAACAATTAATCAAGAAAAATTTTGGTAATTTAGCAATAATAAAAATAATCATTATGTGCAGTCCTATAGAGCACAATGCCAGATATTGTGCAACACTGGTAAAATGTACACAGATTATCATGTTGACAAATGGTCTATAACTGCTTTATGACAACAGGAGGGGATTTTGTTTTTAATATTTCACACGCAAGGTAAGAAAGTTTTCCTTTGATATACCTGGATACTTGTACATATTGTAAAGGCTCATTAAAACTCAGGATTTTGGAGCATCTATTGGCAGAAATGGTATATTATATTATTATATATTATATAACTATGTTTTCATTTGTTTATAATCACCTGACAGTACAAATCGTTGTGTTTCTATTACCTATGAGCCATTTATATCTACATACAAAATGAGTCCTCTCCCACAGTGTCTGCCACGTTGTTCTACAGTAGCCCAGAATGGACAAATCCAACACACTGGACCTTTAAATGCCAACAACAATATATCACTGACTCCCCAAATTTATGATACTTACAGTATGTCAGTACAATTTTTTATTTAAGGTATATGATGGATCTCTAAAACATTAACTGCCATTGCTTGACACTGGTTTTTCCAAATTGCAGACCAACAGCTGCATCATTTTACCACTATAACGTGTCTGTGTGAACTACAGTAAAAGAAGTAAAATCCAACAAAAAATGATTCTGTATATGTGCATGAACTACTAAGGCACAAAAAGACCTGTGACACTAAGACAATGTTCTATTCCCTTTTTCACACCTGGAGGGGAAATCACAACCACACCTTTGTGAGTCCTTCAGCTGTTTTATTCCTACATTGTAACACTCAGACTCACCTGCAGCGCTTTGAAGTTCTTCCTCTGTGAGATCATGACTTCATTCCATACTACCTCCACCCCTTCCTCTGTGTCCATGGCCAAGTACGCAGCATCTATTCCTGGGACATTACGCTGATTCACCTGCAGTAGAAATGATCAGAAATAGCTTATGAGATAATATATTTTAATAGTGAAATGAATAAACAAAAAAAAAAAACTTGAATAGCATACATTCACTGCCATGTTTCAGCTGACATGGTCAAGAAAGAGTTGTGCTAGCCATACCTTCTGTATGGTATTACTGAACATGGACATGGCAGGTGATTTATAAAATAGCTCCCAAGTTTTGAAAAAGCTGCACCACAGACAATGAACTGAAGTCTGATTTTGTGGACCCACGATGTTTGTTCCCTTCTTTATACTCAAAATGAGCTTTACTGTAGTGTTCTTAGTTGTGAAACAGAAAATGTATGCATGTACTCAGAACATTCCCCTGGGTGTTCTCAGTGTCATCTATAACATCTGTCACAATTCATTGTCTAGGGAGCAGTTCCATGTTTTACATCCTATGACATCACAAATTTTAGGTTTATCACTCTAGTTTTTGAGTTTGTAAGAGTGTCATTTACAAAAAATGGTGGACTGTCTTAGGCCATAGGAATAACATGTATTAATTTTAAAATTGGCTTAGTTTCCCTTTAAATGTAATGCAATCTCCTGGCCGCCCTTACCTCCTCTTTGCGTTTCTGCCAGCGGCCACAGGGACTCTCTTCCAGGATTTCTGACTCATCTTCACTCTCATCCTCATCCTCTGTTGCTGTGGTGGCAGAAGGATGAGTGGAGGCCCCAGGCGAGGACAAAGATGCTCCACCTTCGACCTGTTGAGTATCGCTGGACATGTGTTCTGCTGTGGACTCTGGCGTGTCTCCCTCTGAACCAAGAGATCCTGTCTCCTGTGCCTCCGACATCATGACACAGCTTGTTAGCTTGCTGGCTGTCCCACCTGGTCTCCTGCTCCTGGGCTGCAACAAGTGATAGGAAGCCTCTGTCTTGCTTACTCCTCTCTGTTTGAGCTGGTGGTCACATATTCATTTTCCTCTCTGGTCTGGCTTGACACAAGATAACGATAGAGCTCGAGGAGGGAGGGCTGTAAACAAATGACATATTTAGGTTTGTATCTTTTGGCAATAACGTTACACGTAGCATTATTTCTGACGTTAAATCATAACTTCTTTCCCCCCAACTACCGTTAGTTTAATTACCCACTGGGAGATAAACTGATGTCGTGTGCTTTATTTGATAGCTTGGACTCGGAGGCAGAGAAACATTACTGCCACGGGACACTGAAACATCACTCACTGTGGCTACTTCAGCTAACTTAGCTATTAAAGCCTCTTGCTAATGCCCCCAACGTTAGAGAAGTTCACCGGTTTACTGTTAACTTTTCCCGGCTAACAAGCTAATGACAGGTAAATAAACAAATAACTTACCGTGGAGCACAAACTACACCCGTATCGAGAGTCTTGGGTTACATACTGCTGAAAAGAAGTAAAAAAAATAACTGTTTTTAGACAGATATGTTAGCTTGTTCGTCATAAAATCCGCTGATGGCACAGCTGTTGAACTGTCTCGCGAGTCGCGATAGCGGAAGTCGAAAACGCTTGAGCGTCACGTGACTCATGCAGACTTCAGCTAGTTCCCGGAAGTTAATGGCGGGCCATTTGATTACATAATACTGAGAGACAGGACTACTATTTATTATTAGTAGTACCAGTCAATAACTGCATTGATTAACAATCCATATGTAGCCCGACGTATGCAGTTACATCCTTATGTTGTTTTTAAAAGTAAAATTCGCTAATATTTGAGGATTAGAGTTAACAACTAGGATTTCAGAAGACTTTATTTATCCCATACCCTGGAAATTCACAAGTTACAGCAGCTCAGAGCTCAGAGCAGAGTCAGAGGCAATAGAAAAAATAATAAGTGACTGGGTGCCAAACAAGGATAAAAATATGACTAAAATACAAATGAAATAAAATTAAAATGATAGAAAATCTATACACACCTCTCACTGAAATAGATACTGTATGTTCATGACTGATACATGCACAGGATGATTGTAGTACACATGATCAGTAGTATATTTACTGTAAAATATAGAAATTAATAAATATAATCCCACAGGAAGTGGCAAAATATTGCACACTGAAATTTGCGCAGGAATGTTACACAGTAGGCCTATGTGCACAGTACACAGTATAAATATAAGGGGTGTGGATAAGGATATGTATACGTATACAGGACAATATAAGTATGTATATGACATAGTATAATCATATGATAGGAACATATTACACTGTATAACTATGTGGAATCTGTATATAACATATGGTTATCTGCCTTGTTGACATATTTTAGGCTTTCCTTACCTTGGTGAAAGAGCATGTTGCCGTTCATTGCTTTAAATTTTTTTTTTTTTTTAATTAGTCTTGTATAGTAGTCAAAAGCAATTACAACCTATCGTTTATTGCAAATGTAATGATTGTAATGATTTAATAACTTATGTCATCTTTATCACTTTCAGCTGGACAGACAGGGACCAACATGTGACTACCAATTACTGTCAAGTGGCAGCACAATGGGTCACTGGACTAGCAGCAGCAGTTTATAAACATTTATATTTTATGTATCTTTGTCTTTTTTCTATGCACTTATTTACGGCTATAAAATAATTTTCTAATAAACTCAGAAACATGAGTAGCATGTCAAGCAGTTTGTCTGTGCCCTTCCCTTCATGTTGTCCTCTCATATAGTCTCCACTTTGGTGCTGCCTGGGGATGTTCCAATCGTTTAGAGAGAGGTACACATGCACAGTTTTTCCACTGACATGGAGATGAGAAAAAATAAAATGGATAAAGCCAGCAGGAATAATTTTACACTCACTTCAGATTACAACAAAAGAATATTTGAGGTTATCATTCTCAAAAACTGCATCAGCACATTTTCCACAGACAAAGACCACACCATGGGAAGCTTTGGGTTATTAAAAATTAGAAACAGTTAAAGGCTTGCAAAACCCAGGGATATGAGATGCAGGGTGAGGGTGCTGTCTCATTGCAGGGAGTGTTCAGGCTCCATTGCATCCCCCTGTTCTTGTGCTGAAAGAGAGAAGGGGGAAGGGTTAGACAGACCTATTGTCCTCAATTACTCAATTAGTTGTTTTCTGTGGACAAGAAAAAAAAGGTTTCCTCCTTTTTAAGGTAACACAACCTGACTAACTGACTCATTGAGTTGATGGCCATTTTATAGGTGAAGCATTCCTTTAAAATTGTGCAGTCTTTTGAAATTGTATAATTACGGTTATGATTATTGTTTTGTTTCTGTACATTTCTTAACTTACGTGTCTCACCTGTCTCCTACATCACTGACAGACTTGTAAAAGTACATGCCCTCTTTGAACTTATGCTGGTGAATTACTTAATAAAGTATGAAATCATCTCTTCACTTTGTCAACTCATCAACTTTACCTTTGACAAACATTTATTTTTAAAATCACATCAGATACACTCTTCACCACATCACACACTGGCTCTCTTTTATTAAGCTCTTTTACAAAAAGCACAAATGTAATCTTTAAACAAGCACATTTCTATTGCTACAATGTCTCGGTAAGTACTTGTGTATTTTTTTTGTCTTAATTTTCAAAATTTAGGCAAAGTAAATCAAAAGTATCTGCAATTTACTGCCTTTGGTTCTTGTTATGGATTGATTTGAGGATTATTTTCATGATTCATTGTTTAATCTGTGAAATGAAAATCAAAAAAATGAAAAATCACAATTTTACTTCTTCAAAATGCTTCTTTTCTCCAACCAGCAATCCAAAACCCAAAGACTCATAAATCAGCCTATAAATTACAAAGAAAAGCAGCAAATCTCACATTTAAGAAGCTGGAACCAGCAAATGTTTGACATTTCTGCTGAAACAATTAATCAATTGTCAAAACTGTTGGCGATCGATCTTATTTTGATAGATTAATCGACTAATTTCTGCAGTTCAAATTTCTCAGCACAATGGGAGGCTCAGACTCCTTATTACCTTTCCAACAAAGTTTTGTGCATATACTTTGCTTCATGACTGTTGTATGACTTGTGCACTAACATGCAAATGTCCCTTTTCAGTCCAGCTGAGAGAGAATCTTCACTGTTACCATGCACCACACAGTGGAATGGGCTCACTCCCCCAGTCAGCGTGGCTCTGCCTGAAGAGGCAGACCTGATCCACACCAGATCCACCAACTGAGGTGTTGAGATCTTATAGTGTATTCGAGGACAACTCGGAGCTGCAGCACAGGTATGACACATCTTTCATTATTCCCATATAGTAATTAAAACAGCGGTCAAACTCAAGAAGACATTTAGATTTTCAGTGCGTTTTGTGGCTTTTATGAAATGACAACATTTAAAAAATGATGTTTGTGTTTTATTATCTGCAGAGAGAAAGTTGTGAAACACCTAGAGTCACTCTATAAGGAGTGGCTCCAAGAAATCTGTGAACAAATGGTAAGACATTTTTCTTTATCTATACTGTTTTGTTGTTGTTGTTGTTGTTGTTTCAGAAGTAACTCCAGATATGACACTAGAAACATGTTATTGTATTGTTAATACATTGTATTATTACTTTTTTGGTTGGTTTTAGAACATACCTGAAACAGTCACTGCACACATTGGTGGCAATCTCGTCCCGTTCGGTTCCTATCATTTGGGAGTTCACTCAAAAGGTAATGAGTTTCTCTCCTCAGCTGGCAGCTTTTGTTTCACAGAGGTTCCTGACTTCACTGATAAATTTGCCGGCCATCAATTTCACAAGTGACACCTAGATGTTATAGTCAAGGGGCGTGCAGCATGAATGTACAGTACATGGTGATGATAATGGCTCAGAGCATAGTTACATATTTAAACAGACTTTCCTCTCATATGAATCTGTGCTGTTCTGACAGGTGCTGATATCGATGTCCTCTGTGTTGGACCCGGTTTTCTTGAGAGAAAAGATTTCTTCACCTCCTTCTTTCAAAAGCTGAAAGCTCAGGAGGAGGTCAACAACATACGGGTTAGTCTATCAGTGCTTCACTACTGTATGTGCAAGCTACATTTTTCTCCCTGTTGCAAGTGACTGACAATATTGTTTTTCTTTAGGCTGTTGAAGAGGCAACTGTTCCGGTCATCAAGTCTTCCTATGAAGGAATTGAGGTAATTTGTTCAGAGAAAAAGTATAAACTCTCCTGTGTGCAGTATCCCTCTTTAAGATTTGTCTGCATGTGTCTTGATCATTGTTTCTCTGTGTTTTTATTATTCTGTTTGTTTTGTAGGCTCACTCTGAGAGCTATCAGACTGTGGGCCAAACATGAGTTGAACACATGTCTACACATTTCAAAAAGTCAGTTTGCAGTGGGCTAATGTAAATTAAAACAGACCATTGTTAACATTAGGTAACATTGTGAACTGGAGGTCTTAATTTTTATTCTCATCCTCTTATTTCTCCTCAGGCCGTAGCATTTACTCCAGCGCCCTGGGCTTCCTTGGCGGTGTTTCATGGGCCATAATACTGGTTGCCAGAATTTGTCAACTATACTCAAACGCTACAGCGTCCACCCTGGTGACCAAATTTTTCCTGGCCTACAGTATAAGGTGAGTTGACAAACCAACAACGAGTTGAGTTTAGGAAGGCCCTGTTTAGACCTTGTGTCAACATGTGTTTTGGCTGATTTGATCACAAGAGGACAGTGCTAAATACAAGTGTAAACCACCACCAAGGTGCATTGTGATCTGATCACTCAAACCACTAGCCAAGGTGGGCTGGGACACATTCGACCACATATCTTTTGTAGTGTAAACTCTAATGTGTCCTGATGCGTTCCTTACAAGGGCTTCATCATCAGTGCAGGACGTGGTGGTTGTTTTGGACACATTTCAGAGTGGTCTTTTATTGTGGCCAGCCTAAGGCACACCTGTGCAATAATCATGCTGTCTAATCAGCATCTTGATATGCCACACCTGTGAGGCGGGATGGATTATCTCAGCAAAGGAGAAGTGCTCACTAACACAGATTTAGACAGATTTGTGAACAATATTTGAGGGAAATGGTCAAAAAGTTTTAGATCTTTGAGTTCAGCTCAAAGATCTAAACTATTTTTGTTCAGTGTAGAAATAGCTTATCTTCACACCGATGGTCTCATTTGCTGTTGTAGGTCACGCACAGACATCAGCAGAAACGAGAGACTTTTGCATATCCAGTTAAAATTTCCTTGTAGTGGCTTTAATTATGGCAGAAAGAAAAAAAATTGAAAAAATTTTCATTTCTAGTTTCTACTAACTCATTGTTTGTTGCGTTTATGCTTCATATTTACTCTCAGTTTGCAGCAGCAAAGTATTAAAACTTATTTATGTGGTGTATGTGTTTGCCTCATTAACTCATTGGCCTGTACGTCTGTTTCAGACATGGATTGAGCACAAAATGGCTGATCAGTCAAAGAGGGGATGACCGTAACAGCCAGATACATCAGCAGGAACAATCTTAGCTGGAAGATGCCAAACGGAGAGAGCAAGAGGGTTTATAGTCCTCAGCCTGCCGTGAGCCATCAAATCTCTGCCACTGTACCAGCTAGCCACACACCAGCTGTAAGCACAGGCCAACCAGCCGCTAAGAGAAAAGGCTGGCTTCACTTTGAGACGCCAGCCAAGAAGATCAAAGCAGACATTGTACGCAAAACCATTCAATCCTCTGTTGATGAGAAAATGTTCTATTTTCTGAAGTTAAAATGTCTCAAATGTTAGCCATCATTTTAAGGAATTGCTCCACATTTCTACACTTCTTTGCTTTCTTGGCAAGAGTTAGATGAGAAGATTGACGCCACTCTCATGTCTGTACGTTAAATATGAAACTACAACCAGTGGCGGGTTTGTTTAGCTAATCATATCTCATTTGTTTAATCTGTACAAAACCCAAAGTGTAAAACTGACAAGTTGTGGTTTGTGGTGGGTTTTGTGCTGGACTGTTTCTTGGCCAGGCGCAGTCACTTCCTGGCAACCTTACAGTGATGTCCAGACTTCAGGAAGTTACTGTGCGCGACCAAGACATAGTCTGGCCCATAACCCCCATGTATACCTCAAAAAAGACATTCTCACACTTCTGATTTTTTATCAATTGAACATTTAAGAACAGATAACCTTTGGCTAGCTGTTTCCCTGTTTCGGTACCTTTACATTTATCGTATAGACTCCTTACCTAACTCTTTGCAAAAAAGTGTATTTCCCAAAACTATAACATCAACTTTAACATGACTAGTTCTTGTTTTGAAATGTAAAAAAAGTGTCACAACAACAAACATTGTTCTTGTTTTCTACAGGAATCCGTGTCTGTGGCTAATGACTCAGCTGCACAACGGTTGGCGTCCAGCAAACCTGCCTCACTAAGGCAAAAAGAGACCTTGTTTTCCTCAACCAGAAACATCACCTAAGGAGTTTAAATCTGATGAGGAGCCCGTCAAAGGCACCTGCTCTCAGCCCTCTGCAGGTGTCACACCAGGTGTCTCACTCAGTCAGAGTCCATCTCAAAGCGCAAGAGGCACCAAGAGACCACACACTCCTAAGCCCAAGACACCCAACGAAAAAGCCAAACTTGACCTGGTGAGCAAAACTGTCTCTGAAGATGTTCTGTAAAGGTCACATGCACTATTACACAGTCAGTACAAGATAAATTCAGACCTATCTGCTGCCCTGTTCCACTGTGTACTGTAAAAATGCTGATCTAGTGACTTTCATATTTTTTGACTTACCTTACCTTACTTCTCTCTCAGACTCCACCCCCTGTCGAGCTGTCAGAGCCGACTCATGACCCCATCCAGCCTGCTACAACTGTAAGACCAGCCATCAAACTCCATCTGATCAGGTACAGCACAGTATTAAGAACAGAAACGTATCCTTAGTCCTTTGAGCTGCACACACTTCTCTTTTATACTTTGTCATGTGGCCCATATGACCTTATCCTCACTTACAGTACGCATGCTGAGAGTCATAGAGGGCCTCCTGAGAGGTTGACTGATAGAGCTGGATCAGTGTTGTATGTTTTCTCCACAAGAGGGCATTGAAGCCTTTTAGTGCATAAACCTGATATAAATACCAGTGTGGTAGCTGATCCCTTTCTACATACATTTTTAAGGCACCCATGGGTGACCTTTTGAGTGAAAAGTGTTATATGCAACTCTGTGAATTAGTAAATTTTACAACCCTTTTTCTTCTTGTATCTCTAAGGCGAAACTGATTCAGCTCCTGACCAAGAGGGAAAACATCATCCTCCCCCTCCATCACCAAGCACCATTTTTTCTTTTTCATTTTCTTTTCATTCTTAATTCTTAAGGAAAACCGAGATATTCCTTTTTCCGAAACACTTCAGTGCACTTTAAACTATTGTGCACTGTCTAAATAAAATGATAAACACTGCAGTGTTCAGTCATTTTGATGCAATATTTGAGCTGCTCAGGGGTTGACTTGAGGAGTGATGTCAGGAGATGTCATCCTTCTCTGATAAAAAAAACAAAAACTTGATGAAATTTATCCCTCTTTTAAATAAAGCTTCAAAGATTTGATACTTCACTCTGCAGGATTTAAATTTGGGTTGCCAGATTAACATTTTGGTAGATTTAGTATACACATATGCAGATTTGATGGGACCTTGGTAATGTCAGCGTAATTGAGGTGTTTCAGTGTCATTCAGCAACGCAAACTTTACTTTTAAATGCCGCAACAAAATTGTATGTAGTATTCAATTAATAATTCCTACAGACTTCATGGCAGCAAGAAAGCCACAAAAACACAAAAATTTAATTCTAAAAAGTTGACAATGACTTAAGTTAAAGAAATGCTTTGTCTCAGCTTATCTCATATGGAAACTCAATTAGTCCCGTGCAGGTTCTGATGACAGTGTCTCCTGGACTCCCTTTCTTCCTGCACTGTACCTGACAGTGAGGTCGTCTCTAAACAATGATTTTGCCTCGCTCAACAACATGTTATATAGCTGTTATGATGACAGAGAACTGATATTTAAAGGTAACTTATTCCAATCAGACGGAGCTCGAAACATAAAAGCTTTTTTTTGTTTTTGCCAACTTCTTTAGACACAAAGGGCACTACAAAGAGAATCTGATCAGAGACTCTTAGTGAATAATTTTAAGTATGAAAGACAAAAAAAAATGATTTAAGCAATAAGGAAAGTTAAAGCCAGTGAAACTGACATCTTGTATCATGAGGGAGCCATCTAAGTGTGTCTAACATTGTACAGTGGTGTGTAAAAAGAGAACAACCTAGTATAAATCTGCAGAGTCTGGTTAATATAACATTGAGGGGATGAAGATCAGTTTTAGAGGCATTCAGGTAAAAAGAAATCTCAGCATCCATTATTAGTGGTACAAGCTGCGAGGCAAGTTTCCTTCTTACCTTAAAGGTAAAACCATGTCTGGAGCGATACAGAACACCAGACCAAAATATACTTTTTTATTACATGATCAGTGTGTGGTTCAAAGGACAGTTCAGAGTCAATCCACACAGCAAGATAATACACTTGTTTTACTTTCTGAGATCGACCATCATTACAAGTTAAAACCAAAGAATTTGATTTGGAGTTGAGGTTCTGTCTCATACCTAGAGGCACTGATTAAGTTTCTGTTTTACTGAGGAGTAGTTTGTTAGCTGACAACCAGGTGTGTTGTTGGATATTGAAATGTACAACCCAAATTCCATAAAAGTTGGGACGCTGTGTACAATGTAAATAAAAACAGAGTGCAATTATTTGCAAAGTCCTTTTTGACCTATATTCAATTGACTGAGTCACAAGGCAGAAGTGCTAATTTTATTGTGTTTTATCTTTGCTGTGTGTGTGTTTTTATTAATCCCTTGTATTGTTTCTCAGCTATATAAACTATCTCGCAGCAGTGTCAAACGCTATGATGCCAATATTAGTTGCTGATGATACTAAGTAACAGGGGCTTGTATATTCAAAATGGTTTCAAACAAATAACTTGGCATTAAATGTAAAAAAAATCTGATAATATGATATTTGTAGGGAAGATGAATTATGATTTGGAATTAGCAAAATGATATATTGATGGTGAGGACATTTCTAAAGTTACATCAACAAGATTTCTTGGAAAGATCACATCAGTTTTGTTTGCATCAAGGACACAAAATCACTGGGAATTATTAGAAAAATGCATCCTTTACTTCATTTACCTTGTTTTTTTTAACATTACATCACAGTCTAATATATCCATATCTTACTCACTGTAATATTGTCTGGGCACACACTTACCCCACATAGCTTCAGAAAATGTTTCTGCTGCAGAAACGATTTATTAGAAGAATAGCAACTTGCACCAAGACATGTGCTGCAACCTCTCCTCTTTTCTTGCCTACTTCTGATATTAACATTCTTCAAATAAGTATTTTTATTTTCAAAGTGAAGTATATAAACACTGACATACCAGAAAGCTTTAATAATTTTTTCATCTGTAATCTCAGGTTAATATTTATTAAACTAGACAAATCAATAACTTTTACCTACCAATGTATTGTACATCAAGAGGACAGTGATAACTGAGATACTGTGGAACATGAACTTTTTAACTGACTCAGTGTCCTTGTCCCAGTACAAAAGGAATTTAAAAGTGGATTAAAGACAAATTTGGCACTGTATAAATCATCACTGTGCTGTGTGGCTGCTGTGTCTCTGCAGAGCACTGATTTATTTGATGTTCTGTTCATTTCTCCTCAGTAGTGCTGATTGTGTGGAAGATATGTATCTTTATTGACATTTCACTTTGCATTGCATCACGTTGTATTTTTAACTTAAATATTCTTCCCTGTAGGTGAGGTACTGAGGTAGCATGAAAAGCCCTTTCTGGGTATCCACCCCATCCGAACATGGAAACTCTTTATATCTAAATGTGCAATAAACCTTAACTTAAACTTTTTATTTGTTGTGCTTTTATTTCATTAAGTTTTCTTTCCTGCTGTGGTCCCACTCAGTTCAGCCCAGTGGCCCTGGTTAGGTGAGGTTCAGTGTCCTCTGCAGCCATGACGCCTTCACAGACCACACCCAACATTCAGCCCAAATGTTTCGGGCTCCTCCTCCTCCTCACTGCCCCTCAATTTCCACACTCCAGAGGAGGAGAAAAAAACTCCACTGTTATCCTGAGTCCGTGAACTAACTTCTGCCATACTAAAGTAAGTTGTGTTAACTTGTAGCGGTTAACTTACCTTACCAATGCATGCACTTTAGTGATACCCATCTGTTACCTGATAGTTTAACCTAACTTATCTAAGGATATCCAGGCTCATCCTCATGTTTTGACTCTGTTGTTCGGACTGCTGCTGGCTAACTTGCTAACTTTAGCTTAGCTGAAGTTATCTGAGAAACAGGCGACCAAGAGCAGCGTGTGAGATTAAGGGAAGCTTTTTGTTAAAGAGGATCTAGGAAAAAGCTTGATTGTGATGGATAACGGTTCTTAACATGTTTGCTTTTCACACAGTGGTGACAGAGGCTCGGTGAGCTAACTTCATCCTGCCAACATGGCCAAAATAAGTTTACTGTGTCAGGACCGTGGTGTTTAAAGTGCTATATAACGTTATAACGGTTGCATTCAACTTTTTACGTGAACATAAGTAGTTTAAGTTAACCAGCTTTCCCGAAGAACAAGGATTTCAGTAACTTTGGGAGTTAGATAAACGGTATGTTGTCTCACGTTACTGTGTAGTAACGGTAACGTTATGGTTCAATCAAGGAACGAGTCACAGCTCATCCTACTACTATTCTTAATCATAATGTTATCTGTTGTTGATATCCTACGTCCATTTTTATTGACCTCAGTTAACCCTAACTTTGATGTTTTGTATGTGTACCAAAGTTAGTTGGAGTCTGTGTTTAAAATCAGTATACCATGTTCAAGACCTTCCCAATCAGATCCTAGTTTGGATGCAGTGTCACAGAAGGAAATGGGCCCAAAACACACAACTAAAATGCATGTCTCATATCTATGTCATTTTTTCACTTGTTTTATATAGAGCGGCTTCAGAATGGGTTAGGTTTGCATTAACAGTATTAATATGATAAATACTCACTTATATTTTACACACTCACACAGGCAACTTGCCTTAGAGCAAAATTATAACAGAATGAATGAATTAGGGATGTACCATGTTGTACTTTTTGCTGATATCTGAAATGCTGATATATATAACAACTTATTTGGCCGATAATCAATACCGGTGTTGATATATCCACTTTTCCCCCATCTAATTTAAGTGATCATTAAGTCTCTTCTCTTGTGGAATTAACTTCATATTATGCATGCATACTCCTATTGTGATGGCCCACAAGCAGATGGAGACATGAAATACAGTACTTTTCAGTGTATGTAATTTATGTTCATTGTGCAAAATAAGCAAAAGCATGTTGGCCGATTCTGATAGTTCATTTTAAAGCCGATATTAGCCATTACCAATGACGTGCCAATATTATTGTGCATCCCTAGAATGAATATATTATTTTTGTGTATGGAAATTTACCTGATCCATCACCAATGGGATTACTCAGACACATTAACAAATATCAAACCAAACATTCTGGTATGTTAATCCACCATCATCCAGCAGCACAATACATAAATATCATCCACACATAAACACAAACGTTACTGGGGAAAAAAGACATAAACCTCCCACAACCAATGCTTCGAGAGATACCTCACAAAAAACTAATAACAATAGAAAACACAAATGTAGCACCATGAGTACAAGACACAGCTCATAGAGCCAAACAAGACAAAATCTAGTTCATGAATCAGTGCTAAATACTATGTGATCCAGCTCACAGTAGTCTGCAGTCCAAACAAAACAGACTTCAAGGGATCTGTCATCCCACACCCGAAAAAGATACCGGTACTCAGAGAATGCAAGAACCTTCTTTAAAAGGTATTCAACTAAAGCTCCATCCTGTATAACTATTAAATGTAAATGAGGAATTTGAACTTTTTGGAGCAGTTTTTGTGGTAATTTGATATAGAAAGGGCAGTAGAGAATGACACGCATTTCATGCTCCACCTCATTTAGCTCACAGTATTCACTTATGTATTATATTTAGTGGTAATATACCACATTTTAGCTTTTTTTGTGATTATTTGTGTTTACAAGTGCTTACAATTTACAGCCTTAGTCTCAATAACTTGCTAGATATGTGCTGCTTGCTCTCTTGACAAAAATTGATGTCTACGTGTACAAGAAATTAGTTTGAGTTGCTAGGTCAGTTCATGGCATTATCATGTAATCAATCACACTCTCACTTAAAGCCATATTGCATCCTTCAGCCGAACAGCATGAGATGTTGAAAAAACCCTTGGTGACAGATGATTTTGATCCCCTTTAGTGGCCCAAAGATGATCCATATGTAGCAGAGGAACGCAGAAGAGCTCCAGCAGTGCATCAGAGATGTCTCCCAAAGTGCCCAGTGGCCAAAGCAGAGGGGAGTATTCTGCAGTGCAAGTTGCTGTTCGAGTGCGTCCCCTGCTGCCTAAAGAGCTTCTACACTGCCATGAGAGCTGTATCACCGTGGACTCTGAGCTGTGTCGTGTTACTCTGGGCCATGACCGACACTTTCATTGTGACTACCTATTTGAAGAAACTTGCTGTCAAGACGACGTTTACTCCGTGTCTGTTCAGCCACTCATAGATGCTTTCTTTCAAGGTTTCAATGCCACAGTCTTTGCCTATGGGCAGACAGGCTCAGGCAAGACTTACACCATTGGAGAGGCTAATATTTGTGAGTTATTTATTTTATCTTTTCCATCCATTGTCCACTTCATTTGTTTGTAGTTCAGTTTATCCTGTAAATTAACGTTGTTTTGCATAAGACGATTCAAAGAGAACAAGATCAGGTAGACAGTACAGCACATTTGGACTTTTCAAAGAAAGTACACACTGCTCTAATTAAGTTTACCATAACAAGCCAGTTGTGTACAATTACATGTGGTTTAATTGTGTTTATAGGTTCCTTCAGAGATGAGGAGCAGGGTATCATCCCCAGGGCTGTTGCAGATATCTTCAAGCTGTTAGATGAAAATGACCTAACAGACTTCTCTGTCCGAGTCTCTTATCTGGAGGTCTACAAAGAGGACTTCAAGGACTTACTGGAGGTGGAAACAGCCAGCAAGGACATCCACATCCGGGAGGATAAAGGCAACATTGGTACAGAATAGACAGTCTAATTGGTCTTTAATCATGTCTTTGTGGTTTTGCTATGAATTTGTATTAATCTGCATTTCATGTTTTTTTGTCTCTGTGACTTCATAGTTTTGTGTGGTGTGAAGGAGTGTGAAGTGGAGGGTCTTGATGAGGTGCTGAGTTTACTCGAGTCAGGAAACACAGCCAGGCACACTGGTGCAACCCAGATGAATCCAAACTCCAGCCGGTCACACACTATTTTTACCGTGTACATGGACCAGCGTCGGGGAAGCTCGCGCCTCTATGGGACTGCTACAAACTCTGGACCACAGATGTTGTCTTCCAAGTTTCACTTTGTTGATCTTGCTGGGTCAGAGCGCATCTTAAGGACAGGGAACACTGGAGAGAGACTGAAAGAGAGTATTCAGATTAACAGTGGTCTTCTGGCTCTGGGAAATGTTATCGGGGCACTGGGGGACCCCAAGAGGAAAGGCTCTCACATACCATACAGAGATTCTAAAATCACAAGGTACATTGTTTAATAATTTCATACCCTGAGATACTTTATCATACTATTTTTACATAAATTGTTCACTGTCTCTTTATAATCCTTCATTCACCCAGAATCCTAAAAGACTCTTTGGGAGGAAATTCCAAAACACTGATGATTGCCTGCATCAGTCCGTCTTCCTCAGACTTTGATGAAAGCCTGAATACACTAAACTACGCCACAAGAGCCAGAAACATTCAGAACAAAGCGACAATCAACTGCAAGCGTGAGCCAGATCGCGTGGAGGGGTTGGAGCAACAGATCAAGGCCCTTCGCAGGGCCCTTGAAAATCGTCAGCGCTCAGAGACCCGCATCATTTCTCACGCTGACCCAAACAGGAGACCTCGACTTGGGGAGGGAGAGATTAGCAGACTGCAAGCTCAGAGCGCCCACTACAGGACGTGCACAGACACTGCTTACAGGTTAAAGCACATTGATTAATTGAGTTTAATTTAGTCTACATTAGTTTTTTGTCATCATAAAGCTATGTTGTGTGTGAGATGTGTGTTTTGCTTTATTTTAGTACATTAAGGTTTAAGAGGTATAAGTGCTTCCTTTATTTAAGTTCTTTTTCATTAATATATCACAGGTTGCTGCAGGAGCTGCAGAGTGAAGGGGCTCTGACTTCAGAACAGAGTCTGAGAGTGAAGGAGTGGCTGTGCTCAGTGGAGGAGGAGCGGAGTGGACTGACCACTGCCTCAGGACCAGACAGCGGCATCGAGAACAGCTCCACTGAAGACAGTGTCGCGTTAAGGAGAGGAAGGCCATCTGTGAGGAACCAGGTTTGTCTCTCAATCTCCCGAGGAAATATTTAAAGCTCCCCTGCAATGAGGTTTTTAACCTTGTTCACATATCCGTATAGTGTTTTTATGAGATATATCATGAGCAAAAGAAGCAGTCAGCACCACAGCTGAGCGTTTTTGCCTTTGAACTGCAGTGTATCAACAACGCTGTCAATGACAATGACTCAGAAACACGGATTCAGACAGCCAGGGTCTACTATCCTGTGGCCTAACATGCCATAATGGGGCCAAAATTAACGCGTCCACCTGCTTGTTGTATTTGCATCACTGTCAATCTGAGCCAATCAAAGCCAGATTTTTCATGAGAGTGAATGCCCATTGTAACCTTTCCCATTAAATACAAAAGCTAGATGTTTGTGGGTTTTTTGTCCAGTGGAAAAGGGGCTAAAGGTGAGCAGGTATGCTATGAGAGTAGCAGATGGAGATAGAGGTGGGTTTCAATGTGCATATGCATAGATCAGTGCATACTAATAGAGCAAAGGTGTAGAGTTACATGTGAGCCATTTTAGGGCTTGAAAGGTTTTTTTGTCATGGTAAATACTTCTGAATATGTCATTTTGATGAATAGCGATACCTTTTAGGACATCAGTGCCATGAGAACTTAAATGTTTCAGTCAGAGCTTTGAGTTATCAGCACTGATATGTGTATTAATTTGTTATAAAACATATTACCCAGGATCCAGAGGCTGCGGAGGAGAGGTGGAGCCATGAGCATGAAAGCGAGAAAGATGGAGAGAAAGAGGATAGTATTGTCCTGCTTCAAGCACAGATCCAGCGGCTGGAGAGAGAGAACACAGACTTTTTAGCAGCTCTGGAGGATGCTATGGAGCAGTACAAGCAGCAGGTGAGATGCAGTGAAATAGTTTTTTTTGTTAGTGTAGTGTTTCACAGTTTTGTCATGGCATGCCACATTCATCTTTATGTAACATGTGCAGTCACTGCAGGGTTAAACAGCTGTCCTGCAGTACTATGGACCAACTTGTGAGCAGGGTGATGATCCCCACCCACACACTGATTTTCTACATGTTTGTTTCTTGCCTTAGCTGACATGTTATTTATTTGATTGCTTTCCTCATGTCTCAGAGTGATAAGCTGCAGGAGCAACAGGACTTGATAGCAGAGCTGCAGTGTCTGCTGTCCACTCCAGGACTTATGGGCCTGGGCCTTAACTTGAGACCGCGGCCACACACGGCCCCTATGGGCTCCATGCAGCACAGTCAGAATGGAGGCACATACAGACAGGTAACGGACCAGCAGAGCTAGTGTTTCGGCCTGTGGTGCTGTGTGGGTTTAGAAGTTTAAAAAAGGTTGCGTGTGTGTGTGTTTGTGTTTGGTTGCAGGTCAGTCCAGTAGGCCACCTTGGTAATGGGCCCTGTGGTGATCAGGATGGTAGCCTCTATGAGGAGCAGGAGATCCCAGGAGGAGCAGACATGCAGGACACAGAAGAAGAGGGCAGTCATTTCAACCTCAGCCACGAGAGACGCAAGTATGTTATGTTTATAAAGATGAGCTTGCAGCACTGGGCAAATGTGTAAATGTTATGTGTGAAATGAACTGTATATGATGTAATGTTTGTGATTTTGCCAGAAATGTGAACCTTACTTGGACCAAGAGGGACATGCTGGCAGGAGGACTAGCAGTTGGTGGTAAAGGTCTCATATCTCTGCCTGAGCCAGACCAGCACCCCTGTTTAGCCAGAAAAGCATGTGAGTCTAACAACCTCAGATTCCCTTATCCAATTGGTGATTTTATTGACATGTTCACACATTGATAAACTTCAACACACAGGAAAGTGATATGCAACCAAAGGCCATGACGTCTTTCTAAACAATTTGCATGCTTAAAATTTGGCTCCGCTGATGTTTCGGTGTGCAGTTTTTGTTGGACTGAGCGTGTCCATTTCCAGGTTTGAGAGATCCTGGATTTTTTTTTTTTTTCACAGAAAGATCCTAAAGTAAAATTCTGAGACACTAGCCACACACAGGATGATGATTAATACAGCCTTTTATTGTGTTTTGGTTCCTTTTGTGCTTAGATGTTACATGTTAGAGTCTGGGTAACCTCAGGCTTTTAAAATCTATTCAGTGTGCTTTTGTTGCTTGGTTTTAGTCTCTATTCTGTTCCAAGGTTCATATTACATCCAATTAATGGCCATATGCAGGGTGCACTTGCCTCAAAGCTCTGTTCCGACCTTCATAATACCACCCTGCTGACCTTCTTTGTATTCTCTCAAATCTCTGTGTAGCCAACTCCAGCACCGGGGAGACGTCAGTGCGTGAAAGTCTGAAAGGTTTTGAAGCCGTTTCGGAGTTGGGGCTTCTTCAGGCACAGCAGAAAATCAGGGAGCTGTCTGTCACCATCCGTATGAAGGAGGAACTCATCAAGGAGCTGGTCAAAACAGGTAGCAGCTTCGATCTCATTGCCATTTCTTTGCTGCATCGTTTCCAAATAGAGATTTACTTCTGTGTTTTTAAACATTGATTGTTGGTGTTTAGGTAAAGATGCACAGGCCCTGAACAGGCAGTACAGCCACAAGATCACTGCTCTGGAGAGTGATGCTTTGCAGGCTCGACAGGAACTGCAGGAGGCCCAGAGGCAGCTGCAGGATCTAGAGAGACAGGAGAGAGAGATCAGCACGATGGACAAGACCAGAGCACAGGAGTGTCGCAGGAAGATAGCTGCCGCCCAGAGCAAAGTTCAGGTTTGACTGCCACACTTCTGGATTTGGTGATGCTGATTTGTGTGGTATCTGAAAGAATATATTTGTGCTGCTTAGATACTATTTTTAACCCATGCACAAAACACTGTACTATTCCTCTTTAATATTTTTACACTTGAGGCCTGTGTATAGCAAAATGTGTATGGTTTCATATTCTCAGGTTCTCAGCCAGCGTCAGAGGGATACCGCTCGTCTCGCTAACCTTCCTGCTCAGAGCGAACGTCGGGTGTTGGAGCTGGAGCGAAGTGTCCAAAGTATGAGGCAGCAACAGGAGCAGCTGCAAAGGCGGCTGCGCCAGGAGAGTCAGCAGAAACGACGTCTGGAGAGTGAGATGCAGCGGAGAACTCACAGAGTCAAGGTACCTCAGGCCAATACAGCAGAGTGGCAGCTATATGTTTGAATATAACTGTATTTTCAACCACAGAATTATTTTACTTTGTTTATTACTATTGAAGGATTGGATTGAGGATTGAAGGATTATAAAAATGGTGTCACTTCACAATAGAGCATTACACTTTGTTGCGTAAATTTTTATGGATTGACAGTTACGATTTCTTTACTTTTAGAGTTTTACTGAGTTAATACCAATGTCAGATCTAAACTTCATGTAAATAGCTGTATTGTAAATATGTGTAAATACATTTTTTTATGTGTTTAGTTTAGTTTAGTTTATTAGTTTATAGTATTGTGGACAATCCCAATTAATTGACTGTAGAAATAACAGTAAAAAGGGCAGCTTTAGCCAACATGGCTAATATCCAGCTGTAGTCCCTGGCCTGATGACAATAGGCACCCTAAAAAGGTGCCTAAGTATTAAACAATAAGGTGTTCAATACTCATTTTCCCCACTGTATGTTGCAAAGGAGTTGCAAGTCATTGAATTCTGTTTTTACATACATTTTACACTATGTCCCAACTTTATTGGAGCTGAGGTTGTAAATCTCTAAGGCAGAGATTTTAGTTTTGTTCAATAAAAGTCCTGTAATTGATCTTTGTCTTCCTTTCTTCCACCCCTCTACCCCCTCTGTAGGAACTGGAGATAAAGAACGAGCAGCAGCAAAAGATCCTGAGAATAAAGACGGAGGAGATCGCTGCCTTCCAGAGGCAGAGACGCAGCGGCAGTAACGGCTCTGTCATCTCATTGGAAGAACAACAGGTGGGAGGACAGGAAGCTTAAAGGGATAGTGCACCCAAAAATGAAAATTCAGCCATTATCTACTCATCCATATGCCGACGGAGGCCCTGGTGAAGTTTTAGAGTCCTCACATCCCTTGCGGAGATCGGCGGGGAGAGCGGCTAGCACACCTAATGGTAGACGGCGCCCCAGACTAACGTCCAAGAACACAAAATTGAAACCACAGAGTATCTCCATACTGCTCATCCATAGTGATCCAAGTGTGCTGCAGCCGCGACATAAAAAGTTGTTTCGAAAAAACGTCATATGAACTCTGTTTTTAGCCTCACTGTAGCCTGTAGTTCTGACTGCTTCTCTGTGCTCCGCGCTCACGTGTGCGCGTCTGCGTGAGACCAGCGAAAGCATGAGCTTTGCTTACCCGTGTTTACATCACGTGACACATGCACCGCAGGGAGAGACAACGGTAACCACAGTAGCTAAAAGATAATTTGCACTATGGTCTTTTAGCAAAGGACAGCCCAACATGTCTGAAGACTTTGAAACTGAGGAGGAACAGCATTTCTTTGTTGAGCCGTATTTGTTTGAGCCCGAGTATACGCACGGAACTCAGGCTACTGGACGAAGCAGCCGCCGCAGCTCATGAGCCTCAGCCAGCCGCAGAATACCGGAGTCGAGCACTGGAAACCTGGTGGTGTAGTTGTTTCAAATGCAAAGCAATGCCAACGGATGAGGAAAGGCTTTGCTGCTCAGACTGGGAATTGGCGATGCCTGCACTTGAGAATCTGGATATCAGTACTGACGAGACTGCTGCTTCAGAGATCACAGATCACCCTGAGCGCGCGCACACGTGAGCGCGGAGCACAGAGAAGCAGTCAGAGCTACAGGCTACAGTGAGGCTAAAAACAGAGTTCATATGACGTTTTTCGAAACAACTTTTTATGTCGCAGCTGCCGCACACTTGGATCACTATGGATGAGCAGTATGGAGGTACTTTGTGGATTCAATTTTGTGTTCTTGGACGTTAGTCTGGGGCGCTGTCTACCATTAGGTGTGCTAGCCGCTACACCTGCCGATCTCCGCAAGGGATGTGAGGACTCTAAAACTTCACCAGGGCCTCCGTCGGCATATGGGTGAGTAGATAATGGCTGAATTTCATTTTTGGGCGCACTATCCCTTTAAGGAGAAAATGTTTCTAATAGCTTTGAATTCACACAAAACAAACTGCTCTTAAAACCCCCAGAAAAAAATTTATCACACAGTGGTTTGATTTTTAAGAATGTGTCATTTTGGTAAAGAATGTTGCTTGTGAGTTTTCCCTGCAGCTTCAGTTTGTGTGTCTGTGTCTCTATTTCTGCATGATGTGTGGGCTTTTGTGTCCCGACTCCCTGCGAGTAGAAGATAGAGGAACAAAAACGCTGGCTGGATGAGGAAATGGAGCGGGTACTGGAACAGAGGAGAGGACTGGAAGACCTCGAAGGAGAGCTCACTAAACGAGAGCAAATCCTGGCCAAGAAAGAAGCCCTGCTACAGGAGCGAAGTGGACTGGAGACCAAGAGGCTCCGCTCCAGTCAGGTATTTAACAACCACAAACAGCTCCATTCAGTGACACAGAGAACTGGTAAAAGCTTAACATTTTTATTCACCTTCCCTCTAGGCCCTGAGTAAAGACCTGGTGACACTAACAGGGCGTATTGAGTCACTTGAGCGAGAGCTGAGTGAGAGGAATGGTCTTCTTCGCAGCAGCAGTGCTCAAGACTCTCAACAGATTCGCCAAGAGATCTCCAACCTGCGTCAAGAGAAGGATTCACTACTTAAACAGAGAGTGGAGCTGGATGATAAACTGCGGCAGGGTAGCCTGCTCTCACCTGAGGTCAGATATCACTCTGGGGTTAAAACAGCAACAGAAAAAAGACACTTTGTGTCCTCTGAACAATGGATAGGATGTTTTTGTGTTTTCATAGCACTGATACCTGAACATATTTTTAAATGCGTAATTGCTGTGCACATTAAGTACTTAACATGGCAGTAAAAGAAACTGACTAGAAAACGTGTGACAAGCAGTAACATCCTCACTGCAAGCTGTGATATTACCTGTGTGTGTGTTCATTTTCACATTCTTATTAAGTCCATCTGTTTCCTCTGATGGTTGCAGGAGGAGCGAACACTTTTCCAGTTGGACGAGGCGATCGAGGCTCTGGATGCAGCTATTGAATACAAGAATGAGGCCATCACTCAGAGACAGAGACAGCTCAGGGCTTCTGCCAGTATGCTCTCCCAGTGGGAGATGAACCTTATGGCCAAACTCAGTTACCTGTCTGCCTCTGAGACCAGAGCACTGCTGTGCAAGTACTTTGACAAGGTCTGTGCAAGATTCAGCTTGTTTTTACTGTGACCTTACTTACAAAATGCCACATCTACAATTTTTAGAGAAGCTGGCTAGTTGGTTACACTAATATCATTTAAACATCAATAACATTTAACGACTATTAGTAGTGGTAGCACTTGCACACTCATTCACAAGAAAATTGAGCAGTGTCAGACCACGCAGGGTGAGACTCTTTATGTGTAAACTCCTCTGTATGTACGCTGAAGAGTGTTGATGCTTCCTGTAGGTGGTGTCTCTGCGTGAGGAGGAGCGTAAGCTACAGCTCGCCCTGGCTGAGCTGGAAATGCAGCTGGATGAGCAGCAGAAGCTGGTGCAGTGGTTGGAGAATGCCCTCGATCGCACACAACTGGACACAGATCGCCGGCTCACACAACAGCAGAAAGAACATGAGAGGAGTGTGCAGCTCTTACTGCAGCAGTGTCGAGGTGCAGATCACATGGACTTATTTACAGAAAAAAATTCTCTCACTTATAAAAGGTCTAATGCATGCGTTTATGTACTTGCAGCACTCAAAATATAATATAAATTCCTCACTCTTTGATCAATACTGGATATATTTTAGGTTTACTGGTGCTGAAAGTGAAGTTATATATCATTAGTTGTTGTATGCAGCATATTTACACGTCATGTTTTTTATTAGATTATTTCTGTCGTCATCCTATAAAACTGATAATATTTGCCTACCCTCGTGCGTGTGTCCTCTTGTCCCCACAGAGCAAATGGACGAGGGCCTGGCAGGAAGGCAGCGGCAGTATGAAGGATGGATTCATAACCTCAGCAAGGAGCTGAACCACTACAAGGCAGCAAATCTGGAGCTAAGCAACAAACTGAGGGAGCTCTGTGGCTCAGTCAGCCAGTCAAAGGAGTATGCAAAAGGTAGAAGTAATGATTTGAGAAGTATTTTTAGATCAAAACTTTTGTTGCTTTCAATATTTGTGATGATCATAATCATTGTGTTTACAGCTTGCAGTGAGATGGCTTCAGATATCTGTGCTATTAAGCCATACTTTGTTTCTTGGTATTAAAAAAATGACTAAGGTGCAAATACCCTTCCACACATCCTCAGGCAAATCACCTTCTAAAATTATTACTGTCTTTCAGATCACTATATAGATTATCAGTAACTAGTCCATCTCCATCTTCTCTCCATTTTTCTGCCCTTCCGTCACTAGCTCAGTTATGGCCTGCTGCTGGGAGAAATTTAGATAACCACAGCATGTTAGGGCTGCAGCCACTAGTTATTTTCATCATGCATTATTCTGTCCCTTATTTTCTCAATTAATCTGAGTCGTTTGATGCATAAAATGGCAGATAAAGTATACAAGCCCACATTTGCATGAGCTGTAAACACATACGCCCATGCATCTTGTTCATGCATACACACTCTTAACACATGCAACCTCACAAACACTGGTGACCAGTCTAATCAGGACTGGGCAATATATTGATATTATATTGATATTGTGATGTGAGAGTAGATATCATCTTAGATTTTTGTTATCGTAATAATATAAGTGTGGTCTTGTCTTGGTTTTTAAGGCTGCATTACGGTAAAGTGATGTAAATTTCTGAACTTACCAGACTGCTCTATTTGTTCTATCATTTGCCTTTACCTACTGAGTCATTATATCCACATTACTGATGATTATTTATCAAAATCTCATTGTGTAAATATTTTGTGAAAGCACCTATAGTCAACTCTACAATATCGTTGCAATATCCATATCGAGGTATTTGGTCTAAAATATTGCCCATCACAATTTCCCAAGGCCCAAGGGGACATTGTTTTGTCTGATCAAGACTTGAAGGTCCAAAGATATTAAGTTTACAATCACAGAAGACTTGGAAGTCCAAAAAAATATGACTCAAAACAATCAGAGTTTCAACTGCAGGAACAAACACTAAGTCCATTTTCAGTTCCTGGGCAATCGATCATTTCCAAACTTCCAAACTCTGCAAAATAATCTAATAATAATAATAATTTTCAAAATATCACAGTCACATAACACAACAGTGCATTACAAACAACATTATGATGAGCCTCTTGACATGTACAAATATGACATCACAAACACAGGCAGTTTTACTGCCAGAATTTTTAGTTTCTTATTAGTTCAAAAAATCTGTTAATTTTCAGTTTAGCAGTGCTGGAAGAAGTATTCAGATATTTTACTTAAGTAAAAGCCACACTGTACTATACTGTAAAAGTACTCTGTTAACAGTATTCAACAATTTATGTAAGTGAAAGTGGAAAATATTAGTTACAAAAACTACCTGAAGTATCAAAAGTAAAAGTGCATATTAGGCAGCAGAGTGGCCCCTGTCATTGTAATGCCACTGTATCATACACTATATTACCTGGTTATTATCACTGTTGCATTACCATTAACACTGTTAAAAAATAAACTCTCAGATTTTCTGTGTAAAATTTTAATCTGAAACATAATTAAAGCTATCAGATAGTTGTATTGAAATATAGAATAAAATTTCCTCTGAAATGTAGTTGAGTGAAAGTATGAATTAGCTTGAATTGGTAACACTCAAGTAAAGTACAAGTGCATCAAAACTGTACTTAAGTACAGTGCCCAAGTAAATGTACTTGATTACTTTACACCACCACTGTTTAGTAGTATTTTTATGTGCTGTGGTTCATGCCTGAATGCTACAATTTTATTCACACATGGGATCATCTGACATCCTATTTCTTTGATCATATATTTTGCCCACAGATCTTTATCTTGACGTATGTTTTGATATCTAACTGTCATTTTGACATGTTGTCTGTCAGCTGTGGCATCTGATGGTAAGCATGGCAGCACGGAGAAGCTGACCCGCTGCCGTGAGGACAGCCCAGGAGGCAGAGTGATGGGCCAGTCTGACAAACCACACAGGTCCAGGGAGGAAATGCGCGAGCTGGTGAACACCCCTCTCCCGTCCACATGGAGGCGCTCCTCTCTCCCCACAGAGGAGCCTGCTGTCATGGAGGAGTTGTGGCTTCGAGCGGGTGGGGACGTTCCTGTTAACCGTGTAGTTCAAACTGGTATGGGGTCCTGTTTCGGGCCGACGTCCCTCCCTGTGGTGAAGTCTCGCAGAGAGTCCCGCAGATCCAGCCTCAACATCGGACCACTGACTTCAAACAATGCATTAATTGACGTGCGGAAGAATCCTGTCTGAAAATAAATGTATAGTGCTACTTAAAATCATTCACATAGATTTTTGTTCTGTGGTTTCTGACATATTTTGACGCATTACCTGTCTTTTGTTTTTGTATTTCAATTTTTGTACTTGTACATAAAGACATCCACTGATTTTTATATGAAGCACTTTCACTAAGGCAAAGTTCATGTGTCATGTGTTAGATAAATCATTTGCATCATTACAAAATGGTGCTCTCTAATCATGTAGTCTCATTACCTTCTACAGTATTTTATATTAAAATGTTTTTGCCTCTCACACTCATCTGGCTCATGTTTTTTTTTTTTTTTTTATCATGAAGCTCTAAATTTCTTCCACAACTTGACATGCAAGAAATGATTTTTGCCTTTTGATCTGTAATCCTTTTTAAATCGATGGTCAAGTTGGATGTTATCACAGTAGATGTAGATGGGGCATGAAAGCTGCTGTGAAATGTAGATTAGTGTAGGCGTGGGGTGGGTTTAAGTGCAGCTGTGATCAGAAGGGCAGGGTTGTGTCTGGGAGGCCACAACTGACTGCTGAGTCTTTTTCTAGAAGGGAATTCAGTGGTAGATTAAAAAAAATGAAAGTGAAAGCTAACATTGTTCTTATGTCATGCATGCAACCTTTTTAATCTGTGAAGATGATCAGTAGTACTACCTGGCATATTGGAAACATGCATCTGTTCTTAATCTTGAATTACGACTTAAAGCCAACATCTCATCCAATTGAATGACAGCAGATAAAAACCCTAGACAGCAACACTTGGCCCTTGACCCTGGTCTTAGCCTCATGATTAGATTCAGTGTGACATTTATTTAGAGAGTATCATCACTAGAGTCCAAGCACCAAAGTGGCAGAACCCTATTGAGTTTGTGCTGGTTTGTTATTATATGTCGTCTTGTGCTGTGGCCTCAATTGCTGTGGGCTAGCATGAGCTATAAGCATCAAACTTGGCCTAATAACTGGAAGTGATGTACAAGTGCTCCTAAGAAATATGACCCCAGATTAAACTCAGTGGAGTCATCTTGCACTCAGTCCTGAATACCCACCAAGTTTCGGTCACATCTGATGAAGGGGAGCAAAAGGCGGGACTTAAAATGTCCAGTTATCAAAATGCTGCATATATTTTAATGGTGAAAGAAATGTGTAATTGGTCTGACTCCTTTGGATGAAATGAAACCAGCTGAAGTGACTTTACTCAGCTCTGTGAAGCCTGAACCTGCACACTGCTGCTTGTGGCTTTGATTTTGGCATTTGAGCTCCTTCCTTCTGGTGGCCGTAAATGGTTTGAACCTGCGGTTGCTGCTTGTAGCTGTATTTATCATTATGATTATGATCTTCATCATTGTTATGTCCATCCATAAGCATCCATAAATTCAGTTAGAAATCACTGAAAAAGAAACTCCATGTCACTACAGAACTTAATGGAGAATCATTGCTTTTTTATATTATCTTTAGTGTCAAAGTAATCTAGTGACGTGTGTCTGTATGTCAGAGTACATTGGAAAAATTAACTGCTGATATTAATTCGACATACTTTTACCGGTGTCAGTTTATTAAAATGGAAACAAATAAAACAAAATCATCAAAATTTTGGCCTACAACTAATTCCTGTAATTCCATTTCCTGTTTACATCCCCCAAAGCCCCTAAATTATAGGAACTGTAATTCCAGGATGTTTATCCCCCCAAGAGAGATGAGACAAGCTTTTTGATCTGCATTTACATGAAGCCTCATTTGTTGGTATCCAGTTTATTCCTCCATTGGCCTTATCAAAAAATAATCCTGTTTCTTTATTCAATGAAAAAGAAGTCAGTGTATCTGCCCTGTTTCATTCAAGTGGAAGACAAATCAGTCAGGACAAGACATGATATTTCAACTGGTCATCTCCCCACAGTGGGAGTGTGGACACCATCTGAGCAGCAGAGGGCAGTGTTTCCTCAGTGTTTCACTAGAGTCTGTAATGCTTCCCTACAAATCTCCACGAGGGGCAAGCAACAGTTTTTTGTTGCACTGAAAGGATTTTCTGCCCCTCTAATTTAAAAACAAACCAGATTAAGAGGAAAATCAAGTGTCACTGCTGGTTTTGGTAAACAAGTGAGAAATATTAATTTATTTAATAATTTATTGGATGGACCTCAATGGGTACCACAGATGGGAAAAGTAATCACACAATCATTGCAATAAATAAATGTAATAATGGTCTACTAATAAATGCAATATGAGTAAATCACATCATTCTAGCTCCGAAACAAGCCTGGTGATGCTGGAGGTCAGAGGGCATGGGGGAGAGCGGACTGGAAGATAGACGAGGCCCAAATCATTTTTAAAAAAGGGAGCAGCATTGAGTTCTGTGACAGAGATGATCCAGCTCATCTGACAGGGGAGGGCTGGTTTCAGGACTCTGAACACAGAGGAGGTGAGTACAGTGTATGTTGGGAGATTCTTATTTTATAGCTGCTTTGTGTTCATTGTCATAGAAAAATAAACAACTGCTGCTTAATTCACTCAAGTAAATGTAGATTGTTCTGTGCTACACTTTTCTATACTGTAAAGATGCTTTTAACCAGCTCAGTCACCAAAAAAAAATGATGGCATGGTTAAATTTGTATGTTTCATATGTATCATAGCAACATTTCTAAAGAGACATGGTATATGAGCTAACTGTGTCATCAGGATGAGATTGTGGGTGGTGGTAGACCTTGGCGAGACACATGCCAAGCTTTAGACCACTGCAGAGCACTCCTTAAGACCAACAAACACCAAAATAGGTTGTTTTTAGTGAGTCATCGCTGCAGGGTATTTATAGCAGCCTGTGCTGTGTTTCCACTGGGGAATCTGCCACAAAAAGTGATTACTTTTTACAGAGACATCGCTGTGTTTCCAGCTGGGATTGTGCCACCAAAAGTGTAGTCTTTATATACATTCAGTGAATGTAGAGTCTGTAGGCAAACCCCGGAGATCTTGCCTCCGGAAGAAGAGTGGAAGAGCCCTGGTTTCCGGTTGTAGGCTGTTTGTAGTCCGCGTGATATTGACCAATCACGTTGGGCTGCAGTTGTTGCCACGTTAAAAAGTCCGTGCGGTGAACTAACGAGGCGGAACATAATTGGCGTCACTGCAAACTCTGAATCCATCGCAATGGTTCAGCATATTTACTTATATATAAACAGAAGTCGGAACGCCTAAATCAAACCGGAATGCCAAAAAATCGGGGGTCTGCCCCCAGAGGCTGCATGCGGTGTCTGCCTGAAGTCAGACGCAGCATACAGCTGATGGGTTCCGAGAATGCCAAAAGACTATCACAGGGCTGACACATAGAGACAGACAACCATTCACACTCACATTCACACCTACGGCCAATTTAGAGTCACCAATTTACCTATCCCCAATCTGCATGTCTTTGGACTGTGGGAGGAAGCTGGAGTACCCAGAGAAAACCCACGCTGACAAAGTATTCCCCTTAATCTTACACACTAGACCTTTAAGACAAAATCTTCCACAATAACCAAGTGGTTTTTGTACCTGAACCTAATCACGTTAACCACAGCATTGAACCTAAAAACAAACCTAAAGTTCAACGTATCCACTACATCAGTGATTCCCCAACTGGTAGGTCGTGGTCCAAAAGTGGGTCATGGGCCCATTTTAAATGGACGGTAAGTGACTCGCAAACATGTCAAGTTTGTAAAAAACCAAACAAACAAAAAACACTTTATTTTTAAGTACTAAATTTCCAGCACAGAGCTTTTATTTTGAAGTGCCATTTCTGCTGTGGAGTGAGTCACTAACGCACAGCCTCTTAACAGAGACAGCAAACTAGATTATGACATGGCCAAATGCAAGAATGACACTGAATATATTAAACAGTGGGACCTTTAACTAATGACCAAGGAGTAATCTGGACCCCGTGGCTGGATCAGTTGGGGACCACAGTACTACATAATAACAAAGAAACTTAACATATCCGTGGTTTGCAGACACGTACAATGCCAACATTGTTGAGACTGGGTTGTTTAAAATTGCATAACTTTGGTCAAATGTCAACATATTTGACCTTGGGGATAACACTCAGCACAATCTAAATGTGCATTGTTGTCTTGGATTTTACTACCACTGGACACTGGGGTGCGCTGAAGTCAGACATTTTCGAAGTGCACAAACAGTTTTAATTATTTTTAATTTATTTGATTAGTTTTATATACAATATGTGCATGCAGGCTCCAAAAAAGTGAGTACATTGACTTCAAGTTTTGTTCTTAATTTCACACCACATGACTATAACCCTAAAAAGTGTAAAAAATAAAATCAAATATTTCCACTGCATAGCTGCTGTTCCTCACACACACACACACACACAAAGTTAAAACAGTGCAAGCGACATCTGAGCATCACATACACACACGGGAAGAACATATGATTGGTTATCAACAACTTGCCGTCGTGGTGACGTCAGCGCAGCCGGGGGGAGGAAGCGTTTAGAAAAAAGGCAGAGAGGAGGTGAGAGGAGATCAGTGGAGGCTCGGTGAGGGGACACAGCACAGCCTCAGGACCTCGGACTGAAGGAAAACACACGCTTACACACTGCGGAGGAAAGGCCGTCACACATCTCTGCTCTCACCTGCGCGTGCACGGACCACGCTAGAGAAAAACACCCTCCTCCTGATCACGGATACAAACACACAACCCAGCCAGGATATCTGACCCACAGCCCGCCGCGGACACGCAGCCTCGGCAAATGGTGTGGATTTATTGATCCGATCCACGCGCTCACCTGTTCGTCAAAGCGAGGCTGCACAGAAACTCATGTGTCCTGCACATCTGGAGCCTGAGCCATGCTACCCACCGTCCTCATCACCACATGTGGATGTTTTAGTCTCCGTGGATGGAGAGAGGAGGCGCGGTGTGAAAGTAAGTCTGCTGGATCCAATGGTGCTGACTAGTTTGCACAAATCAGACCTGTTAGTATCATCTCCATGCGTGTGTTTAAATTAATGCATGTTATTCTCAGCCTGCACGTGCACTAGCCTCATATCTGACACATTATAGGACCAGGATGTTAAATACAGTGTGCATTCATTTGTTATAGTGAAATGTTTCAATAGGGTTCATGGTCAACAACGACCAGCACTCATATTAGTCTTTTATGTCTAGTTTATTTGCATTTGAATCTCACATGTAATATATCTATCAGATACAGTTTATTTGACAAAGACAACATTAGGCTTTTATTATAACAATGAAGCCACAGGCCTGTTTAACCAAGAGCGCCCACAAACCCTCCAATAGAGTCCATAAAGGCAACTTTATTTATTAATGTGTCCTGCATGTCCAATATGGACCACAGACACAGTCTCAGGCCTGCTGTCTTTTAAACAGGCTGTGTCAATGTACAAAAGGCTGTGATAATTATAGTAATGTGTGTGAGAGTTTTCTCCCAGATGTACAAAGAAAGTGACGCATGCCTTGTCAGAGCATTTACTCCCCAATTAAAACGACTGACGTCAGACGCACTGATAAAGACAAGCGTGAGTTCATCAAGAGGTTATTTTTAGTGAGGGTGCAGATTTTAATATAACTATAAAAGTAAGTGGATTTAATTCAACTGTAACAAAATGTATTTGGAGGAAAAAATATACATAAGTGTAGAAAAGTGATGCTTAAGCTTCAGAATTCATCATCTCAGTGACAGAGTCATAACAATGCATTAATTATAGGATTGCAGCAATGTATGGTTGCAAAAATAATTATTACAAGACACAAGCACTTGGGCCTGTATGATCCCTGACAGTGTCCACATCCCAAATATTTGTAAAGTTTTATAGTAATTGTTAAATCTCTGTGATATGCAATATAATGCCAGATGGTTAAAATAAAGTAACATTTTTTGTCATAAATTGGACCAAGTAATAGTAATTTAAAAATATTTTCAGGAAATATTTTTCTAGGACCACACTTTTGGGTAATAAAGCAACACAGTACTGTAATGTAAGAAATGAAAAAAAAAAGATAATTATTGTTTAAAACTTGAATGTAATTTGATACAATATTCACTCAAAAACCTTTTAGAAAAAGTTTGACCACACAAGTTTGATGAAAAAATATTATTTGGAGCTTTATAAAATGTTACAGCTTTGTTGCCTTGTCAGAGCAAAGCAGGGTGAGTTTTCTTGGGAAAGATTTGAAAAGGAGGCAGTGAAGAGACAGTGCACACAGACATGTACATGTTATATTATATTTATATTAGCAATATAAAGTGCAATAAAAGATGACAACATGCTTGTCAACAGCCACACTTTTTTCATATTTAGCCGACTGTATTTGCCTCAAATTTGAATTAAATACAGTCACCGTATAAATACTTGAGGTCTGTGACTGACAGAGAGATAGTACATTTTAATTATGGTTTTAGATTTAAAAAAATAAATTTGATAGAAAGGCTTTAAAAGCTGGTTTTAGTTAGTTTAGGAAAAATTATGAAAGAAATATTAAAGTCAAGGTTTTCCCATTTTTAATATCAAAATTGCTAGTTGAAGCCCTGCAGTATTAAATTAAACAAGCGTTAACTTTATAATAATACTTTTTTTTTTGTTCCCAGGTTCAGACTTACCTTTTGCTGTTAGAGCAAACAGTGGAGCCTGTTCCTGTCTTTGGTTATCTAGCTGTATGAGTGTTAATCATCCATCATAAAGCTAGATAACCGAAAGTAGGAATGACCTCCAAACGCTCATCTTCCTGCCTTAATGAGAATAAACAAAAAGAAAACACAGGTACAAGAGGACATCAGGTCTTTGCAGGTGGGTTATGAACACACTCAGTAGTTTTTATAAATCTGAACATGCAAATGACACAATGGAGCTGGGGCAATCAGTCGATTGGTTGACTTGGTCGATCATCAGAAAAACAATCAGGAACTATTTTATATTATTTTTCAGTCAAAAAAGGGAAAACTTTTCAGATCCCGCTTTTCATTTGTGAGGATCTGCTGTGTTAGTGGATTGGATATCTTTCTGACTGTTATTCAGACAATATAAGCACTTCAGCAAATTGTTTTAGTCACTTTTTTCTGACATTTTTAAAACCAATTGGTAATGAAAATAATTATAGTTGTTTGGTAACACAGATGAAAAACAGATCTATGTCTTTTTTATTTGTAGTTTCTGAAACAACCCTGTACACAGTTAGATGCTTTGGAAATGCCTCCTCTTGGACTTGATGATTTAGTAAATATCTTATTCCACTTACTTTGATTCTTTGGTCTTTTGTTGAGCGTTTTAATTACCAAAAGTGGTCACACATCCACTGCTCAGTTATTTACCAACTTGGAAAACCAGACACATTTAAAATTTTCTAACATTTGAAGCTCTAATATTTACTGTGTTCCCCTTTTTTCTGTCTGTGAGATTTCACGTGTCAAAAGACAGAACTAACATTTTTGTGGAGGATGTTTTCTGTCATCTGAGACCACTGGAAACATTAAATTAATTATTATACACTTTATACTTAATTTTGTATAGAGGAAATACATATGTTAAACTTAAAAATCCAATAGGAGCTCCTGCTTCAGCAAACACACATGCATGTTGCTGCTCCACACGACTTTTAGGCACAGATACCTGGTACCACTTCTTTGCACCGTAGTTCCCTTTGTCAAGTTGTCCTCTGCTGAACAAACCTAACTCTGGAGTGTCCCTATTGCTTTGATAAACTGACATGCTTTAGCCAGTATAACTGATAACTATTGCCATAGAATAATGGTAATAATACACTTATATTCCATTATAAATGTATGAATTATTCTTTACATTATCCAAATTCTTAAACTGCTATTAGATCCAAAATTTTCTTTAAATAATTGTATCAAAGCAGGTATCAATATACTTTTACTGCCTTTAACCACAGTGTTGTAAATGGTGCAAAGTGAGCAGAAGAATATGACACGTGCATAACTTTGTGCGTTTTATACTGCCACTCAGATTCTCTGTAGCTTTTACATTAACTGATTGACTGCATGTTTTAACTATCCATTTATTTTTACTGTAAAAAAAAAAACACACACACACACAGAAGGCTTCACATTGCTTCGCTAACCCCTGTCTTGCATATTAGCAATAAAATAAAATATCTGACAAAAAAATGAAAGGTACGAGACACTCTTTTGCAGTTTAGTCTTACCCAAGAGGTCGAGCCGTAGGCATGAAAATAAAAGTGTCAGCTTGTCTCCGTGAACCCAAACATCCCCTTTAATGGTGTAAAAAGGCATCATTTTTATTATTGCAACATTCTTTTTCTTGAATCAAATCATAATTTCATTTTGAATGACACAGTTTTTTCAAAATTTAATTTGAGGCATTATTTGATGTACAGACACAGATTGGCTCGCAGTTACATACTGCCAGCAATTTGACACCAGGTGCTGGAAATGCAAAGGAAAACTGAAACATTGTCCCACATCTACATGGCCACCACTGTGACATCCTTCCTCTGAAAGAAAGACCTTCTCCCGTGGTGAGGAACACATGTCAGACTGTGCATATTACGGAGCTCGGCCTCCTGCGCTGTCAGAACATCATGTTGTCTATATGGAAGCCATCTTGACGGAGTCTCCCTGCTGCCTCTAAAATGGTTGTGTTGGCACATAACAGGGCCGCTTTAATTCGTTAGCTGTCTGTCAGACCCTAATCAGCGCTGTCTTTAAGTCTCCATGTCTCAGGTCCTACTGTACGTCTCCTCTCTGCTGTGATCTCACTAACTAAGAGATGTTGCTAATTAGTGAGGTCACGTTACTGAGCCCTTTTAAAGGTCGATCAATGAGTCAGTGTAGATATGACTGCTACAGTGATTGAACAGTGAATGAATGAATCAGTGGACAATCTCATGACATTTCATTAAAGCTGCTGTTCGTGTGCACCTGGTATCTGCACTAATGTCATCAGTGGGGAAATAATAATAAGTCTAATTAAGCAAACTCCAGAGAAACAACACACTCAACCTTTGATGAGCAAATATTAGACGGCTCTTATAAAAAATACCTCTTGTATTAAAACCCAGATTTAAATTATTATTATGTTGAAGTGCTTGTTTTAAAATAAGCATGACAGATTAAAAAAATGCATGCACACATATCTAATAACCACATGTTATTTTCCAAACTCTGGATATTTTAAGGTCATTAAAAACTTTTAAAAATTACCTGCAGTCACCTTATTGATTTACATCAGATCCAGTGTCACCACATCCTCCTCATGCCAGACTCCACCCACATAAAAATGGCAAAAAAAAAAAAAACGGGATTTAAATCAATTTTGTTAATGATAAGGAAAATATAGGCAGATAAGAATAAAAATAAGTAAGTAACACTTTAATGCTTTCACATGCTTTTATGTTTATTTAATCATTTAAAAGGAGATGCCACTTTTCAGTTAAATGGTCCAAAAATATTGTTGCATTTACAGAAATTATATGAATATAATTAAAAATACAGTAGATAAATAAGCCTTATTAGGCCTTGAATAAGGGCCTTATGGAACTTTTTAAGAACTGCTCTTTTTTTAAATTAGAGGCCAAAATAACAGGCCTTTAGTTTGTAAATGTGCACTGGTTATATGTTACAGACCATCAGCCTGTGTTAATTAATGTATTAATTAGGCTTATTTTTATCACTGTATGTGTGTAAGGAGTCTGTCCCATGAACACATTTATTTTTCTCCATGAAAGGGATGAGTTAGTCAGAAGAGGGAACAATAATATCTTGAATTATAGTAACAAAATCTTAGTGGAGAAGTAGGTCTGTATTTTTAAAATAGCATTTGACCCTTTTCCAAAAAAAAGCCGTAACTCAAGTGCTGATTAATAAGGATTTTTAATAGAGAATAATAAATAAATAACCTTCCCTCCTTCACCTACATTTCAAACAGTTGTTTATTAATGTCACCATCACAAACACTGCAGACTCTTTATGGAAACAGACGGTTTCATTATGTCAGATGGACTTACAGTTTAATGCAGCTAAATATGTAGCATGAAAAATATTTACATGTAGCCCGGCTTATTTTACAAATGCAGCCCAGAGATAAGTTACTCACAGAGCGGTGTGTTTTATTCTCCGCAGTGTTGGGAGAAAGAAGCTTGCAGCACACAGGCTGCAAACACAAACGCTTCCTGAACAAAGTCTTTATCCGACATGCGCGCTCTCTGTTGGTCTCTCCGCCACACCATTACTGTGGGATAAAGCAGACCTACCAAAAAAAAAAAAAAAAAGCCAAGAGTGGCCTTACAAAGATGGAAAATAAAGGAAACAATCACGCAACTCCAGCCGATAATGAATAGGAGCCAGACAAGCTCTGCATATTAACATAATTGCATAGAAACGAGGCGAGCAGAGAGAGTATTTAAAGGCGCAGCAGCACCCAGCGTGTCTCTCCATCCGCTCTTATCTGCCTGTCTGGAGAACAAGACCAATATGAATATTTAAATTATGCACCGAGAAAATGGACAATCAATTCTTATCGTTAATTTTTCTTTATGAAGGTGCAGTAGGCCTACAGAAGTTATCTACTGTGACTCGCCCTTAAACCTAACCTGAACTTAGAATATAGTATAGAATAATATCTTTTAACATGTTCTGAGGCCTTTATTAAAAACTAAAAATATGTTACAGTCTCTAAGTAAAAAGAGTTAGCCTACAATCAGGGCTGTTAAACAGAAATACTGAATTTGTTAGTCCAAGTTCCCCTGGATGCACCTGGCCCAAAAAATTGTATAATAATATGTCAGCTGTTTATTTTCCAAAAACATGAAAAGGAAAATTATTTTTAAAAGCTGCGTCCAAATTGCAAGGATTTAATTTCTGGTTGGGAAATACTTACTACTGAAATATTTAAAGTTTGTTATTAGAGTAAAAATACTAAAAACAGACTACAAAAACTTTGTAATTTGTACATTTTTAGTTGCTGAATGTAATTATCTCATATTGCTTAAAAAAAGTCCAAAACTTCCTGAGAAAAATTAAAGAGCCAAATCCCTTGAATTTAAATATATTGTCCTCATATAGCCTAATTTAAAACAATCAAATGCTGTACAGGGTTGTCACCATATACCGGTACGATAACCGTGATATTAAAAAATTAAATATTGATATCATGTTAATAATACAAATATCGTGTAAATAATCCAGGGCCTCTTAAACCATTTGCGTTGTCTCTCTCCCAGAATGCCATCTTGCTGCCTTGTCACCATCCATTATAGCTCTTTTTGTTACAAACCCTCTGTCCACCTTCCTGCACTCCTATTTTAAGTGTAATTAATTTGTAAAAAAAAACAAAACAAAGAAAGTAAGAAAAGAAAGCACACAATAAACCAAGTTGAAGATGAATTTGAGTAATTATTAATAATTGCTTTTTTTAAGAGGTAAAATTTTCTATAAGTATCTTGATAATATCGATATCGTGAACTCTATTGGCCACGTTTAGTGTAAATCTGACATTGTGCGAGCCATTGAAGTGACTGTTAACAATACTGTTATTAAAACCATTTAAGACTACTGACTTAAAGCATGTCCCCTTATCTCAGAGTTAACTCCAGTGTTTTATATTCTGATTTATGGTGCTGTTGGCCAGCTGTTCTCCTCGAGTCACACCTGAGTGTTATGTTACAGCCTGTGTTTAAAGGTTTCTGTTTTCTCATCCTGACAAAGGCAAGTACTAGTTTTAATAGTCGCTGCTGCAGCTTGGAAAATAAAAGGGGGACTGTTCCTTTATTAGACACCAGGCTGTAATTAGACAAGCAGCTGGGGGGAGGGGCAGGTGTGAAGCTGGGTGATAATATGAGCTCATACAGCAAAACACTGTGTGACTACCAACACGGAGCTCATGTGTAAATCAGCCTTATTAGCTTGGTTAAAAATGAGTTTTACAGTTAGATTGAACCACGTGCGGGTGACTCAGTTTGATCTGTAGATTTGAATTAACAACATTTCCTCATTGTCTTTGGCCTCCAGCCACTCAGTGCACAATAACTGTTGTCTATAATGAGGCTGCTGTTAAATATAAATTAGGTTTTTATTATATAAAGAAATTCCTAAAAATATTTTTTAAGAAAAAATGATCTCAGTCAGATTTCCAAGACATTATTGGACATATACAACCACCTAATAGACACCTGCACACATGTGAAGTCCAAGTGTTGTTGTTCCCCCCATGATGCATACACAGTGCAGCCCTCTCAGACGCTGCATGTTGGTGCTGTGCACTGCAGCTGCAGGAGACCTGTTGGTAAACAGTAGCCAGTGTCCACATTATCATTCTGATCCTGGCTTCGCTCCACAATGGCTGCTTTGTGAAAGGAGCACTTGACAAAGCTCCGCCACTTCTTTTTCCCAACGTTGTGCATGTGAAATGGCGCTGCAGTAAACCCCAGGCTCTGAGGTGGGAGCGTCGCGTCAGACCAGACAGTGGCAGATGCCTGCATTAGCACCGCAGCCATGAGAGTGTCTCCTGGAGAAGTTGTCCCATTGTCTTCCTGCCTTTTAATGTCTGTGAGTGACTCTCTCACAGTCAGTGTAGGGGTGTGTGGTCTCAGGCCAGAACTGATGTTTGTGTCCAATGTGGAGCCTGCTTGATTCAGATTAGTAGAACTCAATAGAGCAAAGTTCTCTGCAGAATATGAACAATTATCAAAACAACTATTCATACATAATCCACATATAGGAAACACATATTCACAAAATGAACAAAATAAATAAATAATAATAATAACAGGAAGAAGAATGTCAAAAAAAAACATTAATTCTGTCCAACGTGGAGGAGACAAAAATAAAATAAAATAAAATAAAATGTGAAAGACAAAAGGATAAAAACAAATATGTTTGTTACATTAGTGTTTCAATCAGTTGACAACTTATTTCAAGACGTTGGTCAAAATCAAAAAACATTTTTGACATTTTTAGTAGGATGGAAATAGAATATTCACAATATCTTAAATAAAATAATTAGTCCACCTAATTGTGTGTGTGTGTGTGTGTGTGTGTGTGGGTGTGTGTGTGTTAGATGATCTGTCTCTGTTGACATGTATCAGAAGCTGCAACTGGCATTTTAGCAAAGAAGGAGACGATATGACACACAGATCAGACTGTAGATTTACACCAGTGATGTAATAGTGATGCAGTCATTGTCAGGTCTCATCCTTTGTAAGAGCTGTTTTGTGTTGTGAGACCTTGCTCTCACCACAACAATGCCACTGTTTTACAGTATACAGGAGTGACCCAGGCATCCTGGCCTGAACAGGACAAACAGCCTCATATTTCACAACCTGAACCTGTAGAGAGCGACTTTAAGCTCTCCTGAAGGCAGGACATTGTGTGTTTTACGTCCCAGCAGCCTCCTTTTCCCCCACAAGGATACCGCAGCTGCGATCCTGTCTTAATCTGGGGATAAACGCGATTATCCTGCTATGGCTTGTTCTTGGCTTTGTAGCAGCGACAGGGGACCTTTCACAGCTCCCTTTTTTCCCATGGTCGAGTGGGTCTGAGCAGCGAAGACCCCCGATGTGGACCAGTCACCATTCATCGGCTTTAGGCCGGAGCAAGTGAGCACACCAACCCTGAGGCAGATAGATGGAGATAAATACTGGATGTTGAAAATTAGCCAAGTAGAGAAATCAGTGAATCACAAATAGTAACAAAATATGTTTTAGTGTTAGACCTGATAAAATAAGAAGAACAAACTGTTCTCATTCTGCTTGTTATTATCATCATTATTATTATTATTACTGTTAGTTATAGAATTTTAAGCATTGATAGGCACTGATACAGATTCCTATTTATTTTATTATAATATTTACATTATTTCTTCATATTTCTTGATTTCATTATAACAGGGCAATATATTATAATGGGATTGCATTAAAACTTTTTATTGAAAAATGAACTCATTGTTCACTCAAGCCATTTCTGGAGCTTTCCACTGCATCAATATGACCTTATCTTAATTTAAATGCACTTAAAGAAGATACAAATCAAGGTAAACTCATAAAACATTTGTTCATTAATGATTTAAACAGGCACATGAGAGAAATTTGTGGCCTTCTGTCAGAAATCTATTCTGATGCACTGAACCCGCACTCTTCCATATCATCACACATGTCATTATAACTGCTTTATGTTATTCTCTGTATGACTGTCCATTACATCTGTCCTATTTATCTTAAATGTAAAGGCCTGTGCGTCACTCTTTTTAAGTCACATTATTTCAATTCATACTCACCACAGCTTGTCAAATACCGCCGTCGGTCAGTGGCCCATCCTGTCAAAACATGAAAGGGACGTTCAGGGGCAGCGTGTCAATGTACGTTTGTTACATGCGTCGTCTCTTTTCAAACTTAACTTCCATTCTCGTAGTAAATGTACAGTTTCTGATTGTCAAATGCACACAGTCTATAATAAACGTACAGGTATCTAAGTATAATAATAATAATTTATGGTTTGGCTTAAAATAAGTACATGTTACTAATGCCATGGCAACATTTGGCTCCTGGATGAAAGTCCAGAGTTTGTTTGACCCATTCCCCTTCCCTTCTGCCTGCCCCATGCTGACTTTCTCACTCTTTGCGCGGAGCATCAATAAATGCCATCGCCTGGGGCATCTCGAAAGGGTGCCTCTGCGCATCAGTGTCTGATGCTGACAGGCCACAGGCCAAACATCTTTATTTGACAAGTTGGGAGTGAGACTGTGTTGATTATTTAACCAATAAAACAAAAAGAAATGTATTAATTATAAGCCAAGCAATTTTCCCCCCTAAACTTAGCCAAAAAATCTCTTTCTAGCAGAAAGTCCTGCAGGCAAACATCTCCCAACGGCTTTACACAGCAAATATTTAACATTCACAACATATTAAAGTATTGTGGGAACTAAATCACAGACAACCTAACAGGAATGGATTTCCATTCTCCCCCGCCAGCCGTTCAGACTGTCAGTCAAGTTCAAGTTCACAGGGGTAGAAATGTCTCGACTCCTCATTCACTTCTGTCACTCCTCCCCCCCAAAACTCCTCCTCCCTCTTCCCCTCTCCCCCTCTCCCCCCGTGCTCTGCAGTGACTGCATGGCGTTACTATGACAGAGGGGCTGTGGCGTTGTTATGGCAGCGGGCTGGACGGCCCAGCTATGCGCTGGTGAAAAGGACAGCCTGTCAGAGAGAACGAGAGACTCAGGTTCCCCCCAACAGCTGGGCACAGGCACCCCCCCTTACAGCCCCCCACCCTCCCACCTCAGGCCTTTCAAACACCATCCAGACCCTGGGAACACCAAGAATTTCACATTCATCATCCTCACACACACACACACACACACACACACACACACACCTCTCCCTCCACAACCAACTCCTAACTCTGGTGTCTATCCATCCACCACTTAACATCACTTTTCACTTACACTTCCATCTCCCTCCCTCCCACACACACACACACACACAAACACACATACTCCCTCGTCTTGCTCTCCTCTCAGAGCTACACCTCACTTCATTATGCCCACCTGTATTGTGTAATCAAGTAAAGGATTTGAAATTAAAAAACAAAAACTGAAATGAAAAAAGACGGCGAAGATGAGTACACTTTCTGAGTCTGTGTGTGTATGTGTGTGTGTGTGTGTGTGTGTAGGTGGGGGGGTGATAGAGTTTGTTGAGGTCTCATTCAACTTTGAGCATGAAAGGCTGATGATTTGCATAAACTGCATGGTGTCTGAGGGGCTTGGGGGGTGGCAGCAAAGATATGAGAGAACATGAAAAAAAAGCAAGCACGATCCTGCATTGTGGAGCTGCAGGGAGAAAGAGGAGGTTTGAATAAGAGAGAGGGTGACAATTGGCAAAGAAAGGGTCTTACCATGTCTCCCAGTGGGATTAAATTGTCCAGGAATCTATTTATATATATTTTGGTGAATCTGGCTGCAGCATGGCTGCAGGGCTGATCTCACAGCAGACAAGAGCACATGTGCTGAAATGATGCAACCAGTCTAAGAAACGTGTAAATGTTCAGAGTGGACATCGTCTTATCAAACTGTACCTGCACATAAATGAAATGTTGAATTACAGAGCAGGATCTTATTTTGTATTTTCCTTTGTTTCTGTTTTGTTTGTTTAGAAAAGGACACGAGTGATGCTGCTGCCATGCTGTGGAGGATCTTTGCAGCTCGTATCAGTGTGTTAATCACATGGATTCACGAGCCAATACATGGGGTTTGGGGATGAAAGAGGGATGAATGACATGTTTTGCTCTTTACTCAATAAAATAAAGCTGAAGAAATATGACGACTGTGTTATTATTGCTGAAACAGTTCATAAAGGCTGGTGTGTGTCAGGCAATCAACTGAAAAGAACTACTGCATGTTTTTAGACAAAGTCAATAGAAAGCTGCATATTGTTACAGTGCTGTTTAAATCTCCCATATGAAGGTTATACACTGCTTTGTCACACACATCAGACCATGGAAACAGTTTTCTTTCATTCAGTAATCTCTTTCTGTAACAGGTAAAACAGCCTGGGATGACACAAATGACAAAGAGCACAATGATGGTGATTATATTTAAACTCTTCAGTCACAGCTTGCTGAATATAATGTTCTCTGCCAAACTGGGTAAACAGGACAATTACTTTACTGTATCTCTCCATACAGTGTTTTTAAAATGTGATATCAAAAACATTTAATTGAGGACTAAAAGTCAAGTTCCTCTGTCGCACTAAGTTGCTGAGATTGATTAAATTTGGTCCCCACATCTCGACAAATCGTCTGAGAATGTGAGTAAAAATGTGACGTCATTATTGTTCTCTGTAAGTTTAGGAATTTATAGGATGATTATAACATGATAAAGATACATCAACAGCTGATCTCCTCTGCTCACAGACTCCAGCCATTCACCTGAACAATAATGAAAGAGATTAAATGTAGGCTCATGTGATTGTATTATAAACTAACTGTATTATAAACTAACTGTTGTTCAGTAAACTGTTCAGGCGTGCAGCCTGCATGCAGCCTGTCTGTGGTGTTAAACTGTAGATTAGTAAAATGCCCACCACAATGTGTGGACCTTGTGTCTAGAGAGCGTCAGTCTGCTGCTGGCCACAGAAGGTCATGACCTTTCACTCCCCTAGGACACAACTTGACCCGGCACAAGCTTACAGACACGTGCGTGTTCTTCTGATGTGTCACCCAGATTCTGGTGTTACACCTGACCTAGTGTTATTAAATAAAGTCCTGATAGCACGTAGGTCTATAATATAATATCTTATTTTATTATATCGAATAGAAAGAAAGAAAAATGAATTGTGTTATGTGATGTATAAGTGTGTCCCTGCGGTGAAGTCAAAGGTCATGGTTAGTTTTTCTCTCTTGATAAATGACAAATATACATAAATGCATGTATTCATTATCAGAATTCCTATAAACTAAAAACATATGAAAACATTTCTTAGTGACAGCTGAGCAGAGTTTTAATCACAGACCTGTGTTAATGCAACATTATGTCTAAACAGATGACATTGGAAACATTTTTTTCTCAATCAGTGCAATCCTGTATTTACACCAAACAATATAAAAAAGAAATAACAGATCTAATACATTTTCTATTTACACAAAAGGCTTATATATCTGTCTCGGATTTTGTTGAGCGCTTCTCCTTTTCCAAGATAATCCATCACTCGATGAATGTGTCATACACCATGCTGATTTAAGAACATGATCAATGTACCCTGGGATGGATGCAGAAAAAGGCCACTCGCTACCATAAGCCCTCTCCAATGGGAATTTGGCAGTATATCCAACCAACCTCATAACCGCACATGTAACTACACCAGCTCAGGGCATCCACATCCGACGTCTTTACCTGCAAGATCATCTGAGACCAGCCCCTGAGGGATTCCTGAACAAATCTTCAGATAGTTTTTTGTCAGCGGCTGGTATCAGACAATCTGGCAGAGGAAGAAGGTGGATGTGGAAGTCGTAGGCTGACTCACTGCGGCGAACTGTCACTTAAATTCTGCTCACATTTTGTCAACAGATAGAGATAGATGATGTCTTTTGTGGTAGGAGTCAACAGTCACATCACTCACCAAAGCTGGGAGATTAATTTTCAGGCTGTGCTGCAAAGACCAAAGCATGTTTTTATTATGTACTGTTATTACATGTAAATAAACTAATACTTATCATGTCCCATTCATTACACTGCCTCAAACTACAGTATGGAGAACAGACTGGAGTTAATACTTAGTGTTAATCAGAGCTTTTATGTGAAGGTGCCAAAATGTGGATCTCAGTAACATCATGATGTGCATCACACTTTCGGAGTAGGGAGTGAGAGGATCAGAGTGAACTAAGACGTTGCTGCTCTACCTTGTCATGAATGACGAGTAGGCAGCTGTGTACCAGGTTTGTGTCTGTGGAGGACTGCGGATGATTGTCTAGTCATTTATATCTTCCAACTGAGTGAGCTTTAGGTCTTGTACTCTGCGTTTGCATAAGAATAGAATCAGGTCCTGTGAACTTCCCCAACCTATTGACCCAGCTCCCCCAACATGAATAGCTCTGCTATGAGGCTCCCCAGCCTCTCAAACAGGCTTTAACCATGCCTTAAGTCCCAATCATGGTAATTTAATATATCTTAAGCCCCCTGGCTGTTTTGCTGGAGCCCCTCTACAGTTTGTTTTAGGCATTCTCTGCTTCTCACCTCATCAGCACCGCTCCTTATTTGGCAAATTTAAGGGGCTGCTGTGGCACTACAAATTCCCTTTCAGCAGCTAAATAAGCCCAGATTCCATATAATTAGTAAAAGTTTTTTTCTTATTATTATTCAGTCTTTTGATTTAGAAGAAGAGGAAAATCTCACCAAAGAAATACAGCTGAGGAGCAACATGATGAAACAGGCTGAGGCTGTCTCAAATGCATCAGCGGCTCACAAGTGGCAGCTTTACGTCCACTAATGCGGAGTCCGACATCAATGAATCTTAAGTAACAGAGCTGTAATTACATATCATGTAGAGACGATATGAGAAAAATAATCTAATCTAGATCCTTTTAAAACTGTGAATTATTGATATTTTTAGGAATTTACAGGCAACAAATTTAACAAATTGTGATAAAATCACTTTACATGTAAATCAACTCTATCATAGATGTAATTCTCATATTTTTCTCCTGTATTTGGGTGTATAAGTAATAGAACAATGTATTTCCACTATTGTGACCTTTTTTGCTAAAGGTTTGTACATTTTTATAGGCACCTGTGCCATTTTTCTTGAATTTTGGGAGTTTGTGCCGGAAAAAAAAAGAATACCATGCATGTGGTATAAGGAGAGTTTAAAAGGTGCTGACCAAAGAAAAAAGAAATGCATAGAAAGTTGCCAAATTAAACCTGGACCCAGAGGGATTATTATTAAACGTCTCGACTGACAGCAGCTGAGAGTCCAAAAGTGGTTCTTTTTTCTTTCCTCCTCAAACTCTTTGCATTTAGAGGGAGTGCATCATGTCAGACAACTTCTCTATTCTGTCCTTGTGAGGTTTTGTGACAGCGTTTTAAGCATCAACTTAAAGCACTTCTGCTGAGTTTATTAAAGCAGGCATCCCAGATATAATGGTATGTGATATAATGGTAGATGCATGTTCATGTTCATGTTCATGTTCACAGAGCCCACATCTCTTACAGCTTCTGGCAGGGTATTCCATAATTTTGAAGCACAGTTAACAAAAACTGTGCTGTTTATATTTTTGTGCATCTAATTGTGTGTATTTAAAAACCCACTTAAGAGTTTGTTAAGGATTACAAAACGACATAATTTACAATGTAAACTGACACTGGGAGCCAATGAAGTGTAGATAAAACTGAGGTATGCTTTCTCTTCCTTGTTTTGGTTAAAAGTCTAGCAGCACAATACCGAATAAGCTAAAAACTTTTGGACTGTGTCCGAAGCCCAGTAAAAAGAGCATTGCAAGTATCTTTTTTTTAAAAAAAAAAAAAAAAGATAAAAACATATATACGTTTTTCAGGATCTTTATAGTATAGGAATGGCTGTACTCTGGCAATGTTTCTTAAGTGATTAAAAAGCTGTTTTGGTCAACGTCTCTATGTGTAAGGTAAAAATTACTTCTGAACCTTGAACAGAGCTGACATTATACACACACCTGTGCGGTGAAAATAGTGTGACATCATGTTTATGTTTACTGTTGGTCCACTCGGTGCATGCTAGCATGCTAACACCAAGCTAACATGCGAGAATGAGCAGACTAGCCTGCATAAAGTAGTACAGGTACTTCCAAAGTATGTCGTTAGCATGAAGACTCGTATTTATTTCGTCAGCTCCTTCATTTCGCTCTGCAGGTCCTGGCTGCATCGTGCCCTTGCCTTCAACTACTCAAAGCTGTACTGGCCAAATACTTGCGCATGTGCATTACAGCAGTATATACACAATTTCTTACTTTACATGAATGATGCATAATGTCCAGATCTGAAATTGAAAATGTTCTGGAAGCTCTTTGGCCTCATACAGACTATACAGTTCCATATTTATGACATTTTATATGAAACATTAAATATTTTAACTGAGTGTAATCTATCTGTCTTTGCTCTGGTATGAAATGTCACCAATGTTGTGATATATCAGATCAGTCTGATCAGCTGCAGCACTGCACATGTCCAGTCAATAACTTATATCCAATCAATGGGCGTGTCTGCCGATAAAATACTTCTGTGAAGGCTGCTTTCGAGTATCCTCAAGGATCCCTTCTCGTTCCTCGATCCTTGCTCCTTGAAGCAGAAATAAGAGCTTTGGGACGGCCTTTAAGATGGCGCAACAGAATGACTTCCAGTACTTCCAGTTCAAGCAAGGATTCACTCGAGAAAATATAAAATAAGAAACTTGGGATACACCCAGTGATGTCTGATGATCTTAAACTAACAATGGCACTGGTGCACAAGGTGCAGGAAGGCTGCGTCAGACTTGACAGTGCACTCTCTTTCCGTCTTTGCAGGGCTCCAAGCTCTTTCTACAGATACAGCATCAATAACCAGCATATATAGACAAGTTTCAGTGATGTGAACAAGGACTGCTGACTAAAATGCAAATCTACATCATCTGAAGTGGAACCTGCTGAGAAAAAAAGCACTGGACCCCAAAAGAACTGGCACAAACAGCAGTACCAGTGATGTCAACATTAACAATGATAGACCTATTGAAGTTGCACAGAACAGTGTGAGGAGGAAACAAATGGCCTAATTCAAAATTTGGCCATGTGGTTAAATTCATGAAAGAGATGGAGTCTCCTTTCAAAAAACTGAACACAGGCACAGTGAGTTATGGAATCCACTTTAATGAGAGAGGTCTGTCAGAAGGATGTTGACAAAGCTGGGCTGCTGTTATGACAGGATGCCGCCAAGGAGTTGTTAAAAAACTCATAGAGGAATTTAACTCAGTACTGATAGGGATGCAGACAAGCTTTTTTACTTCCACACTCAAAAACAGGCTTTGATGGCATGAAGAGCAGATATGTAGCATCCTTGATAGATGAAACTGACCGAAGAGTCCCTGCTGACACAATGGATATTCATGATATTATATGATATTCATGGATAATCATGATTCGCTGTTTTGGAACCAAAAAAGCCGCTGTGGTTAAACAGTACTCTGAGAATTTCTCTCTTTTTGATACAGAGAAACTTGAAAACCTACTGACACACTTCTCGTGTAATGCGAGAGCAGTGGAAGCTTGGTCAGTGTTTGCAATGCTGAAGCAAGTCATGTATTCCAGTTAGTCATATGTTTCATTTTCCATTCAACAGTTTGCAGGGGGTTGAATGAACATAGTGGTGTATTCACTGAACTTACTAAGATATCTCTGGTCATACCAGTTGCAAGTGAGTCGTGTGAACATGGATTCAGCACAAAAATAGAATCAAAACTAAAGTCAGAGACTCACAGAGCGATGCAAACCTCACCAATCTGATGTTCTTCTCAGAGCCTGGCCCTGCCTGAGAGCCGCTTGCTTTAAACAGAGCTGTTTGCAAGTAGAAAGAGATGGAGAAGAGGAGACAGATGACAGGGAAAGAACAGGGCATCGAGAAGAGAGAGAAGAGGGACCAGCTCCAAGAGATGACCATTAAGAGAGAAGAAAGGAGACAACAGATTACAGCAATGTAGTTCAGAGAATTTGTCAAGTCAACAAAGACTGTGGTGACATTTAAATGTGTTTTCAGCTCACAAACAAGGAGTAAAACTAAATAAATTCACCACCAAATGTCAAAGGAAACTGGCATATAACAAATCTACAGCAAGTTTGGCAAATCACCTGAAAACTATAAGTAACAGCTATTTTGCAAAGTATTCTTTCTTCTAGCTATTATTGCTAATGTGCAATTTGCATGCTAACAGAGTGGTTAATTGTCACATTATTTTAGGTGCATCAACGGAAGTCCAACTTACATCCCTGTCCCAACCCCACCCCCACCCCTCGACTTGTCAAAGGGAAAGGCCGAAAAGAAATTAAGTGCGCAGATCTCCCCATGTGAAGCATTTAATGAAGGAATCCCCCCTCATTTGGAAAAATTGAATTTCAGGCCCTGCATCCTAGATTATTTGTAAATGTTCTAATTGTAGCAGTGAGTTTTCAATGTGTGTTTGTCCAAAGAAAAATATATATCCTCTTATCCATTACAATGTGAACATTTCTATCTGTATACAAAGACTCAAATGAAAATACTAGATGGCATATTAGTGAATTTATCATCAAAATTAGGCCAGATTTTACTTTCTACTACATTTTTAAATGGACAATATTTTTCTTTGATAGCAGGCTGTTGATCTCATAGACTGAAGACCATCCATCATGATGAGCTACTTGATTCTGATGTGAGGTTTTACATTCTGGTACTGAAAGCATCCAGGACACCAAAAATAAAAGTGAACCCAATTTGTAGTCAGAGTCACAGCGTGTCCAACAGTGGAGCTCATTCAGCAGCATGAATGAAATGAAGCTGGAGTTGTGAAAGAAGAAGAGAGCGCATTCACTCCCACTAATGCTCCCTGTAAATAATAACTATAAACGTGTCAGGTTACCTCTCAGCAACAAATCTCCTGTTTTATCGTTGTCAGAAAAAGACAAGTTGTGGTGACATCTTCCTGAGAGGGTCCACTGTGTGAGGGTCTAAATGTTCAGTGGGGTAGTATCTTCTGCTGCATTGTGACGACTGCTGCTGATGACAGAAAAGAGAAACAAGTATGACAACCTCTTGTAAGGGTTAAATTGTATGCAAGTTGGTGCTTCAGTGGAGATGAGCTGTGGCTGTAACCACATGGCAGGATGGTGTGAACAAACAGTGTGTGAGTTTGAAGAGCATCATGGCGGAAAAGCAGAGAAGCCCTGTCAGCTTGCCTGAACATGCAGAGATGCACACACTGTTACTTCCAACATGCAGCCTAAATAAACAGAGTGACAGAAAATAAAATAACCTGGGTGTAAAGGAATGTGTGAGACAGAATACATGAACAGCTTGCGTCATTGTGGCACCACCTGCTGGAAACTTAACGTTCTTTCGTCACCTGCTCACCTGCATTTACCTCCTCGCACATGCAGACCTACACACACAACTCACATCCAGGCCGTATGTTGAAGTTACGTTTGTGTCTGCCTCTGTAAGGTTGGAGCCACAGAACAGAAATAGGTAAATGCAGGATCTTGTTTCTCTATTAAGACACAACTTTTTCTTTTCCCAAATTGATAACCACTGGAAAGGAAGTATCTTTTACACAAGAAAAATATGTTTGTGTTATGTATTATGTATTCATAATGAAAAGAGAAAAATAAAATAAATAAAACTTTGACATTTTGGTTCACATAAAGCATGTGATATACATATTTATCATATAGATATATATATTTTTTGCATTCGTATTGGAAGAGGCATGTTTGGGGATTCTGGAAATACATTTAAAAAATGTGCTAATGAACAAGTCCTTGTGTTTTCGACAGATTGCCAGGGATTTATCTCTCTAAATAATAGGTGCTTAGCTCTGTGACTCAAATATAAAACTCCTATATGAAAGAGACAAGCTGTGGCTAGTCTCTTCTCACATTATCAACATTATTAACAAATGATAAAGCCTTGTCAGAGCCTTTTTGAAAATGAAATGATGCACCTAAAGCCCCTCTCCTACTGGACAAAGAAACCCCCTAACACCTACTAACATCTGGGTTTTGTCTTTAGGGAGAAAGGTGACAAATGACTCTGCAGTTGTCAGCAGTATTTATCGGCTCAAGCTCAGATTGTCTTGGATCGGCAGTGATGGAAACATGATACCCAGGTGGACATACTACTTGTTGCCCTTTTGCTGCATGATGCAACGATGTGATTCAACAATTTACGTCTATCTATGTCTAAGCAGTTGAAAATGAGTCAGCACAGAGTTTGAAAAAGAGACTGAATAAGTAACTGATATAAAAATGAAGTTACAACCAAGACATTTTCACTGGCCTCCATGCTGCTTTCTACTGTTTACTAACCTGTTTTCTAAGGGTGTGTGGGGGAAATCCATACAGCATAGTATTGTGATATTTTTGTGTGGTAATATCATATTGATGCACAGATGCCACAGAGTCCTTTTTTAAGTGTAAATAATTAACTTAAAAAAAAACCTTTATAGAATGATATAATCTGTTGTTTTTCAGTCCACAAGATACATTTTGCAGCAATAAAAATGACTGAAGTATTGTGAACTGACTGAACACATTATCCCATTAGACAAAAGAGTCTATTTTTAGTGAGCTTTCCCTCATTTAAAAAAACTGAGTATACATGCTAATCTTGGTGGAAATTAAGGAGCTAAAACAGTAAATTATACATATAGGCAAAGCACTCTCAGCCATCCAACTCATGTCCTCAATGCATTGCATTGTTTCAGTTCACTGGGATGGCTGATGAGCTTGGAGGATGGGGCACACATGGGTATTTTCCCAAACACAGGGATGGGACTGGTCCTGAAACTTGGACCTCATCAAAGTTTGGGACACAAAAACCTTCCAGCTCTGCAGATACATAAACCCCCGAGAGGAGAAATGTGTAGAGGACAACAAAGCACACGTTTGTTTCTTTTCTCCTCGCATCCCAATCAAAGCCTCTAATTAACACGGTTTCTTTTCAGATAGCGGAGATCAAATAGTAGCAATTATCTGTGCAAACTTTGATGAGGTGGAATCCCATGCATTCATGGCTGCACATTCGACAATAATTTTGGTCCGTGGCCTGGTTCACTGCACAACCAGAGCTTAGTGAGGCCCACTCTGATCTCTAATGAAGGTCCATACAATGATCCATGCCGTGCCAAAAAATTGTGGGACACAGAGCTCACACACACACACACACACACACACACACACATATACACATACACACACTGACACACATTGTTTCTGATAATGATTTGCAAACTCTTTGGATTCAGTAATCACTTTTGGTTTTGTTAAGGTTTGAGAATATCATAGATCTATAAAGCAACATGGATGTTCTAGTTAAACAGCAGGACTTTGAGTAGAGTTTGGAATGTTGTGTTTTACACTTGACTTTAAACTTTACACTCTTAATAACTGAGCGTCTCTGCTGTGTTTCAGCCAAACTACTCAGGATGGTCATCTCTGTTCCTTGGGTTGAAAGTATTCTTCTTCTGAACACAGTGTTGAAAAAGGTTTTAGCCATGCTGGGATCATAGTTTTAGGGACTGTAGTGTCGGCCCATCAACTACTTTGATCCAGACTGAAATAGCTCATCAACTATTTGATGGTTTGCTATGAAATTTTGAATGGACATTCATGGTTCCCAGAGGATGAACCCTACTGACTTAGGTGATCTCCTGACTTTTTCTCTAGTGCCACCAGTAGGTTCACATTTGTGGTTTTGAGTAATATATGTTGGGTGACTTTCCATGTACTTGGTAGCCAAACTCACTCACCCCCTCAAGATGAATTGTAATAACTTTGACCCCCTGACTTCTCATAAGCAATATTTTGTGTTTAGCGATAATTAGCAACTGACATGATAATACAACAAACCAAGAAGCTAAAAATGGTAAACATTATACCTCAGCATGTTAACCTTATCAAGCAGTTAGCTCATTTAGCTACCATCTTTCATTGTATTATACAGTAAGCAAAATGCAGTGTTCATTGTTCATAAAAGTGGGAAATATATACAGTTACATATACAATTCTCAGTCCCAACAGCTATGAGAGGGTGGGGGGTGTTGGAGGCTACGCAGGGGTTTAAAGAAATACTTAATACACTAACAAAATGACAATTTGTAAATCACTTCGTCATGCACTGTTACCTTGAATTTGTGAAAAAAACTTTGTTTTTCTCTCCACGGAAAACGACGAACATACTGAATTTATTTATTTGTTTATTTGTCAGGGACCCTGTTTAACAGCAGCAAAACTATATGAAAACATCCGTTTAAAAACTCTCACATAACTTGTGCAGTATAATTCAGTTATGACAGGTCTAAATACACTAATAAGTCTCATTTATCGAGTCGTATGCTCAGTACTTCTCACACATGTATTTCTGCTAAAACCTTAAACTCTTGAAAACCGGACAGAAAATAAAACTCTGCTCTCTTCAAAGCCAGACTCTAAAACTAAGTTTTTTCAGTGGAAATGCATGTGTTTGGGAAATACTGAACAAAAAACTGGAAAAATGAAACATACAGATATGTGCCAAATATGTACCAGCAAGAACAGCAGTGTATTTGCTCACATTTTGCTGCCAGGGTTGTAACTCAGTATGAGGAGATGAACCCAGGAGAAACATATTGGACCATAGAAAAAGATGCTGACAGATACCACTGCAATGACTGAGGCCAACAGTTTTTCCTAATTTGCAGATTCGTTCATTTTCCATAACCGCTTATCCTGTTAGTAGTCGCGGGGGAGCTGGAGCTTATCCCAGCTGACATTAGACGAGAGGCGGGGTGCACCCTGGACAGGTTGCCAGACTATCACAGGGCGGACACATAGAGACAGACAGAAGCCAGAGTATGTAATGAAAACCCACCCCAACACGGGGAGAACATGAAAACTCAGCACAGGAGGACTCTCCTACGCCAGGGTTAGAACCAGGAACCCCTTTTTCTGTGAGGCGACCATGCTAATCATTATGCCACCGTGCTGCCCTAATTTGCAAATGACATGCACAATACATCAAACATGAACCAAACGTGGAATCACACCCAAAATTAAGGTTTACCCAACATTTTCTCATCCCTACCATATTTGCCATTTGGGCAGGAGCCCTGAGCGTTACTAAAAGGATGTTTGGGGCAACCTTTTGCAGAGTATCCTGACACAGAAGGGGTTGGTTGGATCGGGTTAGGTTTAGCCAACAAAACTATTTGGTTATGGTTGGGAAAAGATTGCGGATGTTGCTAATAAAGACATGGCTTTGAGTGGCCAAAGGCCGGTTTGACTTGCACAAACACCACAGCTGACGTTGTTTGTTGGTCTTGAACACCGGCCTCCTAGATCAAAGTCTGGTGTTTGTTGGACCATCCATCTCCCCTTCTGCCCACCTTAAGTGGACTTTCATGCTGTTTAAACCATGTTCGTTGCTCTGAGCATCCAGTAACGATGCAAATGGGTTTATATTGGAGTTGGTGGAGAGCCCAGTGTGTCTCACACAGACGCTTAATGGCACTGCCCACGAGGCTTATTTTGCCGAGCGAGACAGGCTGGTCAAACTCAGTGGTTCTATCCTGGCATGTAAACCTAAATACTAAATTACAGTATGCCTGCTGTAAGGAAGACCTGAAAATTATATATATATAATTATAAGGTGTTTGTTCTCAACCAAAAAAAGACAGATCCCACACATACATATGTGGAGACATGTACACAAATACACAACCTTAGTGCTCACAAAAACAGGATCCCTGTGCCTGTGAGGCTGAGAGGGAAAAGGCTGAATTTCATCAGGAGAGCACACAATCACAGGGCCACAGTGTGTCTCTGTAGCCAGGCAGGGCAATGTGTGCGCATCAGGTTTTGTGAGGCTCTGACGAGATGTGACAGCCCAGCTCTCACTCAAAGATCCCCAAATTTGGTCCATTTTTCTGCCTTTTCCATTTACAATGCTTCAGTGGAGATTTCTTTATTTCAGAATGGACAATGGTCTCTTTCTTTCTCGTTGCCTACATCTCCCTCTCTCTCTGTCTCACACACACACACATACACACACACACACAGACAGACACACACACTCACACACACAAAGCTTTGCTGGCAGACGCACGCACACTTGCTTGCTGTCATGCTCATTTTGATGGTAATTAATGACATCACCACTGCGTGCGGGTGCATGGTAGTGTGTGTGTGTGTGTGTGTGTGTAGAGGGGGGTGCGTTTGTTTGTTGAGCAAACCGTGGGAACAGGGAGCTCTCCAGGGTGGCGAGTCAGGGCCTCCAACAATACATATGCTGTTGCTTTTCACCCAAACACCCTCCCTTCCCAAGAGAATCATTCCTCTCCCCTCCTTTCCTGTCCCCCTCTTTCCCTCCTTTTTTCTCCATGACTTTCCCTCCTTCATTTGCACTTGTCGTAATGTGGAGTGTGAGATTACTGCCCCCTCTCTGTCAGCGTGTCTCATCAGCTTCAACTTGGGGTCTCTGCTAAAGACACACTATCCTCCAAGTCCTGTGTTGTGCTCTTGGGGTGTGTAAGTATGTTGGCACCTGGCACATAGTCAGCATACAGAAATGAGTCATTTGGATCTTCATATTAGGAGGAAAGAAATGCTTTCGTGCAACCAGTGCAGTCTCCACCCTGAAACACTCTGCATTTACATCCAATCGCGTTACTGCAAAGAGCACCTACACCTATGAAATAGGTAATTTTGCTTTCACAAAAGTACATTCTTCAGTTTTAAATGTTCCCTCCTTCCTTTGCAAAGCTTGTCTTTACAGGAATGATTGCTACTGCAGGCCTACCATTTTGGACGCCATCACTGAGTGAAGGAGAGGATTTTTTGGTGCAATGTATTCATTTTCAAATAGTTAGTGTCAGGATGCCACATTGGCCCTTTTACACAAAACTGCTAAGACAAAGAAGAGCGAAGAAGCCAATTCATGATTTAAAAACTGGCCACAGGACTGGAGAAGGTTATATTTAAAGCATAATTTAGTCAAACATATTGCAGTTTTTGACCTTACAGGTTTTTTATCAAGGAGGGAATTGTTATTAAGGGTATAAGATAAGGGGGTGAAGGGGATTTGTATCAACTGCCAGTTGTCTACCCAGAAGTGACTGACAGTGACTGACGGGGTTTAGTTCATGACTGCAAGATACGTTGCTGAGGTTGGCAACAACTGGGAGACTGTTTTCGAACTCTGCAAGTTAATGGGAATGGCTGTTGGTAGGCTCATTATCATGGAGCTGTAATCCTTCTGTGGATCAATCTCCTGTTTTTGAGAGAGAACCTTTCCTATCATTTAGAGAATGAGAGCCATACTCTTGTCACGCAACTCTGCGGCCATGCTGATTCTCCAATGCTTTGAGGACATAAACATATTTGACAGAAGAAAGAATGTTTGCTGCCCATTGGGACCAATGTCAACATGGATGAAACAGACCCTTATGACATGGCTGCAGTAGTGTTCATCGCCCAACTCAGTGGCATCAATCTGAACTGGAGCAAGTTAATTACCCTCTGTGTGACAGAAGCAATGTCCAGCATTGGAGAAGCAGCTACAGGATCAATCACCACACTCTTTATTTTGACGGTCTTTGGGGACCTTCCCTTTTGCTGGTTGTGGAGTTGCTGCTAGATCGCTGCAACACTGCTGTCAACGTCCTGTGAGACTGCACTGGCATGGTGCTTGTTGAGTATTTGTCAAGTAAAGAACTGGCAAGAAATGGATGTACAAGGACAAGACGTGGGAAGATTTGGGATAGAGGAGCTTGACACTGATAGTGGGGAGATCCAGGTCTATACCAGAAGGGACTGTAACCATTGATACCAGTAGTTAACTGCTTCACACAGTAGCTGAACCCCACGTGTGTCAGCATAAAAAGACAAAGTTTGTCTTTGGTGTTGTTATTTTTTTTATTTGCTGTTACATTTTGACATCTTGATTTTATAAAAGTAATTTCAAAGTAAACCTGTAGCCAAGGATTTCTTAACTGAATTTATTTGTAATCACATTTGTCTCATTTAGTATTTAGTGACTCAGAAACAGAGAGAGAGATTATTGATAAAAAGTGCCAGGAATGGATGGTATGTCTTTGATTTGTTAATTCGCTTATTTTCTGTAACATTTATTACACAATTTGCATATCAATTCTGTCAGTATATTTTTGAAATAAATCTACTGGAAATAATTTGTTAATTTATTGGTTTGTTTGGCAATTAATTGATTTGATGTGTATGTTGTCCATTACCAACTAAATTTGATAAATATTAAAATGAACTCTTTAAGTCTTTTTTACATAAATACAGCATAGGTGACACAAAGCAAAGTTGGCAGTGGATAACTGGCACAACAGTGGGCCTCAGGATCTTGTCACGGTATCTCTGTGCATTCAAATTTCCATTAATAAAATGCACCTGTGTTCGTTGTCTGTAACTTATGCCAGCCCTACCATAACAGGGATTAATCTGTCAAGACAACACTTTTCCAAAATGTCAGGCGCCATCAAAGGTGAGCAGTTGCCCATTCAAGTTGGTCATGATGATGAACTGCTGTCAGGTCAAAACCTTACTGAGGATGACAAGTATGAATGCAGATGAGCATTTCTGATCGTTTGTGCAGAAATTCTTTGGTTGTGCAAATCAATTGTTTTATCAGCTGTCCGGCTGGTCTCAGACGATCTTGCAGGTAGACACGCTGGATGTGGAGGTCCTGGGCTGGTGTGGCTACACGTGGTCCTCGGTTGTGAGGCCAGTTGGATGAACTGCCAAATTCACGGAAACAACTTGGAGATGGGTTATGGTATTAAAATGAACATTCAGTTCACGGGCAACAACTTTGGTCTACATTTCTGTAGTCAGCATGCCATAAAACTTGCAACATCTGTGGCATTGTGTTGTCATAAAACTGCACATTTTAGAGTGGCCTTTTATTGTGACCATCCCAAGGCACACCTGTGTGCTAGTGATGCTGTTAAATTAACATCTTGATATGCCACACCTGTCAAATAATGGGTTATCTTGGAAAAAAAGAAGCGCTTACTAATGTGAATCTAAACAAAATCTCAATCAAAATTTAAGAGAAATAAGTCTTTTTTGTGCATAGAAGTGTTAGATCTTAAACTTAAACCTGTGCATTTAAATATTGTTTAGAGTACATAAGACGGATGTCAAAACCACCTACCTACACATACCAATAGAATGGAGATTTATATGGAACAGCCAAAGGGTTATGATGTGAAATCAACCACAGAAAATAACATATATGCTAACAAAAGTCACTATATAGGCTAATGTAACCCATGTATTTGCATGTATTAACAGTAATGCCTGCTCTACCACTAAGCCACCGACGCCCCAAGAGGCCTACTTCTTACAGTCTTCCTCTCTGTCTTGATGTTGTGTATTTTTACTTTTACTATTTTTACTTTATTTTTTTAAATTTCCATTACTACTTAACCCATCTCTTTATGTGATTAGCCTCTGTAAAATACCATTATGTTTTTCAAGGTGCACAAGGGCACTTTGTGTGAAAACTCTGGCATATGCAGAAATTGAAGAGTAAACTTTATTCTGTCAATATTACCTGTGAATTAGAGTGCACCTTCTGTCAGAAGTACTGATAATTAAAATACAGCATATTGTAACCAAAAGTAACCAGTAACCAATAATCAATAATCAGGCACTTTTTTGCAGACCCAAAAACAAGCAGATTTGCTGCTATAGACCAAATAACAATGTTGGTTTTCAATAACTTTCGGGTAGAAAACTGTGAAATGCATCACATGCATAAAATGAAATGGCACTGAGCAAACTCTGCCTCAATTGTTTCGTTTTTAGTCACCTAAAAACAGCCAACCTAAAAAGATGAATATGAGTGTAAGTGTATGCTATATTCAGAATATATTCACTGTTATACCTTGCCATCAGACAGCCTTGTCAATGGAGAAGAGAAGCCATTATCTGAAAACCACCAGACTACATTGACAAAAACAGTCATTTTGCATCGAGAAAATGGGAATATCTGGGCTACTGCTTGTAACAAGTGGTGAACCAGGTGAGAGTAGACTCAAATGCACAACTCTGGAAACAGTTCAGGTAAGATACTCAGTCTTTACTGGTCAAAAAGTAGGTTTGATTCACATAAGGACAATCAGCGGAGGCAAACAAATCCAATAAGGATGAGGCAGAGGCAGAGTCAATCAACAAGCTAAATCCAAAAAACACAGGACATGGGAAAAAAAGGCCGGAACACTATACACACAAGGGGCTAAGACGAACTGGCAGTGAGAGAAAACAAGACACACACTAAATACTCTGGTGAGGGGAAGGCTGACAAGGCACAGGTTAGGCTAATCAGGGCGGCACAGACAATCAGACACAGGTGAAGCCATCAAAAGGGAGGGAAAACACACAGGGGCAGGAAGTGAAGTGATCTGACACGAGAGGAGATGTGAGTTTCAAAGTAAAACAGCAAACATGAAAGAATGAAACAAAAAACATAACTGAAGTCTTTTTAGTTGTCTTTGAACAGAAAATCCTGCACATTGCTCTTGCTCAGTTTCACAGTTTCTTCATAAACACTAAGGTTTCGGTCCTCCTGGACCTTCGTCAAGAGTTTTCAACTCAAGTGATATCGCACTGCACCTGAGACTGTTGGATGTGTGAATACCTCTCTTCAAACCAATCGTTTTAAGTGTCTAAAATACATACATAAATACATTGCTTAGCTTTTGTACCAGTGGCTTTGGTTCATCAATGACACAAAGTGTTACAGTCGCAGCTGAAAATGACAACAGAAATAAACAAGTTCGCTGATTTTACATATCTCCACAACTCAAAGTCGGTGTCAGTTCTCTACCTGGCAGTGATTGTTATTCTTATTGTTGTCAGCCTGACATCATGATGATTCAGTCAATAGACAGGTTTATTGCTACTCTGTTGTTAGGGCAACTTTGGTCTCTGCTTACTTCCTGTCAGCTAACAAAGAAACTATGTTGATCCCATTCTTCACACTTAAATAAAAAATGTCAGTAAACATAATGTGTGTTTTTAAACCTGATGTAAGCGTATTTCAGTCAACAGTGAAACAGGACAGATGTGATGGGTTAGTGCTCTAAACTCTGGCTCCAATGCAAAATTCGAACACATTTGTGCTCTTAAGTATCTTTGTCGGCCACTGCTTTAACAAAAATTCCAACAGGAAATACAGAGGGACCCGAAGCCCGGTCCACAGCAGTACATCACTTAGCTTCTGTGCTGTTAGATTTGGTTTATCAAAGATGCCACCAAAGCAACACAGCGCATAAAATAAGTACGGACCACAGTTTTTAACTATATATCCTTAAATGTTGCAGTTAAAGCTTAAAATGACAGCAGAAATAAACAAGTTTAACGATTTCACACATCTCCGCAATTTAAATCAATTGTCTACCCAGAGGTCGTCGTTGTATGTGCGACTTCATGGTGACTCAATCTATTCTGCATGTGAACCATTTGGCAAAGAAAATGTGAAATGTTTTAGCTGTGTTTACTTGTATGTACATTTTTCGCAATAAGCAATATATAAGCAGAAAACAAATGTAACGTGAAGCTCTTTATTTCTGTTATAATTAATACTATCTCTTCCACTCCAGTTAGGGCTCGGGTGCAGGTGGAGCTCCTAATTAGTGAAACCATTCAGTTTGGATTCCTTGCACATGTTTTAAAGCAGCTCTGATTTTTACTTCTTTCAATCTAGGCAGGGAGCTGGTGGCCTTTGTGCCCGAATCAAAGCACTCCCCTGCTATGAATAGTGATTTTTCTGGTTCTCCTCCTCACCAGTGCTGCCTGAGAGGTCTTCCCCCATGAGACTTTCCCCTTTGACCCCACAAATGGACTCTTGTCAGCTGAATGAAGAAGTAGTGATTGGCCTTTAGTGATGCCTGTTGTTTGGGCAATGGACGTTTGATGAGTAATCACAATGACAGAAAGGAGCCTACAGGGAGATTGGTGGAGCTCAGTGCTCAGTGGGATGTCTTGTGATATGACATCGGCATTACAAGCTGTGGACAGTGAGGAGGTTAAGTCTGTTGGTTAACTTACTGGGTTCTCTCTCAACACAACTCATTACACAAACAAGAAACTTTGGTCATGAGAACATCCTCAGCCTTGTGGGTTTCCTTTTCATTTAACACAATAGCCCGAAAGAAAGCATGGAGATGTGATTAATGATTGTCAATGTCATGTGGCAGTTAGGTATTGTGGACCTCTAGAAGGGCAGGCGCTTTTCAGGAGTGTGTTGATGAGTTTTATTTAGACCACAAGACCCTCTGATATCTCGCTGAGTGGCCCGGTGAGACCCCTCGGAGAGGACAGTGAGAAAATGTAGGTTGTTACGTCCATCTAACAACCCAGATGGACTCTGCAGCCTGCTCCAATCAGCTCACAAAGGTGATATAATTGCCAGGGCAGGATGGGACAAGGCCACCGCCTTTGGAGTTCTTCAGTCTCCTCCTTTTCCCATTGCACCTATTCTCTCCCACTCTATGCTCACTGATTATACTCCCCTCCCTCATTGTCCCATTATCCTCCCTCCAACAACAGGCCAATTTGTCCCTCCAGCTTGGCTCCCGCCTCCCCTCCTGCTGCGTTATTTAGCCCCTCTTCTGCACTTCAATGGCGGGTACTGATTAGAGAACTTCCACGACCTCTTCGCTATCCCTCAAAAATCCCCCCTCCCTTTCCCAGCAACCTTTAATCTGATTACAGGCTTTCTGCAGCTTTTCAAAGGAGGCCAGTCCCAGGAGGACAATGGCAGACCAAGTGGTTTCACAAACACTCTCCCCAGGGTCATATGATTCACAAGAGGAGCTGCGTCCACTCTCCTCGGCATCAGGTCGCTGCAAGGCCTGTCTACATGGTGATTTAAGAGAAACATCTCTGTTACAGTGAATCTATCTCTCACCTTTTGGACCCTGCCATAAAAAAAAATCAAAGCAAACTGTGGCACTTTCTTGGACTAGATTTAAGTGAAGATCCAAAATGTCTGTCTGTCTTTGTATTTTTGGATTGATTTGTAGCGTTTGGCTTTGCTGACAAACATTTTGACACCACTGAGTCTTCATCACAGTCACAGATCTGATCAATTTTGTGTTTTATTGTGAAAAGATTTTGAGTCTGATAGAGCTACAGCTGTGTTCAAACATTTGCAATATCCAGCATTAAAGGCCACAAATCAGCCAGTGTGCTCCAGTCTTGTTTTCCCTCTGAAGTCTGTAGGAAGCATCTGATTCATTGCTGGAGGATACTATCTGTGTGTTCCAGTACCCAAAATAAGATTCTATTTAGTATGCCAGAAAAAGATTGAGCATGTCCCAATACATAGTAGGTTATATGCAGTATGCCAGAAATACCATGATGCTCGACTGTATCCGGTCGCCTTTTGCTTATGCAAGCCAGGGTCCTCTGCACAGCGGAAGATACGTCACATAAACTGAACAGAAACCACGAACAGATGACAGCTCCTTAAGAGCAATAAACGGTTACGACCTAATACCGTGTTACAAATTATATGCAAGCAAAAAAACTGACATGCAATATGTAAATAAACAAAAAGTTTAGTACTCCAACCAAACATTTACTTTTGTCTGCCATGTTCCTGCAAATATGACGTCAACTTGGCAACTCCTGAAGCAAAGTTTTTGCAGACTTTCCAAGTTGTTCTGACTTGAGGAGGCGTTCACATTAATTTTCTCCGTGGGGAAACATTTTTCCTATTATTATGATACCATACAAATACAAGTGGTGGCTAATGTGGCCTCGAGCCACAAATGTGGATTTGTGAAGAGGCCGGAGTGAGAATGTGTTGCAAACAGAGATGAGACAGGGGACTGGTAAACTCACTTCTGTATTATAATGATTATTATTTCTATAATTATTATAATTAAAACAGATCTGTAGCAAAGCAGTGCATTGAATACAATATTAAGGTTAATGTATGACACCATGTAAATGCTGTCTATCATTGTACAAACAACACAGACTCTGAGGTCATTGACCCCTCGAGAGTTTTAACAAATAACCCCTCATTCAACTTGTTTAACCCCATCAGGCCTATGAAGAGACCTCTTCACTCAATAAAGCTTCCACCACCAGCCAACCTGACAAGACCGACACAAAGCTCATGTCCACCCTCCCAGTGTATTTAGAGTTCATTAATGTCACAGTGATTGGTCAGGAAATGACCCTATAGGCCTGTCCAGGCCTCATTACCATCACAATGTGACCAGAGCCCTGAAGGCAACAAGCAAACCCCCGATGGCCTGAGGGAGCCGGACGTCCACTGGCTGATGGGTTTAACCCTCAGACTCTACACACTTATGCTCTCAGTCAAATGAAAATGAAGCTGTGGACTAGTGTTACAGAGGTGAGGTTATTTCTCCACTTATTACTGTAAAGGAGCATCAGCTGAGAGGCAGTTAAACCTGATGCCACATGGGAGTCCTTGAGTTATCAGAGTCACAACTGGTGTTCCTAATCTAGCTTTATTTTAATTCTAAAATTACAGTTTTTCTTAATCATTTCAACATCTTTCCCGAAACTATAGCTCAATTTCTTTAAAACTGGTGGCTGCTGACTCTGAGGCTGATGGCTGCTGAGGTGGATGAGGCTGATGAATGCATAAACACTGCATGACTGCAGCAGGAAAGAACTATGGCAGAGAAAGAACCATACTCAAAATGAGGCGCAGTAACATGATGGGCTGACAGAGAAGGTGTGTCGCTGTACTACTGGTTGATTATGAATCAGCTGAAAACGGTTGATGACTCAATTGACAGCCCCAGACAATGACACCTAGGCATAGTGAGTGAACATGCATGCAAGAAATGAATTGAATTGCAGGGTTGAAAAGAAATCTTACAGCCTGAGCATGAAAAGTGTTGGCTTCGTCAGAGTTTCATTAAGACAAATGTTACCTATTTTGGCAAAACTCATAAAATCATACTGATATATTTTTTCTCCATTGCATACACACAAAAACTGAAACTATGCACACAGTTTTGAAAACTTGAAGCTCATGTATCAAGAACAAGACTCCAGACTGCTAAACTCTGAGCGCAATTTTATTGTTTTCATTCCAAAAGAAATTATATATCACAGTTTTGCCAAACTCTGAGCACAAACTGCATCATTTAATTAGCACAGTGTTCACCTGAAAATCACTGGCCTTTAAAGAGACACACCCTTATTACCAACTGGTCCGACTCACATCTCACCTGTTCAACATCAGGTGGAAAAATTTCGTGTGTCAGAGCATACCAGAGGCCTCAGGTGACTAATACTGTGTTGACACACAAGGAGCAAAACATCAGCACAGATTTGCACAACTACACACACACTCTCAGCCTCACACTTTTTGTAAAACGCCGAACACACTTCTTTAAGTTAGACACATCATTGAAAAACTGACAGTCTGTGTGTGTTACAGTAATTGCTAAACACTGGCACTGAAACACCACACTCAGGTTTGCTCTTTGAATGAAGGACAATTTTGGAGAAAGGGTTAGAGGAAGAGATGTCTGAAGAAGCCTGATGCACATCGGAGACAGGATGGACAATAATAACATGCTTTATTTTTTTATGTTATCTTCAGTTCAGTATTGACAATAAACAGATTTTGTTTCACCATTGGATTTGTGTTCATATTTACAGCATGCTACTAATGAAAATACCAAAGACGTACAGTAATAGTGTTTTAATTCTTAGCATGTATCATTAGAAAAGTAGAAATATTAAAAGGGTTTTAGATTTAGCACAGCTGTGTGCAGTTGGCAGTGGAGAGATCCATTATTACATAAGTGTTTGTGTGCAACGTTTTGAGGCAAAAGAATGATTTTATAGTTTATAGAGAAGAGTTTATAGTTTTGAATGTAGCACTTGCTTTTGCCAGAGATGTAAGATGTTTTGTATTTTGTGTGGATGTTTTTGTTTTTTTGCATGTGAAGTTTTGACATACAGGGCCATAGTTTCAGGAACTGTGTTTTTGCAACAGTGTAAAACTGTAGTTCATTCAGCTGAACATTTTATTGTGCTACAATAACAATTATTTGCTTTGTTACCTTTTTTTTTCATTAGTGCACTGATTTCATCGTTACATCTCCAGAAAGACAGTCTAAACATTTTTTACTATAGTGTTTCTCATTTTACCCACAGTATCTGTTCAGTTACTGTGAGTTTTGCCAAAATAGGTAACATTTGTGTATTCTTAGAACTCTAACAGTGCTGCAGTATCAACTACAAGTTTACAGTGTGACTCTGGGAAGCTGAGTTGCAAGTTCAGTCCAATTGGAGCTCAATGGATAGACAAATGTGCATTGTCCATAATGCTGATACAATGATTGTGTCAATCAATATTTATCTGATCTATTCACAATATTGTATCATAATATGGTAACAGTCCTTACAACATACTGAAGGTACCAAAAAATTGCAGCTTATTTTTGGACAAAAATCCTAAACTTTGAAAAGGAAAAAAGGAAACAATTTCGACACATTTTTATAGCTTTACAGTTTTTTACAGTTGTTTACGCACTAAAATGAAAATTTTCACACAGTTAACAGCTCTTTACACTCAAGAAGCAGAACACCTGTCCATAGTTGCACAACAATAAGCACAGACTCAGCTTCACACTTTTTGCAAAACATTACACACAGTGATTTGCAAAACTCTACACGCATTATCACACCTTAGACACAGATAAGGATTGTGAGGTTACTTCCTTCTCATTACAAAGCCCCTGCTTGCCAACGACCACACTAATGAACGAATTGGATAATCACATCCACCTGGTATGGAAGCACACAGGTGCTTACTGTAAACCAAGTGGACCACATGCAGTACATTGTCGTTTGGGACAATGTATCTTTCCATCGATCTGCTCTGGTCCACAATTGGTTCCATGAGCACCCTGAATTTGCAGTCTTATACCTTCCACCATACTCCCCATTCCTAAACCCAATAGAGGAATTTTTATTTGTCTACACTTTACAGTAGTAAGAAAAACTACTATTTTGTTCTGATTTTCATTGTTGATCTGTTACTGTAACTGAGTATGGTAAGAAATAAATATTTTCAGTCTCAGCAGTCTGCAATCAGTGTTGTGTTTGTTTGTTGTATTTGTGTACTTTTTCTGTATACCTCAAAGTAATCATGAAGAATGCTGTGGGTTTGACAATACCTTTTTGTCATCTAAATTATCCCTTACATAAAAATGTCTGGCAAAAAAGTCTAGCACTAGACCAGCTATTTCCTAAAATAGGGGTTTTTACAAATGTATTTTGTATTTATCACTGTAGTGTGTAACTGACTGCAATAGTGTCTGATCATTTGAAACTGTGTTAGTGAAATGAAAACAAAACAGCATTTTTATAAATATGTGTATATGTTTTGACTGAAGTGTATATGTTTTGACTGAAGTGTGTCATTTTGCAAACAATCTAGGAGTTATGCAAATTGAGTGTGGTGTTTGGATAATTGTGTGAATATTTTGAAAAAAGGAGCCCTGTTTTCAAAATTGCGTGTAAACAATTGAGAAAAACTGTAAATCTGTAGCAAGGCCTCATGAAGTTAAACATATAAAAACAATATTTTGATGGTAGTGTCTTAGATTTATTTCACCAGTGTTTAATTTATGTACTGTGTGAGATATTCATATTATAGCTGTGTTTATTGTTTTGGTGGAAAGAATTTGTTATAAGAAGAGAGAACATGGTTTTGAGTGCAGTGTTTCATTCTGGAAAAGATTTGTGAAGTTTTGACAAAATGGTTACCTCTTTAATTTTGTGTTTTAAGAATTTGAGCTATTTGAGTAGGAAACATGTTAAAACAATTGGGGAAATTGCACAATGACTTTGAACAGGTGAGACATGAGTCAGATGTGTTAGTTATTAGGGTGTGTTGTTTTGATTTCCAGATGAACATAATGTGCTCAGTGATGCAGTTTGTGGTTAGAGTTTTGCAAAAAGGTGATTTAGAGTTTCTATTTGAGTGAAAATAATGAAATTGTGCTCATTGTTAGCAGTCTGGAATTTTGTTGATACATGAGCCACAAGTTGTCAGAATTGTGTGCATAGTTTAATTTTTTGTGTGTATGCAATAGAGAACAACTTAATTTTTTTATTTTTTTTAAATTTTTTATTATTATTGTTTTTTTCACAATTATCAAATGCTTATCAAAATAAATACTTTGGTAATTAAAGGTAAACTAAAGCAAATTCTGAGAGTCACAGTTTCCTTTTTTTAGTGTGTTTATTCTCTTCTGGTCCTCCACCTCAAAAAATTTGTGTCATGCCAGGTGATAATTCGAGTGTTGTTATTTGTCAATAACTGGTACAAATGCTTAAAACATTTACTTTAAATGCTGGCATTGTCTTGTGCAAATACTGAAACCAATCTGTCAGTGTACTGTAGATGAGTCCAGCAGGTGTCCTCATAGGATCAAACAACTGTTCAATCAGGAGAGACTTATTTGAGAGTGAGCAATAATTTGATACAAAAACCACAATATGATAAATGATGAAAAGTTCTTTGGTGATTAGACCCCATTGTGATGTGTATATTTAGGGGGTAGGAATATTCCCCCAATGGAGTCTAGACACTGGTGGTGGAGGTGGAGAGAAAGTGATGGCTGAAGGATGAGGATGATGGGATGAGGAGCAGGACTGTGCAGTGGATGAGCTGAAGACTTGGAGTGAACGGGATGGAGGAGGGTCAAATCTGTTCATCCTACACAAACAACCGACAGCAGCAGAGAGGAGAACAATTTTAAAAACCTGACAGCAGTAATTGATTGGCTTCGGAAGATCGTGGCAGAATCTGGTTGGATTACTCAGGGTGACGCCCATAATCAGCTGATAGAGTAGAACCCGTAGAAGAGCAGAGAACTGTGGATGAGAGTGAACAGAGTCCTCCTGACTGAACTGTCACTAAGCTTCCTAAAATGTAAATTTGGATGCTGTTTGGTCCCCAGCTGGAGAGAAAAGTTGGCCCCCACACAAGGAAGATTGATGTGTAATGTTGCAACATATATATGCATTATAATTTTTGTTTTTGTTGTCTGCTTGCAACTTTTTATCTAGTTTGTTCATTTAAAACCTGTGATTGACAAACTAAAACACTGACTACTGTTCATCCTCAAATTTCTTCCAGACATATCACACACAGTCATATGCATGTCTTTACCCTTGAACAGGAGAATGGATTTGGACAGAAGATTTGATTTAAATAAGTTGGAGAGCTTTTGTTGAGTTTAACATGAGAGAAGTGATACAATATTGACTCAAATTTTTTTTGCCTCATACCGCCACCTTGTGGAGTGTTAGAGGAATTGTAATGAAGAGGAAAATACTTTTACTAACAGGGTCAGGTGATGTTAGTTTGACATCTCATGGATGAATAAAGCTTCTTGTGTGCTACCATCAGCACAGTAGAATCACAGTCCACCACCAAAGTAGACCTCAAAGAAAACTGAGAGTATTAAAGTAATAATTGCAAAGATTACGTCTATTAAATCACTATCTATCACTGCGTGCAGTAACACAATGGCCCACTGATGAAAGTATTGCAACATAACATTTGTCTGCAGTATTTTAAACTAGGTGTCGAGGGTGACATTCACGCAGAAACGCTGCATCATAGGGGAACAATCCCATTTTCAAAATTCATAAATACTATTTCTGTTGTCTATAGAGCAGCTCCAGACTTTATACTCGATGACATCACAAGTTTGAGACTTACTTCTCTGGTTTCTGGCTTTGACAGAGAGTAACTTATGTTCACAATTGTTGATTGAGCTTTCCTAGGCCATGGAAGTAACATTTGATTCTTAATTTAGGGGGCGTTCCCCTTTAAGTTACTGCTAATGCAAACTGAACATTTCCTACAGCTACAAGTGCACATTAAAAGCATTAACTGGTGAAAAATGAGTTGACTGTTAGTATGAATCTCCATAAACAGCGTTAAACTACAACACCAGTGCTGACAGAGCTAACAGTTAACCACAGGGGAACTGCTTCCACAACAATGCAGTCCTGATATCAGATATACGCATAGTGCAAAAATGCAGCGAACTACTGAGATATACACATGCACTAACATGCACATGTGACCAGACCGGCTTACCACGACAAACCACAGAGAAGCTCAGATTAACAACACACACAGAGGTGGTGTGACTTCATTCTTTGCTCAGGACATCATCTCTTTACGAAGCAGAGAGGGGATTTGCTGCTATTTTAAAGGCTCTAGGTTCAGTTTTTGGATTCTTTGTGCACCAGAGGCATGGGAGAAAAATGTTTTCTTAATTGATATACAAATGGTTTGGGAGGTGAAGTATTCCTTTAATGCTTTTTATGCACATTTGTTCATGTATCTGAGCCTCTTGTAAGCACAGAGGAAAATTTTCACATCATGATAGTCATTTATTCTAGTTAATCAAGGTACGAGTTCAATATCAGCATTGTAATAATTTATTTATTTAGACATTTTTGCATTTTTATCATAGGTGTGTGTAAAAATGCGAGAAATTAGTTTGTAAAGACAATACATAACTTTTTTTTTAATTAAATTCCAGTTACATATGATTTTTTAATGTGTACATCTAAAAATACGTCAACAATAGAACAGGCAGATTGTCACATACAGTCACACAAAGTGTGTTGGAGGTAACAGTCAACACTACAGCAACCAAATCGCAAAACTGTAGAAATTGTATCATAGATACAGTAGTTACTCATAACTTCCACCTCAAGACCAAGTAAGTGCAACAAAAAACAGTGAGTCATAAAATTATATATACACACAGCTTATAAAGTCCAATACATAAGTAAGTAAGATATACAACTAAAAAACTATCTAATCTGGCTTCACAAATACCTCCGATTATTCACTTAACACCTTCTTTTTTCCCCACACACAACTAAAAAAGAGATGAGATGAAATACAAAAGGCAAACATTATGGCAATATTTAACAATTTAAAGCCAAAAATTTAGAGGTTTAAGATAAATGATGTACAACAACTGATTTACAGTGATGCATTTCCAAATTTGGGAAAATGTTCCTCAGTTCTTCCGTGCGTAGCAATCTTCTTACACAACATAAAGTGTCTTTGACTTTACATCATGCTGCTTGGATTCAGTACCTGATATTTTACAATCATCTGCAACATGTGCAAATTATATGAAGTTTTCCCTTCAAGAATAACAGTTTTTAAACACAATAATAAAAAATAAGATATTTTGTCACAATTATCATAACCTTAAGATTCCAATCACTGACAAATGGAGAATTGCACATTTTTTAGGGTGACTCCTTGATGAATTAGTGTAATTTCACAGCTGTATTAAGTTTGAAGTGTTCCTTCTAACTTTGCTCCACAGAGAAGTTTGACTCGGATCTGTCGAAACAGAAATAAGAAAATCACATTTAATGACAACTCTTTAGAGCAAGGAGTAAACGATGATGTCTCGGTGTTAGTGAGCTTACATGTCTTGGTGCTTGTGTATCATGTGGTTGTTGTACTCAAGAACAGGAGGGATGCTCTCCTCATCCTCAGGAACCTGAAACAGACACATAGGATCAGATCATGAGCCAGAAATTTTACAGTCTATCTTTCCCCTCAGTGAAAACAAAGGGCGAGAACACCATCTAGTGGTAGAAAAGCATTCTTACCTCCCAGTAAGCTTCATCATCGAAGCAGTTGTCATCAGCAGGGTCGCCCCAGATAGGGAACCTCAGAATGATCCCTAAAATGACATTAAGCAAGACTTCAGCTTTAATACCATTTTTTTTAAAAAAAATTAATGTTCCCTGACTGTAACACACAGAAACACTGACACTGGCAGATAATATTTTAAGGGACGTCATTTCTCATTTTATCATTTTTTTGTTAACATATTTTGCTTGGAGAAGTTTTCTTTAAACACTACGTGTGGAGTTGTTTTAAAAGCTAAATGTAAAATACTTTTTGAGTGCTCGAGAAATTAACATCATGCCTCTGGATTCCCTCATCACAATCACTAAAACAGATAGCCCTGAAACGGCATTTTACAAACTCACCAACAAGCGCTCCACCAACAAGTCCAAATGCAATAGCCACACATGTGCCAGCAGCCTGGAAGCCTCCCTGGGTCCCTACGGTTCTGTTTGCAAAACTGCCTTCAAAGTCAAATACCGAGATCAACCTAGACAAACAACCAAAAAAAGTTTTAATCCAAGCAACCAAGTGTTCAGTCTGCAGGATTAGACAAAGACCATGCCTGATATCTGACGGGTGGGTGTTCCATGTTGGTGAGTGCTTTCATTAACTGTGTTGGAGTCAACAAACAGGTCTGAAAGTATTATGTGTGTGCATGTCTATGTGTGTGTGTGTGTGTGTGTGTGTGTGTGTGTGTGTCAGTCACTCACCCCTCTCTGCCATAGACCTCCTCAGTGGCGGCTGCAGCAACAATGGCACCTACAAAGCCGCCGAGCATCCCTGGCACAGCGTGCAGGTTGTGGACACCACATGTATCCTGGAGCTTGAGATATTTCTCTAAGAAGGGCTGAGAATGAAAAAAATACAGTCATACATTAATTACTGATCTGTAACCTGGACTGTAGCCAGGAGTTAATGAAAATATTTTATATGTCTTTGCTGCTGCTCTCCCTGCCTTAGGCTTTCCTCGTATGCACGTGGAAGGGCAGAGAAGTGTGTACTCCCCACCTTAGGCATTCCACATAGGTGTGTGGAAGGGTGGAGAAGTGTGTGTTCTCCAACTTAGACTTTCTCAGTAGGCCTGAGGAAAGGCAGAGAGGCCCCAGAACAGAGCCATGGTCCTGACTAAAGTACAGATGTTGGCACATTTTACTCGGATGATACTCATACTTGTAAAAAGTACACTTTTTGTACCAGATAATCATTGCATTCGATTACTCTGCTCAACGCTACTAGGAACAAATTGTTGTGTAGAAAATCCTTTATTTTAGTTCATGTTTAAAACAGCCAGATATAAGGTTAATACTCTAAAACCTCCCAGAATCAGCTTTTAAAAAGAGTTCATTACATGTAATTTATATGTAATTATGGAATATAAAATCCTCCTCAGGTTTTTAAAAAGGGAAATTCACAAATTCAACCTTTTGAACTGTATTTTAAGTCACATGTTCCAGTTTACTGTAAAACCAAGACGTGTCCATGACTATACAGTGGCTGGCATAAAGTCATCAGCACCTTGAGTAACTTGTTTAGTGCCTGTCAGCACCTTGCATGAGTTCACTGGACTGATTCCATTCATAACCGTCACTTAAGTGAATCATCACTTTCTATTATTCTGTTATTTTCCTGTAATACAATCGATGACTGGTTTCATTGTGCCTCTCCTTTTCATGCTGCTTCCTTCACACTTTCTTTATGAGTTTTTCACTTTCTCACTTTCAGTAACTTTCCATCTGCAGTGATGAGAGCCACAACACATGCTTCAGGAGTTCTCTCAGATTAAAAGTTAGGTGGTGAAAGACCGAAGACTCACTGTGACAAACAGGTAGCCAAAGGTGGAGATGATGCCACAGCAGAATCCCACGATTAGAGCACCATAAGGAGTGATCATGAACTCTGCTGCTGTTCCCATGGCAACACCACCTGCCAGAGTGGCGTTCTGGATATGAACCTGTCAGGTAAAACAGCATGTTAGTCATGGGCAAATTGAGATATCCATGCATGTTGCATGACTAATTGTTGTTTTTCAGTGACAAAGAATTACCATGTCGAGGTTTCCTCTCTTGTCAGACATGCTGGAGATGGCCACAGTGGTGAGAACACAGGAAGCGAGGGCGAGGTAAGTGTTGATAGCTGTTCTGTGCTGTCCGTCACCATGGTCAGTGATGGCTGAGTTGAAACTGGGCCAGAACATCCACAGGAACAGTGTACCTGTGACGTGAGAGGCAGTCAATCAAAACAAAGTTAGATTGACACATTTACAATGAATCAAACAGGTCTGACAGTGACTAATGCAAAAATATAAACTGTGCCAGATGAACTGGGTCCTAATGAAAACACTGAGAGGTGAGGTTTAAAAGTGTTGAAGTGCAAAAAACAAATTGCTCACCAATCATGGCAAAGACATCAGAGTGGTAGACAGACCCATTGAGGCGTTTGCTTTGGTGTAGGTTTGGTCTGTAGAGGACCCAGGAGATGCCCAATCCATAGTACCCTCCGAAGCAGTGAATGACCATGGAGCCACCAGCATCTCTGCACTGTGGGAATAAGCAGCACAAAAGACATTGCAATGTTTGAAGGAGATTTCTCACTCCTTGGGCAATAATTAAGTTTCCTGTGGGATGACCATGTTTGGTGAGACTCACATGAAGGAGGCTGAGGATGATGAATTCCTCCACAGCAAACAGCGTGACCCCAAATAAGGTGACAACCAACAGCTGGACAGGGCTTACTTTCCCCAGGAGGGCACCATAGGCAATCAGGGAGCCAGCACAACAGAAATCTGCATTGATCAGACTGTGGGGGACAAGGAAAAGGACTGGGTCAGAATGACTGACGACCAAACTAGCAATGATTGATTCACCAAATTACTGTGAGGAGTCAAAGCAAGGCTGGACTGTCAGCTGGGCAAAGTGGGCGACTACCCCAAGGTCCCAGAACCCCACAGGCCACAAAAGTCCAAAGTTCAGTGCATGTCAGATGATTTTGGTGATATGATTTGAATGGCAAATTTGTTTGGGATTTAGCACCACTAAAGTACAGTATCAAATAATGTGGGTCCTGCATTAATACCTAATGATGTTGCCCAGTCATGTCGAGGATCCTTGTCTCACAACCAAACTATTTATAATAACACATGATGTGTATTCATATTTAAAGTTGTGTATACACAGAAACCTTGGGGCGAGGTAGTGTTATTCCAGCACAGGAGTACTGTTTGTTGTCTGGGTGACTGTATAATGAGCTGCCACAGATTTAGCATTGCACTTCTATAACGATGTTGGACCCCCAAATTGACTGTTTAGGGAAAAAAAACAGATCCTAAGAGTGAATGAAGATCCTCCAAACAAGCTAATCAGCTGTCATTTAACCATGCTTTCAGTGGACAAACTTGAATGTCTAGAGCTTAAATCTGTCATTTTATGGTTGTATACATTAGGAGCAGTTACCTTCAGTTTGTTATGACAAGAATGACTGCTGTGTCTCAAGGACTCCACGAAGCATGACAAGACCAAAGTACGTGAAAAAAAACGTGAGACTGTCATGTCCATCTTCAAACACAGATTACCTTGACTGGTTAAAGAATGTGTTTTTCTGTTTGAGTTACATAACACACCTGTGCGTCCGCACCTGCGCCTCTCCAGTTTACTGAATGATTCATGATGCACAAGAAGCTGTTTATTTGCTTGCAATGGAGACTCACCTCTCTACTCCGATAGTGATTTTCCCGGTGGAGTGGTCAAGGGAATGGAACCAGCCTTGCATGAGAAGAGCCCACTGCAGACCAAAGGAGGCGATCAGGAAGTTGAAGCCCACAGCACCGAAGCTGTAGCGTTTCAGGAAGGTCATGAGGAATCCGAATCCAACAAAGATCATCACATGGACGTCCTGGAAACCTGCCAAGAGGGAAATGATGAGCACATTTGTGTAATGGCATGCAGTGAGTTTTTTGTAGAATGTTAAGTACAATACTTAGAACAAAAGCATATCTGGCATTGACAAACACCTGTCACTCTTGCACTTTCATTTTCTACTTAACATCAATTAACTTGTAATTTAAAGGCTGAATCAAAGGTTTTTTTGGGTTTTTTTTAAAATTATTTTTGTAATTTGTGTTTTGCACGTTGAGATTGAATTAAAGTGAAAGGTTACAACATACTGGGAACACATTTGCTGCCAGTGTCACAAGTAAGCTTCCAAAAAGTGATATGTAGCATTGTGCAGTGCTAAAATTTTAATGTCACACTCAAGGTAAGGAGAGGACTTTTCATAAAATGTTCAGCTTTTGAAATAGTTTCATAAGTTTGCCTTCGCCACAATCTCAGTCTAGATTCAAGTTGGAAAAACAGCCTCCTTACATCATAATTCATGTTGTTTTTATGAACCTCTGACATTTCAGTGCAGTATTTTTACCCGTAAACGTAAACCAAAGACAGAAACATGAGAGTAAAATTAGAATAAAATGGCTACAATCTGGTTCTTAATAATTGCAGCTGTTGGAAATATGTTTCATTTGTACATTTATATTTTACTCACAGCATACTACACTATCACAGGATAATCAAACAACACATGCATTTAAAAATGTAACTTTTACTGCAAGGAGAATTTTTTGTACTTACTGGGATATCTGAAGTAGAAGTCATTTTCAATATCGCTGGTGATGTTGTGACTATGTTTGTGCTCTAACCATCTCCGTACGTCTGATTCCTCATCGTACCGGATGAAAACTCCAAACAATATAATCATAGCAATCTGCCAGACAAAGCAGACAGCCGGCAGGCTAACTCGGACATTGGTGTTCTTATGCCCTAAGAAGAAATTCCTCATGCACTCACAACAGTTCCCCATGTTGATAACTTTCTGCTGATGATGCTCTGATCACTCCTAAGCCAGGCTCTCTGTTCCGCTGTGACTTCCAGCTGCTTTTCAGCAGTTATATTTATATATAGAGACCTTTGGAGGGGGTGTGCTCCCATGCACACACACATCAAGGGGGGGCTGGACGCACCTCAGCTGTCACCAAGTAACCACTCCTTACCTGCTCACCTCTCCTCCTGCAACCTGGCAATACTCCTCCTACAACAGATAGACTGTCACCAGGAAATAAAGTTACCACTGCATTAATGTGTGATAGAAATGACGCAGTTACAGAATAACTTAATATGGCATCATTTTGTTATGTGGTCACTTCTGGCCATTATTCCAAATTCTCACATTTTCCATGTGGTCAACACAATCATAAACATGGTAAATATCAGGCTGTGATGGTAAAGATATTTAGCCACAGAAACCAACGTCTGCAGCTACAGCTGAGATAATGACTTACTATGACTTTACTATTCACTTGGTCCTGTATTGGAAATGTTTTTTATAGTGTCAGCCATCCGCTCTGTGAGAGCATTAAACTGCTCCTGGGTGAGTACACCTGTCAGTCAGGCTTAGGCTACATTATCATCACCAGAGTTGTAAACTGAATTTATGTGTGTACTTCTGTAGAAGACACAACAGATTACAGGAATCAGAAAATTGCCAATAGTCTTTCTCTGACAATATTTTTTAATGCTTTATTATAACCTTTTAAACGGAAACAAACAACTTTTCAAGTCAAGTCCACTGGCTGCATCACATGCCCACAGGTTATCTGTGTCCTCCTCCTACAATTCAAGTGTACTTTGTGTTCTCATTGTTTTATCCAAACCTGATGCTTACCTAAGAGATTCCAGTGGAAGGATCCATCATATGCATCTCTGTGACACAAAGAACATTCCAGATGATATCTGCTTGCCCTGTTCAACACAGTCATCTCTTCAAATGATTACATAACACAGAATGCAACACTGATGAGATCCGCCTCTCTGATAGTGTGACGGCTTGTGCTCAACAGTTCAACTATGATTTACAGTATTCACTGCAGGTCTGCCTTAATGGGGAATATTTCAATGTGATGTTTATTGTACTTGCACTTATTGTCCCAATATCACATGAAATATGTATCACTTGGTGTAGTAGGTTTGAAAAGCCGACAAGAGCGGGTCTGCAAAGAAAAATATAAAAGAGATTTAAGATTCTTGATAGATACAATAGACCGGCTGCATTATTTTACTGGATTGTTATTTGTCAGTAATACATTAGGTTTAATAGCCCATAAACCGTGCTCACAGGGTGGGGTGAAAAGCGTTTTTGTCATCATGACACACTGACTCATGGCCTTGTTATTTTTAGGATGTTTGCACTGTGTTATGTTGAGAGTCCTGTATAGCACAAAACAAGTGATCTAGAATGGTAAATGCTTTAAAAAAAAAAAAAGTTTTTTTTTTTTTTTTTTAATGTGTACACATTTCTTTGATGACAAAAGTTGACCTGTTTTTTTTTTCCAAACATTTCAGTAACATTTTCTCTGCAGACCACATCTCTAATGCTTTATGAGGGCATTTATAGTGAATTATAATGCATTTAAATGCTTTATGACTACACTTATAATCACACATAATGCACACTCATAAATCATCACTGTGTAAATAGGTTTTAAGTCAGGTACATAATAAGGCATCTATAATAATGCATACTTCATCATAATGTTTCATTGTAGTGTGATGCTTTTTCATTCCTTTGAAAGAATCTATGCTGCATCATAAGTGATGAATGCCTGCCAACACTAGAATACTTTGAAAGACTTTGAAAAGATTTAGAAAAGACTAAAGTCTGGCACCACTATGAATGCCCTCATAAAGCATTACAGGTGTGATCTTTATAGAGTGTTATTAAAATTTATTTGTTCTTGCATTTAAAGACATTTTTAAGGCTCTTTTGTGATAGCACAGTTGTTGGTGGGAAAGATGGAAAGAGAGGGGGAATGAAAGGCAGTAAAGGGCTGTAGGTCGCAATTGAACTCTTGGCCGCTGCAGCAGGGACAGAGCCTTTGTTCTCGCACTTACTGCAGTCAGAGGCAATAACTTAAATCCAGTATCATGAGATATTTCTATAGAACAAAGTATGGTAGTAGCAAATTATCAGATGTCAAAGTCATATCAGAGCAGCAGGCATTCAGACCCACTGACACAGACCGTAGATGTAAATCAGTTGAGACATTAGGGTAAACAATGTCCTAACCAGTGTCAACAGAATGCTCCACCTGCTAACTCTGCGTCTTGGACAGCCTTTTGCTGGGTGCCAAGTCACATGATCATGAATATGCATACTGTATCTATCAATGGCAAACCAACACATTTTCTTGCACACGTCTGTTGAGTTGGGCATTCTACCTAGAGAACACTCCTCTTTGATGGCAACTGATACTAATCTTCTTGGACAAGAATTACTATGCCAGCTTGGTTGTACTTGGTTGTAATATTACGTACCCTGATGATGACAAGCAGGTTGTTCTTATGCGCTGTTCATGTGTATACCTACGAAAAGTAATGCGCACGTAATCATGAGCCAGTATTTTGTGTATAACCCACTAAGATTGGGAAGGCTGGGATCATATGACCAATGCACTGAGGGGAGTAGAGCGGTAGAAGGTCAGCAGCAGGTTGGAGTCCAGGTTGTGCTTCTTGAGGACCCTCAGGAAGTGCAGCCGCTGCTGAGCCTTCTTGATGACCGCTGTGATGTTGTCTGTCCATGAGATGTTGGCAGAGATGAGGACGCCGAGAAACCGGAAGGTGTGGACCCTCTCCACACGCTCGCCGTTGATGTGAAGGGGGGCTAGGTCGGTACTGTGCTTCCTGAAGTCGACGATGATCTCCTTGGTTTTCTTGGTGTTCAGAGCGAGGTTATTCTCTGAACACCAGGCTGCCAGCTTCAGGACCTCCTCTCTGTAGGCTACCTCGTCTCCCTTCGAGATGAGTCCGACCACTGTGGTGTCGTCAGCAAACTTGAGGTTGCTGTTGTGGGTCGAACTGCAGTCATGGGTGTATAGGCAGTACAGGAGGGGGCTCAGCACACAGCCCTGTGGGGAGCCGGTGCTCAGCGTGCTGGTGGATGAGAGGTGGGGGCCAAGTCTCACAGTCTGGGGCCGATTGGTGAGGAAGTCCTTTATCCAGGCACATGTGAGAGGGGGGAGGCCAAGAGTGTCCAGTTTTGTGATGAGGATGTCCGGGATTATTGCATTAAAGGCTGAACTATAATCCACAAAGAGCATCCGGACGTAGCTCTGCTGCTGATCCAGGTGGTTCAGCGCAGAGTGGAGAGCTGCAGCGACGACGTCTTCTGTGGTCCAATACGCAAACTGGTGGGGGTCGAAGTCTGGGGGGAGATAGTCCTTGATGTGCTTAAGAACTAGTCACTTAAAGCACTTCGTGATTACCGGGGTGAGGGCCACCGGATGGTAATTGTTCAGGCTGGTGACGGGAGACTTCTTCGGCACCGGGATTATTGTTGCTGCTTTAAGGCAGGACGGGATGACTGCCTGGGCCAAGGAGAGGTTGAAGATCCTGGTGAAGGTGAGGGCGAGCTGGTGGGCGCATGCTCTGAGCACCTTGCCAGGTACTCCGTCTGGGCCAGCAGCTTTCCTGGGGTTCACTGCCAGGAGCACCCGTCTGACATCATGCTCCTGTACAGTGAGTGGAGTGGTGGAGGAACCAGGTGGAGGTGGGGGCAGGGCTGGAGCAGATGAGTGCTGCTGTGATGTTTCGAAGTGAGCAAAGCAGCCGTTTAGCTCCTCTGCCAGCGGCAGGTGGTATGACTTTCCGCCTGGAGACTGGTGTTTGTGTCTGTGTGCAGGGATGGGTGGTTACACATTACAAGTACCCAATAGTTGGAGCACACCCTCCGGTCCCCTTTTTTGAAGATGGGGACCACCACCCCGGTCTGCCACTCTGCAGGCACCGTACCCAACCTCCATGCGACACTGAAAAGGCGTGTCAGCCAAGATAGCCCAACAGTGTCCACAGCCTTCAGCATCTCATCCACACCCGGCGCCTTGCCACTGGGGAGCTTTTTAACTACCTCAGCAACCTCTGCCAGGGATATGGGCGAGAGTTCCCTCAAGTCTTCAGACTCTGTTTCGTTCTCAGTGGACGTTATGGCCGGGTTCAGGGGGTCCTCAAAGTGCTCCTTCCACCGCCCAATGATGTCCCCATTTCGGGTCAGCAGTTCTCCCTCTCTGCTGAGCACAGCCTGAGACAATCCCTGCTTTCCCTTCCTGAGTCAGTAAACAGTCTGCCAGAACTTCCTTGAGGCCAATCGAAAATCCTTTGCCATAGCTTCCCCGAACTCTCCAAGTCCACAATGCACATGTAGACTGGATGGGCAAACTCCCATGACCCCTCCAGCAGCCTTGCAAGGCCATAGCTTCCTCGAACAGCTGCAGCCCTTCTGGCCAACCGGTACCTGCCTGCTGCTTCAGGAAACCCCTGGGCCAGCCAGAGCCAGAGGTGGCAGTTGAAGACCCCACGGACAGGGGCCTCAGCCAGACATTCCCAGTTCACCCTCACTACACGTTTGGGTTTACCAGGTCTGTCCGGCAGCCTCCCCCACCATCTGACAGCTCTGCTCCTCTCTTCACCCGAGTGTCCAAGACACATGGCTGCAGATCTGATGATACGACCACAAGATCGATCATTGATCTTTGGCCTAGGGTGTTCTGGAACCAGGTACACTTATGAACCTCCCTGTGCTCGAACATGGTGTTCGTTATGGCCAGTCCATGACTCGCACAGAAGTCCAATAACAAAACATCACTGGGGTTCAGATCAGGCAGGCCGTTCCTCCCAATCACCCCCTCCAGGTTTCTCAGTCATTGCCCACGTGAGCATTGAGGTCCCCCAGGAGAACTTTGGAGTCCCCAGCCGGCACTCCTTGCAGGATGCCGCCAAGCTGTTGGGTGCATAAGCACAAACAACAATCAGAGACCTTCTCTTTGCGACCCGCAGTTGCATCGAGATGACCCTCTCGTTCTCCGGGGAGAACCCCAACACGGCGGCGCTCAGCCAGGGGCTTGTGAGTATCCCCACACCAGCGCCTCTCACCCTGAGCAACTCCCAAAAAAGCCAGAGTCCAGCCCCTCTCCAGGAGTTTGGTTCCAGAACAAGTTGTGTGTGTGGAGGTGAGCCCAACTATATATAGTCGGTACCGCTCCACCTCCTGCACCAGCTCCGGCTTCTTCCCTGGAAGAGAGGTGACATTCCACATTCCCAAAGCCAGGGATCAGCACACCAGGGGCCCCGCCCCTGTCTGCTGTCCAGCACCCAATGCACCTGCCCCCGATTTCTGACCCTGCAGGTGGTGGGACCACAGGGCGATGGCTCCATGTAGTCTCTTCAGGCTGACCCCCGACCGGGCCCCATGGCCTAAGGCCCGGCCACCAGACGCTCACTGGCGAGCTCTCCCCCCAGGTCTGGCTCCAGGAGGGGGCCCCGGTGTCCCCATACTGGGCGAGGTACTCAGCTCCCGAAAAGTCTGTTTCATCAAGGTCTTTGAATCACTCTTAGTCTGGTCCCTCCCCCAGGACCACTTTGCCTTTGGAGACCCTAGCAGGGGCTATTAGCCCCGGACAACACAGCTCCCAGGTTCACAGGGACACTCAAACCCCTCCACCACGTTAAGGTGGTGATTCTCGGAGGAACACTGCTCAGCCTCCCGGGTAAAGTTTACTCCAGGGTGCTGGAAAGGAGGCTCTGACCGATTGTTGAACCTCAGATTCAGGAGGAGCAATGCGGATTCCATCCTGGCTGTGAAACAATGGACCACCTCTTTACCCTTGCAAGGCTGCTGGAGGGGTCGTGGGAGTTTGCCCATCCAGTCTACATGTGCATTGTGGACTTGGAGAAGGCTTACGACCCGGGGCGTTTTGCAGCTGAGTGTGAAGCAGTTGGGATGACAGTCAGCACCTCTAAGTCTGAGGCCATGGTTATCTATCGGAAACCGGTGGATTGCCCTTTCTGGGTTGGGGGAGAGTTACTGCCTCAAGCGAGGAAGTTCAAGTATCTCGGGGTCTTGTTCACGAGTGAGAGTAGAATGGAGTGTGAGATGGATCAGCGGGTCAGTGCGGCTTCTGCAATGATGCGGGCGATGCACTGGTCTGTTGTGGTGAAGAAGGAGCTGAGCCGGAAAGTGAACCTTTTGATTTACTGGTCCATCTACGTCCCAACCCTCACCTATGGTCATAAACTTTTGGTACTGACCGAAAGAACGAGATTGCAGATACAAGTGGCGGAAATGAGTTTCCTCCGTGGGGTGGCTGGGCTCAGCCTTAGAGATAGGCTGAGGAGCTCTGACATCCGGAGGGAGCTCAGAGTAGAGCCGCTGCTCCTTTGTGTTGAAAGGGGTCAGTTGAGGTGTTTCGGGCATCTGACTAGGATGCCTCCTGGGCACCTCCCGCTGGAGGTGTCCCAGGCATGTCCCACTGGTAGTAGGCCCCCGGGGTAGACCCAGAACACGCTGGAGGGATTACATATCTCGTCTGGCCTGGGAATGCCTTGGGGCCTTGATATGCTTCTTAAACTACAGTAGCCTAGAGAATGAAGGAAAACACCCTGTAAACGTTACAATGAACAGCGATAAAAAAAAAAACTGACTGCATAAACACACACGCAGCACAGAGGCAGCCTCTGACCTCACGGCAGCTGCAGCTGCAACAAAGAATTCAACCCAAATCAATGAAGTAAGCTTGATGCTAATGTTAATGTTTGCATTTACAATGAGTGAGCTGACAATACATTAACGTTACTTTAAGGAGTCAAAACTCCGCAACAAATCATGATACTAACGTAACCACTTACTAATTTACTGGTTCCTCTTTAGCCCCTGTGGGACTTAAGGGTATGAGGTCTCTCCTTCTCATTATGTCCTTGTCAACATGCTGTGTCTTTCCCCATGATGGCTGCATCTTGTCCAGCAGACACATCACATGGCAGGGCTGTTTCTGGCTTTTTTTGGGCCCTATGAAAAACTTTTGTTCCTGTATTTCTGTCACTCATGAATACACACCACATCTCGTTACATTCCACATGTATATGAGACCAAATGCTGCTTTTTACTCGTAAAAAACACAACTTGTAATTTAACTGAGGTGTATTGATAACATCAAAACTAAGTCTGGTGTTGGCCCGCATTGTGCTGCCAGCCCTGTCAAAAGATAGCCCTCTTGACACCTGGCCCAACAACTTTTGTTGGGGAAATCCTGGCAGGGACTGAACGTAGGGTGGAGAGCAAAGCGAGGAGCACCTCTACTGCATATATTGCACGGAAGTAACATGAACTTTGAGTACTTTATTAAGTATTCACTTTTACTTGAGTCATTTTTTAGGGGAGTAATTTTACTTCTGCTTGAGTATAGATTTCCAGTGCTCCACCCACCACTGCCCATGTGAAACCAAGTGAACTTGAGTTATTTTAAAGTACAGTCACCATGTGCCTTTTCCTAAACCTAACTTTCATAACTTCACTTGCTGAAACCTAACCTACATAACTTTATGTTAAGTACATAATGTGACAATGCCATTTGTGGGGCGTTAATTTGTGAGATATCATGTGAACCAATGTATGTGCATTTTATTAATATATCATATGAACAGTTGTATGCAGATAGGTTGTGACGACGTCATCAGAATCAGAATCAGAATCAGAAATACTTTATTGATCCCAGAAGGGAAATTATTTATGTTACAGGTGCTCCTTGCAAGAGGGGAAAGATACGTGAAAATATAAGAAATTTAAACAATAGTATTAACAAATATATAGTTAAATAAACAGGAATTATTAACAAACATAAACGTAAATAAATATATATATATATATATATATATATAAATATACATATATATATTGTAAACATGAACAAGATTATTTACACAAACAGAATATATACAGTCAGGGTGAATGGGGTTATTGCACAAGTTAAATTATTGCAGTGTGTGAAAAGGTCTCAGGGCCACTCAGAGGGAGGAGTTGTACAGTTTGATGGCCACAGGCAGGAATGATTTCCTGTGGCGCTCAGTGGTACATCTTGGTGGTATGAGTCTCCCACTGAAAGAACTCTTGTGCCTGACCAGCACATGGTGGAGTGGGTGTGAGACATTGTCAAGATAGTTCGTAGCTTAGACAGCATCCTCCTCTCTGACACCACCATCAGAGAGTCACACTCCGTTCCCACAACGTCACTGGCCTTGCGGATCAGTTTGTTGAGTCTGTTGGCGTCCGCCACCCTCAGCCTGCTGCCCCAGCACACAACAGCATAGAGGATAGCACTGGCCACCACAGACTCATAGAAAATCCTGAGCATAGTCCGACAGATGTTGAAGGACCTCAGTCGCCTCAGAAAATAGAGACGGCTCTGGCCCTTCCTGTAGAGAGCGTTTGTGTTCTTAACCCAGTCCAGTTTATTGTCAGTGTGTACCCCCAGGTACTTATAGTCCTCTACAAGGTCCACACTGACCCCTTGGATGGAAACAGGGGTCAGCGGTGTCTTGGTCCTCCTCAGATCCACAGCCAGTTCCTTTGTCTTTGCCACGTTGAGCTGCAGATGGTTCTGCTCACACCATGTGACAAAGTTATCCACAACAGCCCTGTACTCATCCTCATCACCCTTGCTGATACATCCAACTATAGCAGAGTCATCAGAAAACTTCTGAAGATGGCAGGTCTCAGTGCAATAGCTGAAGTCTGTGGTGTAGAGGGTGAAGAGGAAGGGAGAGAGGACAGTCCCCTGCGGGGCCCCGGTATTGCTGACCACTCTCTCTGACACACAGCATTGCAAGCGCACATACTGTGGTCTGCCAGTCAAGTAGTCTACAATCCAGGACACCAGGGGGACATCCACCTGCATTGCTGTCAGCTTGTTACCCAGTAGAGCTGGACGTATGGTGTTGAACTAGAGAAGTCAAAAAACATGACCCTCACAGTGCTCGCTGGCTTGTCCAGGTGGGCGTAGACGCGGTTGAGCAGGTAGATGATGGCGTCCTCAACTCCAAGTCAGGGCTGATAGGCGAACTGGAGGGGGTCCAAAAGTGGCTTGACCATGGGCCGGAGCTGTTCCAAGACGAGTCTCTCCAGGGTCTTCATGATGTGGGAGGTCAATGCCACGGGTCTGTAGTCCTTGGAGCCACTGGGACGCGACGTCTTTGGCACAGGAACGAGGCAGGATGTCTTCCACAGCAAGGGGACCCTCTGGAGACTAAGGCTCATGTTGAAGACATGCTGAAGTACTCCACATAGTTGGGGGGCACAGGCTTTGAGCACCCTGGGGCTGACACCATCAGGGCCTGCAGCCTTATTTGAGTGGAGTCTCATCAGCTGTCTTCTCACATGGTCAGCAGTGAAGCACATTGTGGAGGTGACGACACGTGGGGGAGGGGTGTAGTCCTCATGATGGAGAAAGCAGTCAGTCTGACCACGGGGAGAGGAGGTGTGAGGAGGAGGAGGGGGGGTCAAGCAGGAGGGTGTTGAGGTGTGAGAGGGAGGAGTGGGGGAGGAGGGCGGAGTGGGAGATGGTTGACCAAGACAGACAGCAGAAGAATCAGGGGGGAGATGGGCAGGTCCAGCAGTGTCAAATCTGTTAAAAAACAGATTCAGTTCATTGGCCCTGTCCATGCTGCCTTCAACTCCTCTGTGGTTGTTGGTCCTAAAGCCAGTGATGGTCCTCATTCCACTCCAGACCTCTCTCATGTTGTTCTGCTGGAGTTTCCTCTCCAGCTTCCTCCTCTACCCCTCCTTAGCCTCCCTGATCTTCATCTTCAGCTCCCCCTGTATTGTTCTCACCTCCTCCCTGTTACCAGCTCTGAAGGCCCTCTTCTTTGCATTGAGGATGGCTCTGATGTCCTTTGTTACCCACAGTTTGTTATTTGGGTAACAATGGACAGTCCTGGCTGGGACAGTGGAGTCCACACAGAAAGTGATGTAGTCCGTGATGCATTCTGTGAGCCCGTCGATGTCCTCCCCATGTGGCTCACAGAGTGCCTGCCAGTCTGTCGCACCAAAACATGTTGTTGTAAAGAGAACAAACGGCCTCCGGTCACCTCCACCAACACTGCTGTGAAGTCTGAAAGATGTCCCACCTGGGCCTCAGTCTGCACTTAAGAAATAAACAGCCTCACAGGATGATGACATGGACCAATGCCCAGCCAAGTGACAAAACACAATTGGAGGACACTAACACAACAACATCAATCATGACAGAGACACTCTTCCTGTGGACTCTTGATAATATGCACATAAGTCAGCGCAGTCAGGGTGATAATCTGCCTTCAAATGCTGTTTTCTCTCATCATTGAACGAGACAATGGATCTGACCAGATCTTCACACAGAGCCAATCTGCCTCCACAAACTTTCATCTTCGCCTGACCAAAATGGAGACTGAACACAGCCCTCATTCTATTAACTCTCATGTATTTGGTTCATTTCCAATGAAGGACTCCCACGGATGGCCTTGTCGGTTTCATCTATGACATGTGCCAGAGTAAATTCCTTGTCATAATTATTATTTGTCTTAGATCAAGACTAACTAGAAAGACTACTAGTTAAAGTTCAGATGTGATTAGGTTTCAGTTTTGACTTTCTCTGATGAAAAACTAAAGTGAGGAAAGTAAACAAATGGCTAAAGTCAAGAGGGTGTGAGACAGAAACTAATTTGTTTAGCCATAGAGCTCTTCAGCAGAAACAATTTGTAATTGTTTGTGTTATTGTTCGCTAGTGCACGATAATTATGTTTTGTTCTTTTAACATCGGGTTGTGTTTTTAAAGAGGCAACAAATAGGATTCGTTTTTTTTTTAGCTTGGGGCCACCTAGCATCAGCGGTGTTGCTCGCACTGTTGCAATGACCAAATTGACTGTGGGGATCAGAAATAATCAATAAAACGTAGGCTGTAAAGCCACCAGTACTATACCTCTATGTAGAATGAGAAGGTGTGTGGACACTATACTAAATAAATGAGTAAAGAGACCGAGCAACAATTATCAGATTTATCTGAAGAAAAAACAAATAGTAATGCAAATAATTATACCAGAATGCACAGTACCAGTACAATCAACTCACAGTAAATTATACCAATATGTACAGTATCAGTACAAACAACAGTAGACACGTAAGGGATAATCTATAGTGAGCCGGTGACTGTTGAAAAATAACTCCCGACAGGGGAATGGAACCCCGACGCGCAGTGGAGTTATTTTTCAACTGTCGCTGGCTCACTATACATTATCCCGCTTAGAACATGGCTTACTACTAAGACATTCAAATGTTACAACTGGCATCAATATTATTAAATTGCTGGCAGAGTGTTTTGACAGAGGAGAGGCGTTCACCAGACAAACGAGAGTGGAGGAGAGGATTTTACTCCACTTCTCCCAGTCGTCGGGTGTGGTGGTGGTGGGGGGGGTATTACTGTCCGAGGGCTGCCGTAACGGGAAACATAGAACCCTTTTTGTGTAAGCGGGAAACATAGAACCTTTTTTGCAGGGTTAAGTGGGGAACATAGAACCCAGGAAACATAGAACCCGGGAAACATAGGGATCCATTGATCCCCATTTAAACTACCACCACCTGCTGCTCTGGAGTTACCTTCTGTCACACAGGTGCAGAACGTATGTGCCAGTTTGCAGCTGTCATCTTTATGGTATGTTCAGTTCAAACTTTTGTGCCAAGATGTAGGTGAAGTGAGGTGAGGTAATTGTCAGTCTTTGCCGCCACTAGTTCTTTGATGTCGGTTTTGTGTGTCTGCGCCTTAAGATGTTGAGCTCAGGCAGCAGGGTGGAATTGAGGGGAGGAAGAGTGTTGTTCGATCACGAGGCAATTCCACATGAAGATCCACCCAGAGGAAGACATTCGGCCTTTGGGGAATATCTGACAAACAGCAATAAATCAATGCTGCAGAGAGTAAAGCCCAGAGGGATCATGCTGTTTTATCTTTTCAAAAAGAAATAGGTCTACATTTAAAAATGTTTTAAAAGAGTTAAGGCAGTTGAAAAGTTGACCATTCAACTTAATCTATGCAGAAACGATACAGTACACAGTACAGTGTGATATGCTTAAAACATCTCAGCCCTGAAGCGGATAGACATGTGACAAAGGGACACCATGGAGGTTTCAGATCTTATCTGATGAAGGCATTTCAGCGATGTTCTCTTTGTCACATGGTGTGTCATGCTCTGCTGTGGGTGCACAGGGCCATGGAATGATGCAGCTGAAGAGATTATGAGCTCCTGTCAATCTACAGGTAAGTGAGACACAGATCAGTGCACTGTAGCTATTCAGACAACAAAGCTTATTTTTTTTCCTGGTTTCTTCCAGTTTTTTTTTTTGCTTTAGCATTGCTTAGATGGTAAACAACGTAACTATGGCATCCCATCAGGCCTGCCACGTGGCATCACTTGGACGAAAACCACAGGACAATTGAGCCTTTGAGCACCTCTATTAGTATCAAAGCTTGAAAAAGTGAAAAGGCATCAAATGATTGGTTCCTTCTCGAATGAATGATAGCCTGTTTTTGTTGGAATGATTTTTTGATCTCATATTCATCTCGTTTACAACTCGATCACTGTTCTATTGTGCGGTCTGTGACAGATCGATCACAAGTAAGGCAGGTGAAATCTATCTTTGCATCACAACTCATTACATAATTGTTTTCCTATGATACCTTGTATTGTTTTAAGGTAATGGTAGAAAAGATTTCGGCACACTTACATTTGTGCAGTGTTTCAATTTATTGTTGAGCTGTCAGTCTATTAGACCTTCATCAGAGCAGACATCTCTGCTCTGATGAAGGTCTAATAGACAGGAAGCTCAACAATGAAGTAAAACACTGTATAGATGTGAGTGTGCGGAAATCTTTTCTACCAGTTTGGACTTTTTGATGTTTCCAGCACGTAGAAAGAGCGGTGGGTGTCTTGCATCATTATTTCAAGGTAATAAAAGCCAGTTAAGGTAGGATTAGTTTTGGCACTTTGATTATCCATCTGGAGGAGTCTGAGAAGTGTGACTAACCAGATAAGAATTTCCTAGAACATAGCAGCCCACACAGCTTGATGCCACACAGATAGAGGAGCGTCAGGCAGTCGGCTGCGTCTTGGTGACAGAGAACTCCTGCACCCTGTGACACATCTGACATGCAGATAACCCCTGTCCACAGTATTGTGATTGGAAGAGGAGTTTTACACACAACAACTTTGTCTCTCACATGGGTTATCATGTGACTCCATTTTCATTCACATGCGAATTGTCTCGTGTGCCTCAGTCATCCCCACAGGTGACTCTGAGCACATTACTTGTGCAAATACCCATTTTCCTCATTTATTCCTAGGTGTTTCCAAGAACAACTTTTATTTGTATTATGCTTTAGGAATTTGTAATTACATTACAGTTTTTTTGTGCATTACTAAAATAAATACACTGCTCAAAAAAATTGTACACTTAATCGTTACACTATAACACCAACTCAGTTAAACATCAGGGATATCAATCTGTCCATTTAGGAAGCACAAGTGATTGTGAATCAGTTTCACATGCTTTGATGCAAATGAAAGTAACAACAGGTGCAATAGAGGGGCAAGAGCGAGACGACCGACAAAAGGGAATGATTTTACACGTGTCCACAGACAGTTGCTCTCTCCTTATCCTTCCTGACTGATTCTTTTCTAGTTTTATGTTCTGCTAGTGTCCTTGTCACTAGCAGAACATAGGCAGTACCTGCAGCCCAATCAGGTTGCACAGGTAGTCCAGCTCCTCTGGGATGGCACATCCATACGTGAGGTCGTAAGAAGCACACTCTGAAGAGCATGGAGGAGATATCAGGAGACCGGCCGTTACACGAGGAGAGCTGGACAGGACTGTAGAAGGGCATCAACCCAGCAGCAGGACCGGTATCTGCTCCTTTGTGCAAGTGGAACAGAAGGAGCACTGCCAGAGCCCTACAGAATGACCTCCAGCAGGCTACTGGTGTGTATGTTTCTGACCAAACTGTCAGGAACAGACTCCATGAGGGTGGCATGAGGGCCCGACGTCCTCTAGTGGGACCTGTGCTCAGAGCCCAGCATTGTGCAGCTCCATTGGTATTCACCAGAAAACACCAGAACTGCCAGGTCCACCATTGGTGCCCTGTTCTCTTCACAGTTGAGAGCAGGTTGACAGTGAGCACATATGACAGGATCTGGAGATGCTGTGGTGAACGTCATGCTACCTGTTACATCATCCAGCATGAGCAGTTTGGTGGTGTGTCAGTGATGGTCTGGGGAGGCATATCCTTGGAGGTTCATACAGAACTCCATGTTATAGCCAACGGTACCCTGACTGCTGTTAGGTACCAGGATGAAATCCTCAGAGCAACTGTCTGACCTTACACTGGTGCAGTGGGCACTGGGTTCCTCCTGGTGCAGGACAATACCCGGCCTCATGTTGCCAGAGTGTGTAGGCAGTTCCTGGATGATGAAGACGTTGATGCCATTGACCGGCCCTCGTTTCTATGACCAAAATCCAATTGAGCACCTATGGGACGTTATGTATCGGTGCATCCAACGCTGCCAAGTACTGCCACAGGCTGTCAGGAGCTCACTGATGTAAATAACATTTGAAATAATTTTTCAGCATGATTTTGCAATTTTATTTTGAATGTCAATCATTAATTCACCATTTTAAGAAAAGTAGAATTATTAACTTCCAGTTTTAAAAAGTTTTTTAATTGGAAATGTAAGGTTAACCTTTATTAATCAATTTATGATTATGTTGATTGTGTTAATTTGACACACTACAAAAAAACAACAACACTGGAATAAGTATAGCCTTATTCCAGTGGCTCGCTCTAGACTCCATAACATTCAACTGTATTTCACCTCTATGACGTCACTGCACGTGAACAAAAATACAAGTGAACTGATGGCACGTGAGATTGGGAAACGAAGAAGCAAAAAGAAGGCTGAAATAATTAGTAATAAGTAAGTAAGTAAGTCTATGAACACAGTTTAACCCCCCCCCTTTTAATTTCTCTCTTTCCAGTATAGAGTGGTCCCTGTTGGGGCTCTGATCACAGTCATTGTGTTTGTTTGTTTAAGATGTGTGTGTGAAATACGTAGATGCACAGTAGATGAGACTGATAACTCTTGCACGTTGCTATTTCCAAGCTGCTCAACCATTACATCTTTTTTGAGACATGACGCTGTTTTGCAATTTCTGATTAAATGATTTCTTTACACAAGCAGATTTGTTTCAAAACAATGTTTAAGAAAAACAGGACACACTTGGAGGTGAAGTGGAGGTCTGAGGATTAATATTATTTCATCACACTTTGTTTTGTATTTGTATTTATTGTTTGTTTGTTTTTTACCACTGACCCCAGTGTCAGCTGAAAACCTGGCTCAGGTTTTGTTTCTTTATTTTGAAATGCTACTGATGCTTACTATCAGAGTAACTTATTCTGTATCAAATTCATGAATTTACATTCATCAGATTTCCAGTAAACAGACTCACTGAGTTAATATCAGAAGAATATTGGCACATTTTAACATCAGTTAATATTATTTGCATATTTGTGAACAGTGCATTGAATGAACTGACACAAACAGAGACTTTGACACTTTCTGTACGATACGTGACAGGAAAAATTACATCACAGTCTGCAAACGCCACCAAGCAGCTTCATAAACCCTACTAACATCACATGCCATCAACACACTCTCAGCAAGATCTGAGATTTAAAAGACAAATGTAGATAAAATTAAAATTGCAGTAAGTATCCAGAATGAAGTATTTTCCTACTGACCCATTAATTGGTAAAACTGTCAAACTAGAATAGCTAAATTTAATTTTTTTTACGTGCATCTACTGTAGGAACCTAAATGCGTTTTATTGACATTTGACTAGGTTTTCCTGACTCAACACAATTATGAATGAATTAATTAACCTTTATTGCCCCAAGGGGCATAAATGGGTATCAAAACACACGACAACAACAACAACAAATAACATGAAAACATGCATTAAAAAAAAATCATAAAAGATCATATTATATTTTTTTCCAGAGGAGGACAAATCATAGACATGTACTCAGATAATGGAACCAACATCCGGTCAACTGACAGTGAATTGAAGAAATCGATCAAAGAATGGTAGAAGAAGATATACAAATTCAATTTTTTCATTGTGTTGTCATATACACACAGGCCCAAAATACACACACATGCACAAACAGGACCTGTACATGCATTAAATGGAGAGATGTCAGAGCGTGGGGGCTGCCCATGGACAGATGCCCTGAGCAGTTGGGGTTTCGGTGCATTTCTCAAGGGTACTTCAGCAGTGCCAAGGAGGCGAACTGCCACCGCTCCTGCTACCAGTCCACAAATTTTGTCAGGACGGGGATTTGAACTGGTGACCCTCCAGTTCCCTATAGCCTAATGATACCTACACGTAATTGAATTCTCGGCCAGTGGGGAATTTTTGGATAGTATTTTCAATGTTTCTGCATTTTTCATTATAAGATTACAGAGTATTATTCATATCCCACACCACTGACCTTATACTGTCTCGCAGTCGCAGGCACTCTCAGTGTCATTTCATTTCATATGATATGTAGTAGCCTACTTCATTAATGGTTCTGATGATGACAAGCTTGTGGCAGGATAGGAAAACCTAGAGTCAACTGAACTAGTTAATAACCAGCGTTGTAGTACCAGTTATCCAGATGGCCAATGTGACGGGTTAGTCAAGCCAAATAACGACAAGATATTCTAGGTAAACTGAACTGGCTTCGTGGAACAAGCCTCTGGTGTTTCTGAAGTTCAAAACCTGAGTAACAACCAGGAGTATTCAACAAGGACGACCAGTTCGCTCACCACAGCTGGAGACACGTCCGGTGCGAACGTGCTCCGGAATTGCTGGAGCAAAGAATACCTTGCATACCTCACTTAACTTCTGACATAAAAAGGGGTTGTTTGTCAACTGAGGTCCTTCACGATGCAATACACGTTAAGTTAAAAACAGTCTGTTGATGTTTGAATAGCATGTAATAATTCAATTTACATGGTTCAATGATACGGAAAGTATTTGGAAGGAATATTTAACAAATTTACAGGTTGACGTAGGTACAGATTATATTTACAGTTTTGCAGTAAGTTAATAGGCCTGTTCCTTGCACTTAAAATGTGTATGGATAATTTAAAATGCATGAAATTTAATTTAAATGACATTGGTTATACTTGGGAATAACTTACTATGATGCTTTCTAGTAACTGCACCTCTACTGTCTTTTGATAAGAAGAGTTTGGTTGTAAATATAAAGGCCCCTCGATTTTATTTTTTTGTCAGAGTTAACAGCTATACTAAGTGGTCGTGAATGCAATGTGGACATTTTGGTGTGCATTTTGGACAAGGGCACTCATTAAAGAGTCAAGCCAAGACGTCATTCTTTGGAAATCTACATGTACTACTTGCGCAACATCTTAGATTTAGGTATTGTTATGTTGGAGCCAAATAAAGACAAACACAGGGCTCAACATCATGAGACACTCAGATGACAGCTGAAAGCCACTGAACATGCTTGGCCGGTCAGGTGGTTCCAATTATAAAATGGTTATGTACTTAGTGTGAGGAGCTAAAAAATATGATTCATACATGACAGACATACCTTTAGTCAGATGAGCGTCAAGTGACAGGCGGCACACCCTCCTCACTGTGGATATTTCTCATCTTAGATGAGACTTAAAAGGAACATCAAGGCCTTACTGAGTGTGTGTGAATAAGATTCAATTTGTTCTGTCAGTCTCGTGATGGCTGAAGCTGATACATTCAACTTGCACAAAACACTTTTAAAAACTTTCATTAAGTCAACTTCAGTACAGAGTTTGAGCCACTTTGATTCAAAGCTCAGCAGCTCTGCAGTGAAAATATTGTGTTTTCATTCTCTGTGGGATTAATCTCAAATGGGTGCAGCGAAACGTCTTATCACTAAAATATGAAAAGGATTATCCACGCTAATGATGCCGATCCACATCAAATACGGCTTAAGTGACAGAAACTGCACATCATTGCAAGAACAATTACAGTATCTCTTCACACTCTGACACTGAGTCAAGGATGTTCAGACCGTCCAGACAGTAGCAACAGTGTATGCACAAAGATGAATATCATTCAATTTAACCTCTCCATGACATCACACACCCACGCAGCCATCATGATGAGACTTGTAACTGTCACTTAACAATGTCGCTTGCCTTGTCTAAACAAAAGTCTGAGACTCAAGGTCAGGGTTAGTGCTTACACTTTGATGGTTTCATTTTCTCCTGACAAGGCTGTAAAAAAAATAAGAGGGTGACATTTTGGTCAAATGACTAAACAACACCATTTTGCATCAACCGAAAGGGGTTAATCCTCCGTGCACCTCTGACTCCGCCTAGACTAATCAGAAAACCAAACTGTTTTCAAGTTGTCACAGGTCATAAATGCTACCTGTCAACCAGGTGAGCAGCAATTCCTGCAAAATATACATTGTGTCATGGTAAAATACATGTGCTGTATAATGGGCTCTACTGCAAGGTGGCCGACGAGGGCAAATGTGACGGTTTAAAATGTTTCAATTATCAATTCCAAAACAAATACAACAATGGAAGTGTGTTGCAAATAAGAAAAAAAAGTGCCAAAAACATTTACACATTAACAGCAAACATCCTGCAAATACAGAAAAGATGTAAAAATCAAAAAAACACAAACCCGAAAACAATAACATGCAAACCTCTAGGCTAGACACTGCACCTCATTCTTGTAGTGAGTCGATATTTTGGAGTATTTATTTGAGCTGGTCTTTTTTTCATTTTATTTGTTTGCAGTGGGGTCCTGTATGTGGTTTAAAGGGCTGACTGGTTGTTTTGACATCATAGACCAGGGGTCCGTTTCACAAAGCAGGTTTAGTGAAAACTCAGAGTCTGTTAACCCTGAAATGAGGGAAACTCTGAGTTTTCCGTTTCAAAAAGGGAGGTAACTCAAACCAGAGAAAGAGGGGTAACTCTAGCCTGTTTCAGAGAGAGAGGTAACTTAAACTCTCGGTCAGTTACCGTAGTAACAGACTCTATGAACCTAACCTGGTTGGGACCAGGTTTTTCTCAGTGAACCTCGAGTTTCTCTCTGTCTCCGCCCTCTTTCAGAGCCACACGCTCCATTTGATTTCCTCATTCATTCAGTCAGCAGGCGAGTTTTGGCGTAGCCTAGTTCTGCCGTCTGTCATTTAAAAAATCAGAGTCAGTATATTAGAAGTCCATTAGGCACAGTAGGTGGCGACTTTTTTCACTAACATGGCATGTCCTTTTGATAACGATCCCATGGATGAAGGTGCAGCATTACTGCGCAGAGAATGAAATGGGCCTATTCGTCGGGAGATGGTTATCAGACCGCGCATTGATGTTTTAACATTTCCACACAATTATCTTTTTGAGCTGTACCATTTCACGTCACAGTCCATCATCTACACAACCTAATCCGTCCTTATTTGCAACATTACCAATCGTAGTCATGCTCTCACATCCCAGCAGATATTGTGTGTTGTGCTCATAGACTGTATAAAAATGCGCTGCGTTTCTTTGCAAATGGAAGTTTTTTGTACAATGTCGGAGATGCTGAGCACTTGAGTAAGGCAACTGTATGCAGGGCGGTCAGAAAAGTGTGCTCGTTTTATGGGCATCTGCCTTCTTTCTGTTGGCTGAGTAGAAGTCTGTGTTAGTTTAAATAGGCTTAATTATTTAACAGAACATTATGTTGGGGATAAAACAACTGCACAGTCAAATAGCCACTTAATATTTACTTTATAATGTAAAACATGATCAAAATGAGGTACCCCCATGAGATTATGCCGAGGTCTTACCTGTTTGAACAATGTTTTTATATTTCATCCTAAACTGCTGCCAAGTGCACTTCTCCCCCGCGGGATTGCACCTAAATGAAATAAATTAATAGGCTACCATTCAAGCAGTTTTCCCCTGTAATATTATTGTGATTGCAAAGGACTACATTTAAACTTTGCATTGACCAGAGCAGCAATGTTGTCCCACGCCGTCTCCCTCTCTTTTGCAGCTGCAGCGGTGTTGCACTTCTTTTTGAAAACGTGTGCAAACTCGCCGTATGAGCACATTAAGATTTCTAATTCTAATGGGGTGAAAAACGCAGCCCTCCTCTTCCCCGTTGCCATGGTGACTCGTCGAATCGGGGCTCCATTGATGCTGGCTTTTTATAGCTAGTTGTGGTGCACGCGCTTAACTCCAGGTGATACTACTCTGAGTTGATTAAACTGATTCACATCAGCTGTTCTGGAACCGGAAACTCAGAGTTTCCTATCTCAGAGTAGATCAACTCAGAGTTCAGGATTAGACTCAGAATTTGTTGAACCGTCTACGTCTACAAAGGGAGCGATTCCTCATTTATGGAGTCCAGCATGTTGCACCACCATGTTCCTACAGTAGCCCAGAACAGACAAACCAAACCCTGGCTCTATTTGCATTTTCACTTCACTCCATCTCAAGAGTGTTGGAAAAACATTGATTTTTTTAAACGTTATACTGCTTTATTCAGTGTTCTTACTTGTTTAAATGATCTGTTTGTTTCGGAGAAGAAGAGACCTCTGTGGATAATTTGGACCCTGGTAAAAACTTTCTGAACATCTGGATCTCAAGCTATCAGAGAAAAAAGGGAGCACACATTATCGTATTAGATTCCTGGTAGGGGCTACATACGATGTGTTACCAACCCCCCAGAACCTAAAACTGTGGGTAAATGAGGACCCATCATGCCCATTGTGTTCACGTACCGCAACTTTAAAGCATATTTTGTCAGGCTGTAAAGTTGGCTTGTCACAAGGCCGATATACATGGCGACATAATCAGGTGTTGAAATGTTTAGCTGCAGGCATCGAAGGGAAACGAAGACAGGTGAATTCAGAAGGTGTTAAGGATAGGGGCTTAGTAATTCAGTTTGTCCGTGAGGGAGAGAAATACAGAAGGGATAAGTTAGTGAGGAGGCAAGGGTGTGGCCGCCTAGAAGGTGCTCGTGATTGGGAAATGCAAGTAGATTTAGGGGGAAAGCTTGTTGTTCCTCAGGAAATAGTCTGTACCAGGTAGAGGCCTGACTTAGTGTTGTGGTCAGTGAGTCAACAGATAGTTTATTTCATTGAGCTGACAGTTCCTTGGGAAGACTCAGTGGAAGAAGCCTATGAAAGAAAAAAGCTTAGATATGCAGACTTAGGAGCAGAAGCTGAGCAGCGAGGATGGAAGACTAGGATTTGTCCAGTGGAAGTGGGGTGTAGGGGATTCATAGCAAGATCAACTGTCTCACTCCTGGGGGAACTCGGAGTGCGGGGACAGAATTTGAGGAAGACAGTGAGGGAAATGTCAGATGAAGCAATTAAATGCAGCCAGTTTATCTATTACAGAAGAAATAATGTCAGCTGGGGGCCAGCAGGGGGAACTACTAAGCAGGGCACATAACTCCTTGAGATCAGGTGGAGAGATCCACTTCCTGTCAGGAGAAATCCAGGAAGAGGAAGTATTTAAGTGTGGGAGTGGCCTATTGGAATCCATTTTGTTTGAGGCCATGCGGCAAGGTGAGTGTGCTTGCTGATCCTGTAAGTCCAGTTAGCTCCTTTAACTTTAGCTTATATTGTAGTTATGCTATGTAGTGTGTGAAATAGAGTATGGTGAATGTGACAGGAAAGCTAGTATCAGCATTGCTTCTGCCTGGAGCTCGCATGTATGGAGCCTGGGTTTGGTTGAAGATGGCAGTGCTGTTTGGGCTGAGAAAGCCATGTGTAAGTAAGAAGGAAATCCAGGAAGAGGAAGGTTATTTAAGTGTGGGAGTGGCCTATTTGAATCCATTTTGTTTGAGACCATGCTGCAAAGTGAGTGTGTTTGCTGATCCTGTGAGTTCATGTATCTCCTTTAACTTTAGCTTACATTGTAGTTATGCTATGTAGCGTGTGAAATAGAGTATGGTGAATGTGCTAGTAAAGGTAGTATCAGCATTGCTTCTGCCTGGAGCTCGCATGTACGGAGCCTGGGCTTGGTTGAAGTTGGCAGTGCTGTTTGGGCTGAGAAAGCCATGTGTAAGTAAGAAGGAAATCCAGGAAGAGGAAGGTTATTTAAGTGTGGGAGTGGCCTATTTGAATCCATTTTGTTTGAGACCATGCTGCAAAGTGAGTGTGTTTGCTGATCCTGTGAGTTCATGTATCTCCTTTAACTTTAGCTTACATTGTAGTTATGCTATGTAGCGTGTGAAATAGAGTATGGTGAATGTGCTAGTAAAGGTAGTATCAGCATTGCTTCTGCCTGGAGCTCGCATAAACGGAGCCTGGGCTTGGTTGAAGTTGGCAGTGCTGTTTGGGCTGAGATCACTGTCCAGCCTCCTGGAGGTGTCATTGTTGTGAGGGCTCGTCCTGGGGAGGTAGACTGTACAGCCTAACCCGGCGGGGGAGTGTGATAGCCTAACAAGGCTTCCTTCCCTGGGTCTACCTCCTCTGTGGTTGTATAGGTAAGGTAAAGGAGGTTGTTCGGTTAGTGTGGGGAGCAGTGAGACCTGGCATTAGGGGAGTGTCTCTGGGACGCCAGAGATCACTGTCTAGCCTCCTGGAGGTGTCGTGGGACTAACTAGACGAAACACCGGTGAAAGGAGGTTCCCACCCGATGACCCCAAAGACATGTTAGTTATCACTGCTCATGGGTCTGTATAGTTAAGCCTTGCCATAATAGCTTATCGTAGGGCTTAGGAGGATTATTCACTGAGCGCTGATCCCTTTTTTTTTTTTTTTTTTAATTAGAGCACAAACTTCTTGTGTTTATTTGAATGAAATCAGGTGCGGGGCTAGCAGCCTGTCAAACAGCAAAGGAGAAACATTGATTTGTAAGATTAAACTGCTTTAATCAGTGTTTTTACCAGTTTTAATCACCTGGTCTGTTTGTTTTGAAGAGGAAGAGACCTCTGTGGATAATTTGGCTCCTGCTAAAATTCTCCTGAACGCTGAAGGATCCCAACCAGAAGACGTTTCAGCTTGTTGCCATCTACAGTGCTCATGGCTTGATGTAACTTAATTCCCCTAATACTGTTCCTTTAACATCCTGTGCAAAAAGAGTAAAAAATGCAGCTCAAATATGCCTGCCATTTTATTTTAAATAGTTATGTATAATCAAAGGTAGTGATGTTACACCTAAATGCTTCCTGGTGACTTACAGGAAGATCCCAGAGAGGGAGGCCTGCAGTTGGATCCTGAAAACCAAACACACAACACAAACAGCTGATAAGGCTGTGCTGAGATCATCCTCCTAAAGTAATAAACTGTATCGATGATATTAATTGCTGGATGTCCAACTTTTTACAATTCAGTACAGAGAAGAGTGAGATACCCATAGTTGGTTGAAAAAAGTCAGAGGCAGAAAATGTATTCACAGTGGAAATCAATGTCTCTGACATACAGTGAGCAAGTCTGAAACCTTGGTATTACGTTGGACACGGTTTCAATTTTGAAAATCACATTACCAATATAAGAAGAACAGCTCTCTGTCACTTAAAAAATATGTAAAAACCTAGAACAATCATATCTCAGACTAGAGACACAGGTTAATGTGTTCATCTTCAACAGCTTAGACTATTGTTACGCTCCATTAGCAGGATCCAATCCAAAATTCAAAAAATCAGTTGGGCGGCATTCAAAACAGGAGCTGCCAGCGTACTGTCACATACACAAAAAATTTAAACAGAGTACTCCAGGACTCAATGTAGAGCACTTAAAGTTTTGTGTAATGACATGTGCTATGTAATAAAATAAATAAAACTATAACCATTGCCAGTAATTGACACCTTATTGTCCAAGAGTTGTAGTTGGCAGCCTCGGGAGGGTGTGGGAACATTCTCTGTGCTTTCTCTGAGTGGAACCAGTTATGATATATTCATGTATAGAACTGTTTGTTGTGGGTATAGTATTACACATCTGTGCTGTCAGAAAGAAGACGGATGTATCTAAGACAACCATCTGTTCTCAGAAGGAGGAGGAATGACAAACACACAAGGCAAGATAGAAAGAAACAGGAATGCTGCCATCAGCTGGCCCAATGATATTTACAAAACTCCAGGTTTATTTCCACAACATAAAAGGGTCAAATGATAGTTTGTTCTCACTTTGGAGATATGTTCCAGTATTCATAATGACTAACATATTTTCTGAAGGACAGAAATTACAAAACAAACAGACAAATAATAAAAACCCCAGTCAACAGGCTTGTATTATGTAATTTTGTTGTATATGGCACTAAGGTCAGCGCGCAGTTTCTTAAAGGACGGTCTATTTCTGGGCTCGTACTGCCAGCAGCTGTTCATAATCCTGGAGATTTCCACGGGGCAGCCGTGTGGAGCAGGCATACGGTATCCTGAAAGACATCACAGACCATCAAAACAGGTACTGAGATCAGCTGGAGTCTAACCCAGCTGACATTGGGTGAGAGGCAGGGTACACCCTGGACAGGTCACCAGACTATCACAAGGCTAACATATAGACGGCTTTTCTCTCACTTTGCCAGACTTTAGTCCTGCCTCTAGGAGCCTGTTTTGAACTGTCCTCATCGTGCACTTCACCCCAGCTGATGTCTGCCATTCTTTTGGTAGGTCACTTGATGTCATCCTATGGTTGTTGAGTGACATTCGACTTGGCTGTCATCTCAGTCAGTGGAGAGTCGTTTTCGCCCTCTGCCAGTCTGTAGCTTTGTTGCCCCCAATGTCTGCTGCTTGACCTTGTTCTTATGAACCGCAATCTTTGAAATTCTAAGGATGCAAGCAACCTGATGCTCACTGTATCCCTCTGCCAGCAAAGCCAGAAATGAACCACTCTTTTCAAAACTTTTCTTTTCAACTCTTTTGTCATGGTCAGTAGTTATTATTTGAGTTACCATGAGCACTGTTTTTACTATCCAGCTGATCCTATTCCAAGAGGATAGTGATGACCACAGCTGTGGTTTTTATATTTTACCTCGTTAAATAAGATTTGGTTCAGGTGATCACCTAATCAGTAGCTACCTCATCAAGTAGAATGAGGCGTGCTTGTGCTGAAATGTAATGGAATGGCTACCTTATGTAATGAGATGCTAATTAAGGAAAAAACTGGAATGGTCTCTTAATTGTTTTTCAGAGCTGTATTAGTGAATGTCTTGGCAGTGGTACGCAGACAATAAGCCATTCATCTCTCTCTTGATACATGTTCTGCTGGTCTCTGAAGGGGAACTCTGCCCTGGAGGCATGGGCTGCAATGACTTCCAGCCAGGCTAGATATGATGTCATCTTAACACCTGCTTGGAGTTAGAGATCATAATCTTTTAAATATTGTTGTTGTCTATTGAAGCCTTTTTAAAAATGTGAATTTAATATGCCTGGACCTCATTATTAGGTTAAACCCTAACCCCCTAACACTACACATAGTCTGAGGCTGATCTAAATTTGCAGAGTATGAACAAATTCAGGTGAAAAACTATGGATGAACCCCAGACTGGTGTGTACGCACTGTGTGTGAATGAGGCCCACTGACTGTTGGCTTATCTTGCCAGATGAGTCTTTACCTTTCTCCACCTCGTCGCGTGTTTGTTGGTTGGTCATGCTCGTGTAGGGCGTCATCCCCATGGAGAAGGTCTCCCACAGCAAGACACCAAAGCTCCAGACATCACTCTCCATGGTATAACGGCCTAAACACACCAGCAGGGGGCAGCATTAGCAAAGGCACAGGCACAGGTCTGTCAGTTTTTAATTGACTACTGGCAGAGAGAAACAAGAGGAGTGTCTGTGGTTGTGACTGCAGGGCAGAAACAGTTGCGGTGTACCATAGTTCAGGGCCTCAGGAGCCGTCCATTTGACAGGAATCTGTCTGAGGCCACCCTCTGCAGAGTAGACACCGTCATCTTGCTGACGGGACATCCCAAAGTCACTGATCTTCACCACGTTGTGCTCTGCAACAAGACAGTTCCTCGCTGCCAGGTCCCTTAGAAAAAGACAAAAAGACAGGGAGAGGAAGATGTAAGAGGGATTAATGCACGGGCTGATGAGCAATGGATACAAAAGAGACACAAAAGCATCATGCGTTATATTTAAAAAAAAAAAAAAAAAGAGATACAGCAAGAGAAGAGGGGACTAAAAAGAGTAAGAGAACAGGCGTTCTTGTCATGTCTCTGGTGTTACATGTGAGATAGTTTGACATGCAGCGTTACAGGCTGAGCAGCTACCAGCTGCCTGCTCTGATCTGTCCCCGCTGGGCAAATCACACAGTGCTCCTGTAATGAGCTGGGTGTCACAACCTCATGTCTTCTCCGGAGCGCCGTCAGCCTCCACTGATCCCTTACCCAAAGCACCACAATCACTCCCACTCAACAACTGATCCCCTTAAACCCTATAGTTCCATATTAGGTTGCATCATTTCAAACATGTTCACAACACACTCTTGATCTCAGCTTTTCCTCACTCTTCTTTTAATAAATGCCTGGAAAGCAAGATTTATTTATATTTGTAGATTATGTATAAAACCCAATGTTTAATCTTTATAATCAGTTCCTGCTCACTTTGAGATCCACAGTCTTTAGAGGGTTCGAGTCAGTTCTCCTCTTGGCTTAGTACAAAATGTTCAAAAAGAAAATATCAGCCGTTTCAGCGTCCTTGCATTTCCTCCCTGTCTCTTTTACAGCTGATTCTAAAATCGTATTACCAGTGTACAAGCCTGTATGAGGCTCTAAATAGTTTAGCACCTCCATATTAGGTTGACTGTCTCTCCTTCGATACCAGACAGGCAGCCTTTTGTGGACCTGTGTCCATTAAAATATCCAGAAAAACAGTTTTTACTCTCTACTCTGTTTTTTTGTATTTTAAAGTGTTTGTTTGCAAACTTCATTTGCTTAAGTATTAAAATGTGTTTTTAATACAACCTTATGTAAAGCACAGTTTTATGCATTTGAGCTGCAATAACAAATAAAGGTTTATTTTAAAGAGAAATCAGCAATTAATGAACAGATAATCTTGATAAAGATATGTCAAATATGTAGGATTTAGGGGTATATATTGGCAGAAATGGAATATAGTATAAATTGTTGTTTTCTTTAGTGTATAATCACCTGAAAATAAGAATTGTTATGCTTCTGTTACCCTAGAATGAGCCGTTTATGTCTACACAGGGAGCGGGTCTGGTCTACAGAGATTGCCATGCTGTAACACCATGTTTCTACAGAGGTTCAGAATGGATAAACCAAACACTGGCTCTATTCAGATTTTGTATCAGCCTCTGTAGTTAGCAGCCCTTCTGCACATTGATTTTTTTCTAATGTTAAATGGCTTCATCCAGTGTTTTTACTGGTTTAAATCACCTGGTCCATTTGTTTTAAAGAGGGGGAGACTTTTGCAGATAATTCACTTCCTGGTAGCTATTCCTATTCCAAGCTATCAGAGAAAAGAAGGTACGTGTTTAAAGGTCAGATATGTAGGATTTAGGGGGGGTATAATAAGTATGTTTTCTTTAGTGTATAATCACCTGAAAATAATAATTGTTATGTTTTCATTAACCTAGAATGAGCCATTTATATCTACACAAGGAGCTGGTCCTTGTCTACCTTGTCTGCCACGTTGCATCACCATGTTTCTACAGTAGCCCATTGGCCATCGTAGTTAGCAGCCCCTTGCAAGGAAAGACTTGGGAAAACAAAGATTTTTTTATTTATTTATTTATTTATTTTACCGGTTTAAATCACCTGGGCTGTTTGTTTTGGAGAGGAAGAGACCTCTGTGGATAAGTCGGCTCCTGATAAAAAAAAAACTTTTGAACATCGGGATCGGAAATGCGGAGAGCACACATTAAGTTATCAGAGAAAATAAGTGAGCATTAACAGGTGCTGGGCTACGGCCTGTCTGTGACATACTAAACAGTGTCTGAAAAACACTGACTTCTAATGTGAAACTGCTTTTTTCAGTGTTTTTACCGGTTTTACTCATCTAGTCTGTATGTTTTGGAGACGAAGAAACCTCTGCAGATAATTCACTGCATGATTCCTTAACCTTACACACTGTTTAGCTGTAGTTGCAGTTCATCAGTTACGCAAATCCCTATATTACCAGTACAGTCAAGGCCCTTTCCTGTGGACTAAACTCCAACTGGACAGCAGGACATCAGTCATCTTCCACAACATGTTGGCATTTACTTATGTCTAATTTCTTATGAAAAACAACAACGATTTACCAAACAGCACTTTAGCACACTTTTAGATGTTTATTTGGAAAATCTCCAGCTTCTTTAATGACATTTAGGTTCTTTGAGTTTGAATGCACTTATTGTAAGTTGCTGCGGATGAATGTGTCTGCCAAATGAATGCACTATAATGCACTGTTAAATTAATGGTTCTGCTGTCTTTCTAATTCAAGTAAAAAAAAATGTAGGTCAGCCAGCAGTGCATTTAAGCTTCCTCTTCAAGGACACAACAGCTATCAGTTATTTAAGAAAACTTTATCCTTCACTTTTAATCGACTGTTGAGAGCTGCATCAACATATGGGGAAGTGCTGCTGCGAGGAAAGTGCAGTTTGGTTTACAGTTAAGTGATGTAAATGTTAGGAAGGTAAATTATGTCCTTTATTACGCCTGTGCACCATAAAGGTTTTCAGATCCATCTGCCTGTGGCTTGTTCCACAATTGGTCTCATGGAAACTCTCACTTTATGCAAAATGAACATGTTTTAATATTCAACTAATTAATTTCACTGGACCCCTCATTTGTCTCACACACATGCTCTGCTGTGCATCACGTTTTCTGTGTGTTAAATTCATGGTGACTTTAGATAACACACTCAGTCTTGAGAAACCTAGACATAAAGCAGCCTACACTGTCCTCTGCTCTAACAATGCTTTCTTGTGTTATGTTTGTTTTATTATTTATATCTTTGTTATGTCTTAGATTGTGTATCTGTATCTGAAAATACGTTTTCAATATGGAGCATCAGCTCAGGCGGAGCACTGAAGTTGCTATAGTCAGTCAAAATCTCTCTCTGTGTGTTCAAGGCTGCTGTTCTGTTTTTATACCACTGTCATTTTGTTCACCATTAAACATCATTTCATTCAATACAAAATCACTGAAGAGGGAAAATAAAGCTCTCCAAGTGAATAACCTTGCTAAAGTTCTGCAGAAACCCCTTTCTGGCAGAAATCTTTTCATCTGAACCTAAAGCATGATTGTTTTCCTAACCTTAACCAAGAAATCCCTTTCAGGCTGAAAGCCCTCCATATAAACCTGTCCCTGAGTCCCAACAAATATCTGTGAAACACAAAATTGTCCCAGTTATTCTTTTCAACATTCAGTTAGATGTTTGTCATACTTTGTCTTACTAGTCATTACCTGACTCAAAAACAGTAATGCACTACTCGTCTGAATCAAGTGGCACCCTCCAGGGCTGAAAAGTGAAGCCAAGGCAAAGTGCCAAAAACCGTAGTTCCTCTAATGGCCACTTGAGGCTGGCTCCAGCAGTGAGGCAATCCTCATGGACTCCCATAAACATGTTTACAGTCTGGTACAAAAATGGGAGACCAAACCTAATGTTTCTACTGCTGAGGCACTGGCTATGGCAGTAGTTATCAAACTTTTTGTGCCCAAGGCAATCAGAGGGCAAGCCAAAATCTCAAGGCACACGTGTATTTATATCTTTGCACAACAGCTTCTATAATGTCTTATCACTCTTATCATGACATAAGACAATAAAAACAAGAAAAAAATAACACTAGTTTTTGAGATCTAGGCAGTAGGTCGTCCTCACTGGTGCTTTGTTGTAATCTGCGCCGTACAATAAAGCAATCAATTGTCCCACTCAAAGCTTTCTCCTGTTAATTGTTATCATCCCTCACATTGGCTGCCAATCAGGGCTTTTGATGTGTCACACACTTAGAATTCCCACACACAAATGCCAACAAAAAGAGTTTGCCTCTTTATTAGGATATGGGTGCACACAACGTACTGATACAGTCAATTATAAATTCAGTCATAACTTTTTGTATAGGTCCAGTTGAATATTGCAGTAATAATGTGTGGTTATCACAAAATTCCACATCACACCTGGATTGGCATCACAGCACAACATTTGCGAAAACACTGGGTCATGGTGTTGAAATATTCGCTCAGTGTGCTAAGTGTCGAAATAGCAGTCCCCCATCCTGATGAAACACCCATCCACATAAATGGATGCATGTGAATGCAAGGTCCACTTAAGAGTCCTGGTTTGGGGGTTTGAAAATTTGATAACCCAACACTAACGGGACAATAAATTCACACATTTTACTCAAAATATGTATCTGCACCATCACTTCCTGTCTCATAACTGTCTGCAGACCACTGCTCTTTTGTAGGACAGTTATTATTCTGACAGCGGAGGTTAAATAAAACTAAATGGGGCAATAAGCTACAATAGCTTCCTCCATTTTTTGGTCTCCGCAGCTGTATGTCCTTCAGAGGTCAGCAGTGTTAAGAGGGCTTACCATCAGACAACAGCTTGTTAAATCAACAAAATTGAAGATTATGTGGAGCATTCACATGGATTCATTTTGTGAAGTGGGGACCCTTGTTGCTGCTCTGACTCTTTGAGAGCTCTCTCATCGACAGGCACTGAATCTAACTGCATTACCATTCACTATAAATGTTTAACTCCTTGACACAAGTGCCTCAGACAAATTAGACAAAGTCACAATCTTACCTGCTCCTGATGTAATGATAAGACCTATACAAATATTACCTTTGTATAAAATGTATTAAATCTTATCACACTGTGCAAATATAAATTAACTGTTTGACCAACCTGTGGATACACTTCTTGCTCTCCAGGAACTCCATACCCGCTGCTACATTTTCTGTCATTTTGACCAACATCTTTGGCCTCAGATTGTGACTCTCATGCCGTAAGAAGGTGAGAAAATCACCACCTTATGAAACACACACACACACACACACATATATATATATATATATATATATATATATATATATATAGAGAGAGAGAGAGAGAGAGGGAGAGAATGATGATGTAGGAACAAAGGAAAGCAATAATGGTAGCATAAATCTTGAAGTTCTTGGGTAAACACACTGAGGGTTGTAAAGGTAAGGTAAGGTAAGGTAAAGTCTAGGATCATGTTTACCTTGAACAAGCTCCATGATGATGTAGATCGGCTGCTTCTGAGTGCACACTCCTATCAGCTTCACAATGTTAGGATGGTCGTACTGCTTCAGGATCCTGGACAGCACAGGAGAGGAAGTGTGTGTGTGTACGTGTATATATGCATGTGTCTGTGTCTGTGTGTGTTTGTGTACATACTGACCTGGCCTCCATCAGGAACTTACTCTTGTGCTCTGGGGCCAGGTTCTCTTTACAGGACTTCACTGCTACAGGAGTGCTATCAGAGCGTAAACGGCCGCTGTACACTTCTCCAAAGTTGCCCTGTGTAGTGCGAACACCAACATAATGTGTTACTGTTGGGTTTTTTTAAGTGTATTTTCTAACTCAACAGGGGACTTGATGTATCTACTAAGATGAGATAAGATAAGATAGATAAGATATAACTTTATTTATGAGGGAAACTTGTGCAGCAGTTGCAGTACAAAGTTAGAGGAGTGCAGATACAGAGCATGCAGTATACAATGACTGAAAAAACAAAGTTGAAAAATGTATAGCAGATATAAACTAAATATAAACTAGATAACAGTTAGCTGACAATAAGGTGCGATATGAGCGATTTTCCTTGATGAACTGTAACCACATGTGCACAATTTTAAACAAGGGTTGGTCAATATGGAGAAAATCAAATATCATAATATATTTGACCAAATACCTCGATATCGATCTTTCAACAATATTGTAGTATAGACCATGGGTGCTTACACAAAATATTTACACAATGATCTGATATTATCATATCAATAATCATTAGTAATGTGGATATAAAGACGGGGTGGGTAAAGTAAAAAAAAACAGAACAGCTGGGACAGTCGAGTAAGTTCAGAAAGTTCATCACTTTACTGTAATGTAGCCTTTAAAATCAGGGAAAGACAATTATATTATATATTATTGTATATTATATCCCAAATCTAAGACAATACCTAGTCTCATATGATGACATTGATATAATATTGCTTGTTTCAAACTATGGAAACTATGTTAAAATTGGCAGGTAAGTTAAATCTGAAGGACAGGTTAAAAGACAGGGCTATTCATTGCCGTAACTGTTCCTCCTGTGAATACTGGTTATGAAGACAGCCTTTCTTAAAGTGATTTCAATGTGTGTGATGGGGGACTACATCTACAGTCCTGCTCTGGTGGAAAAATTACTTTCATAGTTTCTGCAGCTAATGTGAGACTTCAGCAGTCTGGGTTTCACAGACCAAGTGGATATCTTCCACAGTTACTGTCACTTGTATTTCCAAGGACAGTGTTTGCTTGCTGGGCCACAGCAGAGGGAAAGTAATGCAAAGTGCTAAGTTTGTTCTAAAAGTACTGGAACTTTGGACAAATTTACACTGATGAAGCCTCATATTAGTTTTAAGAAATCTCTTAGAGACAGAATCTCTTTGCAGCCAGAGAGGAGAAACATCACAATGAACAATAAAACTCTTACATGTACTTGTGTTCATGCAAGTCAGACAAATGTGAATCTGTCCTTTAAAGTGGCAACAAGGTCTCCAGAGCACTCTTGTGGACTGGCTAGCTACACTAAACAAAAATATAAACGCAACACTTTTGTTTTTGCTCCTGTTTTTCATGAGCTGAACTCAAAGATCTAAAACATTTTCTATATGCACAAAAGACCATTTCCCTCAAATATTGTTCACAAATCTGTCTAAATCTGTGTTAGTGAGCACTTCTCCTTTGCCGAGATAATCCATCCCGCCTCACAGGTGTGGCATATCAAGATGCTGATTAGGCAGCATGATTATTGCACAGGTGTGCCTTAGGCTGGCCACAGTAAAAGGCCACTCTAAAATGTTCAGTTTTCAGGTCTGGGGGGGTCAGAAAACCAGTCAGTATCTGGTGTGACCACCATTTGCCTCACGTAGTGCAACACATCTCCTTCGCATAGAGTTGATCAGGTTGTTGATTGTGGCCTGTGGAATGTTGGTCCACTCCTCTTCAATGGCTGTGCGAAGTTGCTGGATATTGGCAGTAACTGGAACACGCTGTCGTATATGCCGATCCAGAGCATCCCAAACATGCTCAATGGGTGACATGTCCGGTGAGTATGCTGGCCATGCAAGAACTGGGATGTTTTCAGCTTCCAGGAATTGTATACAGATCCTTGCAACATGGGGCCGTGCATTATCATGCTGCAACATGAGGTGATGGTCGTGGATGAATGGCACAACAATGGGCCTCAGGATCTCGTCACGGTATCTCTGTGCATTCAAAATGCCATCAATAAAATGCACCTGTGTTCGTTGTCCATAACATACGCCTGCCCATGCCATAACCCCACCGCCACTATGGGCCACTCGATCCACAATGTTGACATCAGCAAACCGCTCACCCACATGATGCCACACACGCTGTCTGCCATCTGCCCTGAACAGTGAAAACCGGGATTCATCCGTGAAGAGAACACCTCTCCAACGTGCCAAACGCCATCGAATGTGAGCATTTGCCCACTCAAGACGGTTTCTGACAGTTTGTGCAGAAATTCTTTGGTTATGCAAACTGTTGTTGCAGCAGCTGTCCGGGTGGCTGGTCTCAGACGATCTTGGAGGTGAACATGCTGGATGTGGAGGTCCTGGGCTGGTGTGGTTACACGTGGTCTGCGGTTGTGAGGCCGGTTGGATGTACTGCCAAATTGTCTGAAACGCCTTTGGAGACTGCTTATGGTAGAGAAATGAACATTCAATTCACGGGCAACAGCTCTGGTGGACATTCCTGCAGTCAGCATGCCAATTGCACGCTCCCTCAAAACTTGCGACATCTGTGGCATTGTGCTGTGTGATAAAACTGAACATTTCAGAGTGGCCTTTTATTGTGGCCAGCCTAAGGCACACCTGTGCAATATTCATGCTGTCTAATCAGCATCTTGATATGCCACACCTGTGAGGTGGGAGCAAAAACAAAAATGTTGCGTTTATATTTTTGTTCAGTATGTCATCTGACAGGCCAAAAAAAAGAATTGTGACTCACTAACCAGGTCTTTCTTGCTCTTCAACCAAACTTCACACTGAGTTTTACACAAATATGTTCTCAACATTTTGAGGTATCTGAGACTCAGAGCGAGACAAACACATGGGCACACTATGGCTCAGTTTTTACTGTAATGGGCATGATAAAAAAAGAAATCATTTTAAAAATTGGTTTTGCTTCTCTCACTTCTCTTCTAAATTTCTGTCAACAGATATTCAGTTTACTCACCCGTCCAATGAGGGGTCCCAAGATAATATCATCATGTTCCAGGACCCACTTGTCCTAATGGGGTTAAAAATGAACAATAAGAGACGCATAGTGGTTCTGTTAACTGTGAGACCAGCAAAAGAGGAGAGACAAGAAAGAGGAATAAAATTTGAAGGAAAGATCATCACATTTGCATGTGTGCTCATTTGAGACAACAGTGGAAGCACTTCAGTTAAAGGGGACCTTTTGTGCTCATCTGCCATTTGTTGCCATTTTTGGGTTCATACTTGGGGTCTCTTTTGGAACATGTTTACATACTTTATTTTTCTCATACTGTCAGTGCTGGAGCACCTGTATTTGAGCTCTCTGTGAGACGCTTTGTTTTAGCACCTGTTTATTTAAAGGAGCTGTATGCAACATTCAGAGCATATCTATGACTCAGAGTCTGGGGCAGGATAGTCTGTACACTGTTGTTGACATAGAGGTGGCTGAGCTGGCAGCTAGCAGCTAATGGTACTAACTCATTATATTAGTGAATATGACTGTCACATACAGAAACTTGCATCTCCATGTTACAGTAGCCCAGAATGGACAAATCAAACACTTGCTCTAGATAAGCCCATTTACATTTTTGCATTTTTGTGTCGGCCATCGTACTTAGAAGCCCATCTGCAACATTGGAGAAGTAAAAGCCAGTGCTTTATTAATACATGTGTTCAGCATGTAGAAAGCGCTATTTCAGTTTGCCCAGTCCACGGTCTCTCAGTCACCGCTATTATGGTTTACAATCGCGGTTTACACAAGCACATGAATAGCCCTGCCCCAAATCTTACACACTGGACCTTTAAGGTAAACCACTATCTCTTTCTAAACCTAACCAAGTAGTTTTGGTGCCTAAAGGAAACTGCAACCGTTCAGTGCCAACACCTAGTAATGTTATGTTTAGAGGTCGTGGTCATTTCAGATATTTCAGTGAAATCAGGTTGCAGCAGACTATGTGTTACAGCAGTACCTTCAGTATAGGTTTCTTCAGCACTATGTCAGACCTCTTGGTGACGTGTTGTCGTGAGGACAGCAGATGATGGATCAGCTGCGGGATACTGCTGAAGCTTTCTCCATCCAGACGATACAGATTCTACTGACACAGATGGAAAAGCATTTACAGAAGTTAACTGCTGTGCAAACATACTGACAGAGGAAAAAGACACAATGAAAAAACCTATACATGAAAATAGCCTTTTAAATTGTTAGATTGTTTAAATGAGTTGTAGTTGTGTAAGTTTTTCTTGTGTTTAATTGAAAAAATAGAGCTGGGAGGAGAGCAGTACTGTACATCTAATTTTTTTAGCAGTATCTTGATCATTTAAAACTAGCATACATATTCAAAACACATGATTTAAACCACACACAGAGGATCTACATATAATATAAAATGCCCCTCAACTCTCTAAAAAAGTGTTTTGTTCTTTACTTACATCCATGCTCTGAATAAGGAAATGCTTGCAGGATCCTTCCCACTGCACAGAGAGCACATAACCGTGTTTCTCTTGACTCTTCCTCACCAAGAAGTCTCCGTCATTCTTCAGCAGCTGCTGGACCTCCGGTCTGGGAATTGCTCCGTGGTACCAGCCCTGCTGTCCCAGAGGACGATCCACGTCCAGCACTGGGGTGAGAGCCGGAAGCACCTGAAGGCAGGAAGAGAGAAAAGCAGACCCTTTAAAGCTGACATGAATAATGAAACAATAAGAAGTGATGGAGGATGGATTTTAGGGTGATTCTGCAGAGAATACAGTACAGGCCAAAAGTTTGGACACACCTTCTCATTCAATGCGTTTTCTTTATTTTCATGACTATTTACATTGTAGATTCTCACTGAAGGCATCAAAACTATGAATGAACACATGTGGAGTTATGTACTTAACAAAAAAAGGTGAAATAACTGAAAACATGTTTTATATTCTAGTTTCTTCAAAATAGCCACCCTTTGCTCTGATTACTGCTTTGCACACTCTTGGCATTCTCTCCATGAGCTTCAAGAGGTAGTCACCTGAAATGGTTTCCACTTCACAGGTGTGCCTTATCAGGGTTAATTAGTGGAATTTCTTGCTTTATCAATGGGGTTGGGACCATCAGTTGTGTTGTGCAGAAGTCAGGTTAATACACAGCCGACAGCCCTATTGGACAACTGTTAAAATTCATATTATGGCAAGAACCAATCAGCTAACTAAAGAAAAACGAGTGGCCATCATTACTTTAAGAAATGAAGGTCAGTCAGTCCGGAAAATTGCAAAAACTTTAAATGTGTCCCCAAGTGGAGTCGCAAAAACCATCAAGCGCTACAACGAAACTGGCACACATGAGGACCGACCCAGGAAAGGAAGACCAAGAGTCACCTCTGCTTCTGAGGATAAGTTCATCCGAGTCACCAGCCTCAGAAATGGCAAGTTAACAGCAGCTCAGATCAGAGACCAGATGAATGCCACACAGAGTTCTAGCAGCAGACCCATCTCTAGAACAACTGTTAAGAGGAGACTGCGCCAATCAGGCCTTCATGGTCAAATAGCTGCTAGGAAACCACTGCTAAGGAGAGGCAACAAGCAGAAGAGATTTGTTTGGGCCAAGAAACACAAGGAATGGACATTAGACCAGTGGAAATCTGTGCTTTGGTCTGATGAGTCCAAATTTGAGATCTTTGGTTCCAACCGCCGTGTCTTTGTGAGACGCAGAAAAGGTGAACGGATGGATTCCACATGCCTGGTTCCCACTGTGAAGCATGGAGGAGGAGGTGTGATGGTGTGGGGGTGTTTTGCTGGTGACACTGTTGGGGATTTATTCAAAATTGAAGGCACACTGAACCAGCATGGCTACCACAGCATCCTGCAGCGACATGCCATCCCATCCGGTTTGCATTTAGTTGGACGATCATTTATTTTTCAACAGGACAATGACCCCAAACACACCTCCAGGCTGTGTAAGGGCTATTTGACCAAGAAGGACAGTGATGGAGTGCTGCGGCAGATGACCTGGCCTCCACAGTCACCGGACCTGAACCCAATTGAGATGGTTTGGGGTGAGCTGGACCGCAGAGTGAAGGCAAAGGGGCCAACAAGTGCTAAACACCTCTGGGAACTCCTTCAAGACTGTTGGAAAACCATTTCAGGTGACTACCTCTTGAAGCTCATGGAGAGAATGCCAAGAGTGTGCAAAGCAGTAATCAGAGCAAAGGGTGGCTATTTTGAAGAAACTAGAATATAAAACATGTTTTCAGTTATTTCACCTTTTTTTGTTAAGTACATAACTCCACATGTGTTCATTCATAGTTTTGATGCCTTCAGTGAGAATCTACAATGTAAATAGTCATGAAAATAAAGAAAACGCATTGAATGAGAAGGTGTGTCCAAACTTTTGGCCTGTACTGTACATGGAGATACTTCAAAGAAAAGTCTGTAATACTTTAAAGTCTAACCGCACCACCTTCCATGCCTCCAGGGAACCACAGAGCAGGGAGCTGGAGAGCAAGAAGTAGTTCACATTTAAAGAATAATTTGAGCTTGAAGTCCAGCACATTAGAGACACTGAAATATTTGCTCAAATTGATCTTTTACAGCATGCACACGGTGATTTTTATCTTTCTGACAAATTAAAAACTACAAACCAGCTGCACAAAGCCTTTTCCTGTTGAGGGTTTGTGTGCAGCACAGCTGGTTCATGGCTCCATCTGTGCTATCATCTGCGAGCAGTGATAAAACCGTGAAAGGTAAACTGGCTGCCTGAGAGGTAAACTTAGTTTTAGGTCAGGCAGAATTTCCAAAGTAGTAACTTGACTGTCAAAGCTGACCTAATTAAGTTCGACGGTGCCTTCAGGAGCACGAGACCCCAAAGAAAGATCATGGGCCTGAGTTAGCTCAGCCGTGCAGTGGCTACACTGTCTCCAAAACATGATGAATTGTTTGCTGTGTGATAAGAGCTATGAGTGTACAAAAACAGACGCTGCAGTTAAAGTTAAGGGCAGGGAGGTGGAAGAGCGAGGAGGGGAAGTGTCTCTCAACTGGAACAAGTGTCCTTCCTTTTAAAATGTCCTTCTGCAACATACTGTGAGACAGATATTGTTCTGCTATGTTTAATCTGACGCCAAACAATTTTGTATAACCACTTGTAATCTGTCTATCTTTATTCTGTGTGTAATTATTGTGCCTGGATTGTAATTCAGTGTTTAACTTACCTCCCATCTGGGTTTAAACAGGCCACTCAGATTGTTTTTGATCCCGTCCATGAGGAGTTTGGAAGGATTTGGGCTGTGATCCTGAAAAAAGAAAAGATTGAGAGCAAATCATGTTGGTCCATATAAATTTAAAAAAAAAGATAATTACTACCAATAAAAGGGAAAACATGCAGGTCTATGGGTTAAGTCATTATTCATTGATTTGCTACAAGCAGCAACCTCCAAGGCTGGAAAGTTAAGCCAATGCAGAAGTGTCAAAAAATGCAGTTCATCGAATGGCCACTTGAGGCTGGCTCCAACACTGAGTAAATCCCCACAGACCCTCATGTTAAAACTTTACAGCAGAAATAAATGTGTTTACAGCCTGGTACAAAAAACAGCTTTGGTCTCTATAACAAATTTTCCCTGTTCATGACAACTGTACGGGGGTAACGTTATATATCCCACCCTTTGATATTTTCTTAAGGCTTAAAAGTACACATAATTGAGGGCTGGGCCTGTTGTCTGTGAGGCATCACTACAGTCTATGAGCTAGATCAACCCCTTGCTCATCCACAGCTCCATCCTCTCCTACAAATATGGTCATCTCTGACACCAAAAGGCCAAGATGGCAAGGCTTCAAATCGGGAGTCCACGAACCATTGAGTGACGTCCCATTAGCTACTTCTATTATTTTAAAAAGTCTATATTTGCTACAGTAATAGCTGCAGTTCAAAACAAAAGCATGGGCTCAAGTCATGTGAGTTGGATGTGAGTCATTTCCCAGTCCCAAATTTGGTGACTTTGAACTCAACTTGACAAAATCAAACAGGATAAAGAGCCTTAGAGATAGGGTGAGGAGCACAGACTATTGGAGGGAGTTTGGAGTAGAGCTGCTGCTCCTTCGCGTCAAAAGCGCTCACTTGAGGTGGTTCGGGCATCTGATTAGGATGCCCCCTGGGCGCCTCCCGTTAGAGGTATTAAGGGCATGTCCCACTGGTAGGAGGCCCAGAGGCAGACCCAGAACACACTGGAGGGATTACATATCTCAATTGGCCTGGGAATGCCTTGGGGTTCCCCAGGAGGAGCTGGAAAGCGTTGCTGGGGAGAGGGACGTCTGGGGTGCTTTGCTTGGCCTGCTGCCCCTGCAACCCACCCTGGGTTAAGCAGATGAAAATGGATGGATGGATAGACTAAAAGTCTTCAGCCACACTAGCAGCTATGTGAGGCCGTAGGCTATTTTAGCACAGCTTTGAGCTTAATGCTGATATTAGCATGGTAACATATTCACAATAACAATGCTAACATGCTGGAGTTTAGCAGCTATAATGCTCACCTGTTAGCATAGTAACTTTTGCTATTTAGCACTAAATAAAAACTCCAGATGAAGTTGATGGGATTGTCATCTGTTTTGTAGGTATTTGGTCATAAACCAAAATACTGGAAAATTTTCAACCTGATGGTGGCGCTCTGTGAAAAGTCAGTAATCCTTTGAGGAGTGTGAATATCTGTGCTAAATATCTTAGTAATTCATCCAATAGCTGTTGAGACATGTCACTAGAAAAAAAATCTTCAACCTGCTAGTGGTGGTAGAGGAAGTCAGAGGATCACCAAAGTCAGCAAGCTTCATCCTCCTCATCCTCTCGGAGCTTAAAAAAAAAAGAAAAAGAAAAAGGTAGGAGAGACTCTAGCAGAGAGAAACATACATTGTTTGAGTTGGACGAATCTGAGACGGCGTCTGGGTCCAACTTCAGAGCAGAGGGAGGTTCTTTGGAGCCCAGCTGGTCCAGTTTCTCCTTCAGAAGAAGCCTCTGAACCTCCAGCTTCACTCTCACACCCTGGGACAAAGCAACCTGCTGCCGGCACTCCTCCATCGCATGTCTCTTGCTGAACTGGTAGACCCTGGACAAGGCAGAGAGCAGCAGGCCAGGTGAATTATATTTGTGTGGGACATTTTCAGTGAGAGCAACATCGATGGTTGCACAACAGGTGAGACAAACAGGCAGTACAAGAACACACAGACATCGATAAGAGGTCTGAGCAAATAGGTTTGCAGATGCCTCCTATTGACTAACACAGTCAATAAGGAGGCTTTTCTAATGACAGCTTAGTCCATCCTGGATTTTCAGCATGTCAGACCAGTGAACTTTAAATGACCCAAGAGTTCTGCTAGTGAAGTGAAACGAGGCTTCTAAAAAACGAGCAGGGGCTTGATTGCATGGATCCTTGCTGCTTTTTTAACAGAACTTAAATGGCCAGTGCACAGCTGGATTAACCTGATTAACCAGGGCATGAATTTGCTGATGGACCCCTATTGAACACCCCAACCTCCCTCTGTGAATTGTGCCTGTACCCCGTCACCTCCACGTTACCCTTAAGCACAGTGCACACACTATAGTACTCGGCAGCTCCATTATTTGCCCTGAGACCCAGAAACAGCAAGTATACCTGTACTGCAAGAATGTTATTTTGAGCCAGGTGCTCTGTGATTTGGGGCAGCAGGGTAAAGCAGTTATGATGGGCCCCAGTGCATGGGGCCCATCATAACATATTTCAGTGTCTGCATGGTCACTAGTTATGAAGCGCACACACACACACACACACACACAGACACACACACACACACCATCACTCGGCTTAAAAGATGTGCTCAGCTTGTCAGTCTTGACAGATTTTGGGCCTTAACTAGCTTCCATGTATTGTATCATCACTTGATCCAACAGAGACTTGACACTGAAAAACATCAACATACATTTTAACCAGCAACCATCATTGCATATCTGTACATGACCCACCAAGAAATTAAAAACATCTTCTTTCAATTGAATATTTGTAATAGCTTATTTGTAGTTTTTATAGTTTATGTATAATACACATATTTTTTTTTATAGATTGCTACTGACCATTTTACAATAATCAAATAAATAAGTAAATCAGAAATACCTGACGGAGATGGGTCTGCCTTTTCAAGGGTACATATAGCAAATGACAGCATTTTTAACTTAATGTGAGTTCTTCTTTGAACACAGGTGTATTTTTCAAGGTCACAATTTGAATCATTGGCAAGGGCCTGTTCTCTGACAAACACATTGTTGGAGGGCTTGCTCTCTCTATGGGCTGCCCCATCCCTTGGAGCCCAGTGAAACCACACTGCCCACACTGTCTTATATTTACACCCCTGATTTTGGGTCATTTGATTGGAGCTGAAATGATTAATTGATTGACAGGAAACTAATCGGCAGCTATTATAATTATTACTTATTGCAGTCATTTTACAATCAAACCTGCCAACGCCTCTCAGATATAAGGATTCACTGTTTGTCCTTGTACATAAACAGTATATCAGCGGCTCCCAACTGGTCAGTCATAGTCCAAAAGTGGGTCACGGGTCCATTCTGAATGGGCCACAAGTGACTCGCAAGCATGTCAAGTTTGTAAAACACACACTCCATTTCTAAGTACAGTGAATTTCCAGCACAGAGTTGTTATGTTGAAGTGCCATTTCCTGCTGTAGAGTGAGTGACTAACAGACAGCTACTTGACAGAAACAGCAAACTAGCTCGATGACATGGCCAAACTCAAGTGTGATGCTGAATGTGGACCTTGAACTAATGATTGAGGAGTAATCTGGACCCCGTGGCTGGACCAGTTGGGAACCACTGCAGTATATGATAGCAAAGTGAATATATACATATATGCATGGATGGATTACTGACAGGGCCAACTGGGCACAGGCCCAGGGGCCCAAAGTATCAAGGGGGCCCCATGGCCTTAACTTGTAAAATGTCACTCAAATTAACACATGCTGGCCAGGAAGAGACTCACATAACCACAAAGTGATGCAAAGGAACCACAAAGAGACACAAAACAACAAAGTACCTCAAGTAGTACCTCCATAACACACAAAATAACCTTGAAGATCCAAACAACTCTAAAAGACACAAAACAAAAAAAGGAAATGGAAAACCAGCTATGTCAGAGAGGTGTAGGACCCTTTACATATCTGAGCCCAGGCCCATGTCTGTACGATCTCAGAGTGATGTGAGTAGAACCACAGAGGTGAGTACACTCAGTCTTCAACTTCCTCAAGCTAGCAGGTTCTCAGCTACGAGAGGTCACACTGGGTTTGACCTCATACAGCATGTCACTGCTGGTTTACAAAATGTTTTCTCAAAATACAAACCAAAGGGCAGCATAACCTCAACTTGCCTCACTAACACCACCACCATATGTGCTCCCCAGCTGCTCATTTTAAGGTATCAACATTTTGCAAACAAACACATTGTTTCCAGCTGTCCTCCAGGAGCTCGACTCGATCACTCCCAAAAGACGGTGAACCTCTAACACTCTCAGACAGCTTCATCAACCAAGATAAATGAGGGGATAGAGTGCCATAGCTCTGATCATATCTCTGTATTATAATTCATAAGGCACTTAGAGTCCCATGAGACCACACTGGTTATTAGCTGCTGGCCAGCCAAGAGCACATTGAACTCTCCCATTGGGGAGGACTGCTACCTCAAAGGTTGTGTGTTTTTGCTGTGAAACCTCCTCTGTGACCTCTGAATAAAACATCACAGCATCACTGATTCTCCTTGTGTCTGTGGTCCGCTCACCTCTGGCCCTTCTTGACACCTTCCCGCTCTGCATCCAGCTCCAACTCCAGCTGTTCCACAGAGGTCTGCTGGGAGCCCAGAGTCCGAGCCAGATTTAACAGCTCCTCCTCTATTGCAGTCAGTCTGGGAGAAGGAGATGGAGAAATATCCTGAAAGGAGGAAGTAATTGATGCAAAGCACTCAGAGGAAATAGGAGGTCAAAAAAGGACCAGGAGGGTGAGGAGGAGGAAGTAGTTGGGACACTAAAAAAGGAAATTAGACTTTAGTCATCTGGACGATCGTGTCGTTTGTTCTCACTTGTGCTGCACTGTCTCAAGCGTGAGGTCGTTCAGTTCAATCCCTCTGGGATCTAGCTGTACATTGTCCTCCAGAAGGCTGCAATCAAACTCTGCACACGCAGGAGTCTCCCCTACAGACCTGCAAGTACAAACACACAGTGTCATTGCTCTGCAGGGTTAGCTTTCATGATTGCATTGATTGATTTGAGAGGAAGTTTTCCCTCAGTCTACCTGTTTTGTTGGATGAAGCTTTCATATTCTCTGTGAGGATCGATGGCTGTCAGAGCAGAGGATATCTCTCTGTGGATCCGCACCACTTCATGATGGAGGAGAGTGGAGATGTCGAAATACTCCTGCAGGATCTCCTTTCTGGGTTAGAGGTCGCATGACAACAAAGTTAGTGATTTGAAGGACCAATTTTATGAGTTTTAGCCAGAGTCAAACCACAGATACAGTACAGAACATGTTTCCAAAGCACAACATAAGAATTTCCTCACTGTATAAGGATTGTGGGGGCTGGTAAATAAACACATGCATATCATTTACATTTCAATTAAGTATATAAGTCAGCAAGTCAAATAAGAGATAATGCGTAAATTATACCTACTGTGTTAATAACTGCAACATAACAAAATCTTATAAAATACACTCCAAGATATTGTGTAATCCTTGTACTGCAATATGCACGTGTGTCAGCAACGCCAAAGTCAGTTTCATTCGTGGGACCAGAGAGTGTTGAGCTGCATTCAATGCATACAGTATCTCTCTTGGGTCGCTGTTTCTCAGAGGACACAAATTACTTATTTGAGCTAGGCATGGTCAATTAGTCAACTGAAAGAATGACATGATCAGTAAAGCCTCTGTGTGGCAAAGTGGTATAGTGGTTAGCACTGACGCTCGGCTGAAGGGATCTGGGTTTGAATTCACTGCCGGCTGGGGCCAAGAGTTAATAATACTCATTTTCACTTATCAGTTGTGTAAAGTTGGGGTTTTCAAACTTTTCTGTGCCCAAAATCTCAAGGTACACCTGTATTTATATCTGTGCACAATAGCTTCTATAACGTGTGCTATCACTCTCATCATGACATAAGATAAGACAATATAAGACAAGACAGGTAGGTTCCGTGCTACTGTCTACTGACAGTTGTTTTTTAATCTTTTCTTTTGGTGGTAGGTCGTCTTCGCTGGTGCTTTGTTGTGATCTGCTCCATACAATAAAGCAATTCATTGTCCCACACACAGCTTTCTCCTTGTAGTTGTTATCATCCCTCACACTGGCTGCCAATCAGGGCTTTTGATGTGTCACACATTTAGAATTCCCACACGCAAACAATGACAAATAGGTTCCCTGTGAGGGTTTTTCATTAGATTAAATTATATTAAATTACATTTTTTATCTAGAGTTTGCCTCTTTACTTGGAAATGGGTGCTCCTATTTTTTTGTGTAGGTCCAGTTGAATATTGTACTAATAGGCTAATGTGTGGTTATCACAAAATCCCACAGCACAACTTGACTGGCATCACAGTTCACCATTTGAGAAACACTGGTGTAATGTGTTGAAAAGGTATTCTTAAGGTATTCTTTACCTAATAAATGTTAGTGTGTCATAGCTGTGAATTTTAGGTACTCTTTACTTAAGACATGAGATGAAATCTACTCAAACAAACTCAGTGCAAGTTGTTACCTCACATTTATCGGGGACATTCTATGGGTTTGTTTTAACAATGCAGGTAAGTTAGTTGCAGGTCGATTCATATCAGAACTATGAAAATGTAGTTTGAGAGACATTGCCTGAGATAGGCAGTCCATTGCAGTAAATATTTCAACATGTTCCAATTCACATTATTTGTATTGTTTTGAGCAAACAAGCTGTGACATCTGAGATCTGACAGCTCACTGTCAAACATTTAATGCATGAAACTAACACATTCAGATGATGCTTTTCCTTTGTCATCTTTATTATCAAAGTTTGGGGCTTTCTTTTTTTATATCTACATTTTCTGAATGCATAAACTAGGAGGAAGTGTCAAAACAGTCACTTTTCTCAACTGCATGACCAAATATTGACACTGATGAAAAACTGAAACCAACTTAATGTTCCCTGTTCATTTAAAGGTCCAGTGTGTGGGACTTAGGGGGATATACTGGCAGAAATGGAATATTACAGGTTAGTTTTCTTTTATTGTTTAATCACCGAATATAAGAATCATCATGATTTCATTTGAATGAGCTATTTATATCTACATAGGGAGCAGGTCCTCCTTTATGGAGATCGCCATGTTGCACTGCCATGTTTCTACAGTAGCTGAGAGTGGACAAACAAAACAGTGGCTCTAGGTTAGGCCATTTGTATTTTTGTGTCAACCACCGTAGTTAGCAGCTCCTCTGGTTTATATCACCGCATCTGTAAGTCTTGGAGAGGAGGAGACCTCTGTAGATATTTCAGTGCTTGATAAGAACCTCCAGGACATCTAGCTCTTAAATTATCAGATAATAAAGGTGTGCACACATTAGAGGGCATTGGGCTGGCGGGCCATCTGTGACATGCCAAACGGTGTTGGAGAAATATTGATTTGTAACGTGAAACAGTTTTATGTAGTGTTTTTTTTTTTTTTTTTTTTTTACTAGTTTAATCACCTGGCTTGTTTGTTTTCAAGAGGAGGAGACCTCTGCAGATAATTAAGCTCCTGGTAAAACAATGAACAGCGAAGGAATTTAAACCAGGAGAGGTTTCAGCTGGTTGCAATGTGCAATCCTCACTGCTAGATGTCACTAAATCCCCCTAAATGTCACACACTGGACCTTTAAAACACTGCTGCAGGGATGATGATTTTTTTGCAAGCCAACCTGGAAGCTGATTTTATTGAAAAAAAAAATTGGATTACTGCAGAAGGTAAGCTCTGTGGCAAACAAAATATCATGAAACATACATGTTTTGTTCAGTAAAATAGTCTTCACAAAGGAAGCATAAATGCAGTCGCCAGAAGTAAAAGGCTAACGTTAGGCTATGAACAAACTTCACCGCGGTCACTTGATTTTATCATCACCATCACAGAGAGGCTGTAAAGCTGTGTTCCGCATGTTGACATTCTGTTGTCTAATTTAAGACACTTGTTAGCAATTGTCTTTTTTAAGACATGTTAAATCTTTAAAATTCCCCAGCAGGGTATTTACTGATGTATTTTAATGTATTTTATGTCGTAGAACAAAATGTGAAAATATCTTAAGTCTAACCACAGAACTTATTTCTAACCATGAATCCATTGAAAATCTAACCAAGAATCCATTGAAAAAAAACATTGACTGTAAGATGAGGAAGCTGCAAGTGCAAAAATGCTAACACATTTCTTTGTTACACTAAGTCTCAATCCTGCAGCACTGTGTAGGGGAAACATGGATACACTGTGGTATAGCCAATTAAAATGTGCTTTTGAGGTCAGCATTCCTCTTATATGTACTGTTTGTGTGTGTGTGTGTGTGTGTGTGTGTGTGTGTGTGTGTGTGTGAATAGAAATCAGCTGAGTGGATGCAAACAGAAAAACAGTAAAACAGGACCACTGAAAAGCAACATCATTCTCACACACGCACGCACGCACGCACGCACGCACGCACGCACACACACACACACACAGACACACACTGTAGTAGATTTTATCTTACAGTATGAGCACCATCTCCTGCTGCAGAGTCTGCAGTGCACTGAGCAGGGCAGGCTGGATCTGACTGTAGTGGTGCTGATGGTAAACTTGAGCAGCTTGCACAGACAGCACGTACTCATTATGCAGCTCGTAGAGTTTCACTGAAGCCTTTATATAACGCTCCTTAGCTTTGTCTCGCTCTTTATCTGCACACACACATGAAAGAAAGGGGATGACACAACATTTCATGGTGTAAATATACATATCAGGTTTTGCAGAGTAAAACAGAAACAAAGAAAGGCCAGTCCATGCCTTCAGAGTAAAACCGATTCTGTTCAGAGAAGTAAGTGGTGCCAAAAATTCCCACCTTTACTGGCCTCCTGGTACTTCCTCTTGGCCTGAGCTGCATCTCTCACCGCCTGTCTGTAGCTGCTCTTCAGCCTCTCCAGCTCTGTCTGGGTTACCTGAAGCAGCACACAGACACACAAACAGATGGAAAACATTTGGTGGAAGGGTGGGCGTCATTCAGGGGAGCTGTTTGTGTGGTTTAAAGCTGCCTAACTGAGTGTGAGAACTACATCACACAGGAAGTGGACAGTGGCCTTCTCATGTTTAACTGCAGAGGAACACGAAACATGAGAAAAGACATAAGAGGAAATGATTCGACCTTTGTTATACTGCTGGTGCTGATACTTCAGACCTCCGCCTGATAGCATTTCTGACATTGTTGCTCAGTCATAAAATCTATTCTACCGCACAATGACTTGCACAAAACCAAAGCCGTCATCTGCATAATAAAGTAAGAAAATTAAAATAAACAAACTGTCTGCTGGAGACGGCCAAGCTGCAACCCAATATGGATCAGTGAAAATGAACACATCATTTCCCTGATGTAATTGGGTAATAAAAACAGTTGGAGCAGCCAACGGTTTGAGATTGCATCAAAATGCATTTGCACACACTCTTTCCAGTCTATTGAACCTCATTTCATTTGACTGCTGTCTATTTATAATGCCTCCACTGCAATGCTCAACTGCATGTCAAGATGATAGACTCGCGCAAAAATCAACACATAGACTCTAAAGCAACGACATCTGCCTTTTTTCTGATAAGAATCGTTCAACATATGTAAATACTGTATCACCATGACTGTGACTTCTTGTAAACAACCACAGGGTCCAGAAAAAGGAGCAGGTAGTGGTAATTATGACACTGGCTCTGACATAACATTGGACTCTTGAACGTGATATACTGCTGCTTATCGTGCTATTTCAAAAGCCCCACAGTGGTTTCAAAATAAATGAAGTACTGCTTTACAACAGCTGAGATATCGCTAGTAGTTTTCAAGTATATTATTGCTTAAAATGCAAAAAAAGGAAACGTACAAAAGTGAAATGAAAATTTAAGCAGTGTGGGTTCACTTACAAACTGCCCTCATGAATATATACTTTGTGTGTATGTGTGTTGTCTGTGTGTGTCAGTTTACAAAAACAAAAGAGGGTAAAAATGTTCAACCATAAGGACAAAAGAGCAACAATAATCAAAGTTCAATACCTACTAAATCAACAGCTCACTTTCAGCAGTGAGCTGTTTGATCACAGTCGGAGGTCTGACTGTGTAAGGGTGATTTATCTGTGCTTTGGCATGACCGTCTATAAATAGTGGTGTATTTGAGTGTCTGTGTGTTTGGAGTCTCACACCTTGCTGAGCTCCTGCCTAAGCAGGTTCCACTGCTCCGCGTAGGTTTTGCGGAGCTGCTGTTTGTCTCTGATGAGCAGCGTCAGTTTGCTGATGGGACCATCCAGCAGATCCTCAGAGCGCTTCTTCATCACCTGACTGAGGAAGTCCGTCTGAGAGACCAGCACTCCCCACGACTGACGGACAGGAGACAAAAGTCAGGGGGAAAAAGTTATTCACACAAGACAACAGTCCTCCCCATGTTGTAACCTCTATTTGGATCTGTCTTTTGGTTCAATAACTACCAACATATTGCTTTAGATTTCAGTAAAATCTGATGAAAGTCAGACCTGGGGCCATTAAAAAAATAAACATACTTCACGTTTTTTGCTCTTAACTCCTGAACTGTGAGGTGCAGAGATAAAATACATCACCAGGATTTTGTTGGTCCAACCTGCACCTATTAATATTGTCCACATCCACTGTGCACAAAATTGTCCGTCACCATTCTTCAAATTAATTTTATCAGATCTTTGCCATCTTTACTAGACATCTGGTGACTTCTGCATTTTGCCCCATTTTCTGTTTAAGTTGCAAAGTCATAGTGCTTCTTGCATGGCTCATTTTAGATTGTCTGAAATACTTCAAGACAGCATCGGGCAAATGCAACCAAACTGAGGATAGATTGTTAGCAAAGTAAAACAACTTTGGCATTTCATCTACAAGTTCAACAGCAGCATGACAAACTCAGTGGTTGTGAGTTTGATGTATGGCAGATGTGATGATGAAATCTGAATCCTGAATCCTCCAAGCATTTATTTCCTTATTAAAGTGTCAGAATAAGAGGACAGTGCAGCTCTAGTGGAGATTCACTGTTCGTGCTCTTTAGTGCTGTCTTATCAGGCTTTGAGAACATATATAAACATTTTGATTTAGATCATTTTAAACTATGACAACCAGGAAACAAAAGGTTTAGTTCAGGGTTATCAATACCCTGGTACCCAGATATACACAATGACTCCATAGCCCATGTTGTTTAGAATATATAGGTGTTTTATGGAGGGTTTTAAAAGCTCTGAAAATGAAACACATCACAGCAAAACAGCTAAAGTCTGATAAGGGAAGTCGTTTTACCCAGTATGACCTCATATCAGTGCTTTATTCTGTCAGATTTTTTATTCTGTCTGTGCTTTATGTGGAAAGCACTGATGCTCACCAGCTTGTTTAAGTTAAACTGAAGTTACATGTATTTAAGTATGAAGTGGATTTCTTCCATTTGACTGACTGATGATCATTAATGATCAGTTGATTATTCAGCTACAGAGTGATCTACAACACCTCACCTGGTTGAGCTGGCTGATGTAGTCCAGTCCTGTACCGGGCTGAGGCCGTTCCAGCTTCTCTGCCATGGCAGCCATGTGGTGCAGCTGCACTGAAAACTCCCGCTCACTCTTAGCCCGCTGACCCATCCACTTCTTCATGACCTCCATCAGATGAAGCTCCGAGTCCAGCAGCCGCATGACAGCCGTATGTGCCTGAGGGCACCGCAGGTCCTCTCCAAAGCCCATCTCTGAATATTTAAACTCTCCTCCCTGCTGAGGATTCACTGTCAGTGTCCTACAGCAGCTTTATGTTCTCATGAGTGGGACAGAGCGGCGATCTGAAGCAGCTGCTCAGAAACAAGAGTAGTTATTTTGTCTGTGGCCAAAGACAGCTTTCACTTCCCTGTGAGAGCAAAAAAAATGTACAGTGGTTCATGCGAGGCAGCACTTCCTCATGTCTGTTTGAATGTGGTTGTGCTTGTAATTATGATTTTTCTTTCAATTTAGGAACAATGTATGTGTCATTCACTGTTGCAAATACAGGCTATATAGAATATCCAGTTGAAATGCAGAAACAACTCACAGGCAGGTGGAAGCTGAAGACTGAGCTCACATTATGGCCACTAATGTTCACATCACACATCACAAACATCAGATATTAGGATGCAAGTGAGGACAGTTGTCTCAGCTCCTGGATTAATGTACAATTTTAAAGTACTTTTACTTTTATTTTCTGTTCCTTTTTACTAACATTATACTTCACTGCATTATCATTGTGCATTTTACTTCACTACTTTTATTTTACAGCTGGAGTAAGTAGTTACTTTCTGAGTTTTATGTACATGGATTAAACTACCCAGCCTCAGCCAAATACAGCAGTGAAATCATGCTTTTCCATCAGTGCAACAGTAAAAACAATTCAGTAAAAACACTGCCACATTATACAACTCACAGGAGCCAGTTTTTTCTTTTTCTTTTGATGCTCTAAGTACATCTCGCTGTAAATGAGTACATTTTTGAATGCAGGACTTTTACTTGTAATGAGTATTTGTATTTATTTATTTTATTGGTACTTTATTACAGAAAATGATCTCAACATTACGTCCACCACTGAATATTTTCTTTTTCTTATTTTTCAGTGGAGGTTATTTTAATGTCTTGATGTTACACATGATCATATGAACAGCTGAGCAGGTTACTGGAGCAGTGTGGCGACAACATTTCCCTGCAGTGAATGTCTGATGCAGGCAGGTGCAGGTTTTTGCTACTGTGCATAAAATGGGGAAATAATAATAATTTAAAAATACTGCCCAATGCTATTTAACGTTGAGCTATGGCCAGTGTGATGAAACCTTCTCTAGTTGTTGTTGTTGTTTTGTTTTTTTCTGAAGTATATTGCTTATTGCTTTTACACCAGAACAGACTGTAAAAACTGCTGATGGTGTTTGTTGCGTGAAATAAAAAAAATTAAAACAAAAAAAAGCTTTCATTTTCTTTTTACCACAGTGTGAACCCAGTCTCACTTCATTACTTGTATTTATGACTTGGTTGGTGTTGGATGCAACCTCTCTGCTGTAAACTCATTGGCTTAATTACACCAGCCATACATCATCCAGTGCACTCATTATACAGAATGGGGAGAAGGGACAAAAATACACTAAACAATGCAGTGCAGCTCAGACCACAGAGGAAACGTGTTTTTTTTTTTTTTGGTACGGTGCAGTATCTACAAAAGAGTTTCATGTTATCATACAATCATACACTGTAGCTATAAATAACAGAGTATCATGCTGCACTGAACGATGTCCAAATGTCACAGTTATAGTTGACAAAAAGAATTTGTCAGTGGTAGCATTCATGTTGAAGAAACTATTTTCCATTACTGCAGCTTGAGGGGTGGGAAGAAATGAGATGTCTTTACTCAGGTACTGCACCTAAATGCAATTTTGAGGTGACTATACTTGAGTATTTCCATTTTCTGCTACTTCATTCTTCTGCTCTGTCACATTTCAGGGGCCGTATTCAAAACGCGTCCTCATACATCACGTTGCTCCTTGTGACAAAATTCTAGTTATGACAGAAAAAAAGGCCCAGTATGAGGAGCTTGTAGGCGAATGCTGAAGCAATGGATGGAAGACCTGATGCTACCCCATCGAGGTCAGCTGCCAAGGATTTGCCGGCCAGTCGCTCTACAGACCAAGTTGCTGGGGATCAGAGGACTGCATAGCAAGAGAGCCATCAGGAACATCACTGAGGGCATCAAGATGGCTGTGGATCTAAAGGGGTCATACCTGGACCACACTAGCTACCTAGACACAGGCTGGGGTCTGATCAACCCTGGGTGGGTCACCTGGGTGAGGATGTATGATGTTGAAGGACCCTAAACACCCGATGACTCTAGGTTACAATACTGATGATGTGTCTAGGTTGCAGTTAAAGGTGTGGGTAAAATCTTCTAAGAATTTCCCCTGAACGTTAAGACTGGGTCCTGGTAGAGATAAGAGTTATTCACAAAGCCTCAGCTCCTGAGGTTAAAAACTGTCATAAGCAGGGAGGAGGACTTTTAAGAGGCTTAATAGTTTCCTAAGCAGAGGAGAAAATGGTGGAAAGACAAAGAGGTCGCAGAGATATTCCCCAAACTCTGGATGACAGTGAGTAAATGAAAGGCTACAGATTAGATTGTGCAGGGATAATGCTTGTGGTCGATCTCAATAGAGATGCGCTCACATCTTCCACCCAATGCAATAACAATGTAACACTAGAAATAAAAACACTAAGATATTTGGCAGCTGGAAAAATGCAACAGGGCAGCAGTGATGACTTGAGTCTGTCACAACCTTTCTCTTAGTTATCACACAAACAACACTTTCAGTCTCATATTGTGATGCAGTTCATGTCATTTCCACCGGGTGTCCAAACCTTAAAGCTCACCAAAGGACAACCAATCACATCTGTTACATAGCAACATGATCAGCCACACCGCCTCACTAAGGTAAACGTTTCTGTTTCTTCCTGGCACATAGTTACTCTCTGAGAATTTTTTTAAATCACCTGTAAGTTAGGACTCCCTGCTAGACATTTTTAGCCTAAGTTAGGAGAGTATTCTCAGAATGTTTGTGGAAACGGCCGCAGAGGGAACTTCAGTCCTCTTCACTTTACCACATCTCAAAACCAAGATCCTCCGCTCCAAACAGCCCCCACCTGCCTGTGAATCACAAACTTCCTGACAGACCAGAGCTAGCAGGTGAGGCTGGGGAGCATCTCACCCAGCACTTGGACCATCAGCACTGGCACCCCCCAGGGATGTGTGCTCTCCCCGCTGCTCTTCTCCTTCTACATGTGCGACTGCACCACAGGAAACTCGTCTGTTAAACTCCTGAAATTTGTAGACGACACAACAACAGTCATCTGCCTCATCCAGGATGGTGATGAGTCTGCATACAGGCGGGAGGTGGAACAGCTGGCTCTCTGGTGCTGTCAGAACAATCTGGAGCCAAACACGCTGAGAGCTGTGGACTTCAGAGGGAGCCCCCCAACACTGCCACCCATCACCATACTGAACAACAACGTGTCTGCTGTGGAATCCCTTATGTTTCTGTGATCCTCCATCTCTCAGGACCTGGATTTCCAACATCAACACCATCAGAAAAAAAGGCCCAGCAGAGGATGTACACCTGCACTCGCTCTGAAAGTTCAGACTGACTCAGGAGCTGCTGATCCAGTTCTGCTGTACACTGCAATCATCCAGTCTATTCTCTGCACGTACATCACTGTTTGGTTTGGTTTGGATCTGCCACCAAAAAGTACAGCAGCAGACTACAATGGACAGTCAGGATTGCAGAAACAAATCATTAGAGCCAGCCTGCCCTCCATTTAGGACTTATAAATCTCAAAAGTTTTAATAAGCTCAACAGCAATGTCTCTCTCCAGTAACCATAACCTGGTTACTCATCATAATTCACAGACCTTGTGGGCAGTTTCATGTAGGAACTATCTTCTTTCTATCAAACTACATGCACCAACCAAATCACCACACACAAGGAAGTGTGCATCTACTCTCTGACAAGAGGCTTGTAACAACATGAGGTGTAAACATTAATGGCGTCCTCATCGGCTGAGCTGTAACATTAGCTAGCTCAGTAGTGCTAGCAGTAGATGCACACTTCCTCCTGCACGGTGATACAGTTGGCATGTGCAGCTTGGTAGGAAAAAAACAAAACAGTTCCTTTATAAAACTGCCCACAACAAGGTCTGTGGATCATGTTGAGTAACTGGGTCTTGATTCTGGAAAAAGACATTGCTGTTTATTTTTTAAATGTTTTTTTTTTTTTTGGCAAGCACCACAAGCCGAATGCCATTTAGTTTCATTATAATTGAGAGAAGACGGACATGTCTGTGACCAATATCTCCAACACTCAACAACTCACACCAAAACAGCCTAGACTGATAAATAGCACTACAGGTAATAGGCGAAAATAAGTATTTTTGATTTTGGGTTGAACTGTTCCTTCAGTTACAATTTTGAGGTACTTGTACGTTCCATTTTCTGCTGCTGTGTTTTACCACATTTCAGAGGGAGATGTTGTACTTTTACTTTACTTTTATTCTATAACTTTAGCTACTAGTTGCTTTGGAGATTCTGATTAATAATACAAACTATAATTAACAAATAAATTCTGTATTATTATAGACTAAAATAAGACTATAGGACTTGAGGACTAAAATTATTTGATGAGTTGACTTTGTGCACTGAACAACTGCATCATATGTTTTTGTAGACAATGCAAAATCTTAATCTGTGACTTCAAGTGTCAAATACATGTAGTGGAGTAAAGTACATGTGCCCTAACATTGTAAGAGACTTGTACTTGAGTAAATGTACTCAGCTACTTCCCATCTTTGTCTGGGGACAAAATTTCATGCCAATCCATCAAACAGTTATCAAGATATTTCTGTTTGGACAGACTGACAGTCAGACAGACATTGCTATCTCTGGTGCAGTACCACTGGCATTGCTAAAAACAGCAGTTTCTGCTCGGAGCCTCATGTCATGTTTCCATCACAGGAGTCATTTTTCATCTAAACCTCTCAGAAGAATATATCTAGAAAACTGAGTCAAATAATCTCAGTATTTTACAAAAATGTTCAGATGAAAGAAAAGTAATTGAATACTTCTACTGATACTACTACTACTACTAATTATAATAATAGTAATTTGTGTAGCATAACGCCCACTACCTTAGGAGCCACTGGACAATGTACTAACTACTTAAGAAGTAGTTAAAATGAGCTCCACCTAAACAGCTACAACAATATCATGCTGTTTCCACAGTGATGCATCAGTATTAACACTCCAATAATGTAATATGTGGTGTGTTATATGAATCTCAGGGGCCAATGTTGTGCAGGATGAGCACCTTTTCTTTTCATTCTTGATGTTTGTTTTGCTAAAAAAATACTTTCTGAATGGGATTTGCTTGTTACAGAGTATTTTTATATCATTGTTCTCGTCCTTTCACTCAAAGAAATACTAAGTGCTATATCGTAGGCAATGGGACTTGCTTGAGTTTCTTGAGGATATTTCACCTTATCTAAGAGACTTCTTCAGGTCTGAACTGATGAAGCCATGATGATTACCATGACCTGCATGACTGAGAACCTTCACCAACACTGTAAGAAATATTTCACCTACAAAATTACCATCTGTAAATAAATTAGTCAGCCATGTTACCTTGAATTTGTGAAGAAAATTTTGTATTATTGCATGCTTCCACAGGAAACAGCAAACATATTGATGGATTGGGAACCATGTTTAACAACAGCAAAACTATATCAAAACTCTCACACAACTCATGCCGTATAATCTAAGTGTCATTTATCCAGTCGTATGCTGAGTACCTCCTATGAACATGCATTTTCATGAAGAAAAACCCCTTTAGTATTCCAAACTGAACTGATAGTGAAACTCATCTTTTGTCTAGTCAAAGCCAGACTCCTATACTGAGGTTTTTAGCTAAAATGTTTGGGAAGTACAGAGTGTACAGCTGGATAAGTGACACTTGGGTTATACCGCACGAGTTATGAGAGAGTTTAGATATAGTTTTGCTGTTGTTAAATGTGGTACCCAATCAATAAGCCAATATGTTTGCTGTTTTCTGTGAAGGCATGCAAGAATAAAAAAGTTTTCTACACAAATTCAAGGTAACACGGCATGACTGATAAATTAATGGTCTTTTTCTTTAATGAAGACAGCTGAGTACCACTCTGCTGTTTTCATACACCAACCTACATCAACTCATGTTCACTTGAAGGACATTTAAGTTAATAAAAACACATTCAAATTTGCATAGATCTTTATTTTTAGTAGAATCTATAATTGACATCAATTAAATAAAAAGGAGAAAAACAAGAGCAAAAAAATCTTTAAATTACAAGAAAATTACACTGCACCATTCATATAGTACAAAAATAGGCCTTATTTTAGAGTTATGTCCCATGTAAGATAGTCATTCTTGTACATTATTCATAGGTCACAAATCTGTAAGGTACTGTGTGCAGCCACAGGCCAGGAACCTCATGAAGAGGCGGTGGGAGGTCAACAGAGACGTCTGAGGCTGCTCCACTAACCGGCCCCCGCTCCCCCATGACAAAGTGTTTCATTTATACTTAAACAAGCATGTGCACACATGGACGCACGTAGATCTGATTCAGCCCTTAAGTTAATGGAGATGGGATACATTCTACCTCCTCCCTCCACAGCTGCTGAACATACAGGGTGTCCCCGCAGATCTTCCAAAATAAACAAAACAAAAAAAAAAAGCAGAGATGACAGAATGACGTCAACAAAACACTTTGAACACATGTGAAGGGGGTCGATGGACTGTGACAACCTGAAAGCAACACGTCGTTACACTAAACAGACAGCATTAAAATGATTGTCTTTGGTTATGCCAAAGATATTGCTCCTATTAACTCCATCCGACTTCATATTGATCACTTCAGACTACATCCTAAGGCAGGACTGAAGCAACATCGAGCTCCACGTGAAATAAATCAGCTGTATAAAGAAAAAAGCCTCCGTCATTCCCATGAGCGAGTCTCTTCTTTATAGCCAGAGGAGACAATTTGCAACAAGCAGCCAGATTTCTGTTTTGTTTTTTTTTTTGTAACATTCCTGTTACTTTCTACATTAAAAGGCTTCACACTTTAGTGCCGGTGAAGTGGCAGCCTTATCATGATGAGCTGCTTTCTGGCACAATTAGAGAACCTCTTCTTTTTTTAGTGTGTAGTTTCCATCACATTCTCGCAGTGAAAGAAGTGAGCTGGCTGCTAATGGTATTTCAGCAGCTCCCTGTGCTTTGGAAGCACGAGCTACTTAATGCTGCCCGCATTCATGATTTTCTTAAAAGTTGAACACTTGAATGCACAAAGCTCTGAGTTCATCAGTTTAAAGTTTTCTGAGTTTTCAAGCTGTAGTGAATACAACATCAAGCTAAGATGAATAAATCATTTTGTGTGTGTGCACTGAGGGGCCACGGAAACTTGTCTGTACACCCACAAAGCGTTGCACTTGAGGAGAAACTTTATTCTTTCTGGAAGCAGTATTTGTCTTTTGTAAGGGAAGATGCTCGATAGATAATGTTGATGAGTCTGAGCATCAATAGTGATTGCAACAAATTGGTTCTTCTTTAGAAGGAAACGCTCAGCATCCAGAGTTCAGGAAATAGTATAGGGAAGAAAATTTGGGTGCTGCATTTGCCCATTATCTGTTGTTTGCACACTTTGCACTAAGCTGGGCAAGTCAATAAGATTTTGTGGCTGAAGTCTGAGGCTGTAGTTATTACATTTTTAAATTAGCACCCGCCTTAAACTGGGGCTAATTGAAGACTTAAATGGCAGTAGGCACTAATGTGCATCACACAAAGCGATGCAGCACACACTCGTTATTCTGCAGCCACATTAGCTTTGTTCCTTTCCAGGGCACTTTCTCTAAATCCACGTTCTCGGGTTGGTTTCCAATCCAGTTTAGTGCTTCCTGGCTGAAACTGCAGCGATAAGCCAAATGTGCTACACCTGCACTTGCCATCTGAGATGAATTAGGCTTCCTGGCTCGGTGCTGTGTCTGCGAGCGTACATACCAATCTCTCTCCATCCTTTTGAACAGGATGTTTGGAAGGTTCTGGTTTAAAACTCTTTATTCACTAATGGGTTTTTTTTCTTCCTGGACAATTTGCAATTTAAATCACACGCAGCTCTAAATATTTATGAATAATACCTTCTGAGAAAGCTTTTCCAAACACAACTGGTTAAATTTAATTTGATTAGTTTTGTGTGCTTGTGCACCTTCTCGCCCTAAAACAAGGAGATGATTTGATTGTCAGTGACGTGAACTTAGGAACAAATAGGTCTTCACCCTAGATGGAGCCGCCTGGGTAGAAACAGTGGAATGAGACATGAGGCAAATCAACACCCCTAACAATTTCAAGTTGATTTAGCACTTAAACACTGGCCAACAAGATCTATGGACAATCCTTCTACCCATTCTATTTTCAATAACAGGTTTTAAAGCCCAGGTGTGACTGCCCATGAATGCTGATCCTAAAGGCAATAAATTTTAGGAGATATAGGAGTTTCAGTGGACTAGAATTTACACAGCAGCTTTACAGTTTCTGAATCGCAATTGCTTGTTTCTCTTCTAAAACATAAATTTGACTCAAATGCCTATTCTCCTAAATCTTTTTTCGACAAGCGTTTTCATATCTGACCTACATATAATTTGACCTCTATAATCATTTAACAGCTCGTCTGACGGCGTTTGAAACCTTGCTGAATGATATGAGAGGTAGATTAATAAAAAGGATGAGCAGCTGCAGTTTTGTATGCATGTCATCACCATGACAACCCTCTCTCAGCAAGCTCCACCGTTTTGTACTGGAAATGAAAAAAAAAAACCAACAACACAATCATAATTTCAGCATAGTAGAAAAAGGAGATCAATGGATTCAAAATGGCTACACTGGGTTAAATCATGAGATGCACATTTTTCAATGATAGCCAGCCCGAAAAAAAGGAATCACTTTAAAACAATCTTCCCTAAAGGTATGATTAAAATCTCTCAGAATAAATAGTTGCTGCAGTATCATTCAGAATATAATTAATTGGCAAGTACGCTGAAGAGATAATCTGAAATTCAGATTAGACGAAGACTGGAGGGTGAGTGCAGAGACACTGATGAGATGTGGAGTCTCTACGCGGGACTTCTAAACAGCATTCAAGATTTAAAGAGAGCAGAGAGGCGAAATAGGAAAGGAAACCTTCACTTCAGAGGGCCGATAAACATTCTTCGACCTCATAAGCAGAAAAATTACTCACACACACACACACACACACACACACACACACACACACACACACAAACAAAGTTTTAGTCATTATGATATGAGGTGTGTCTAATGTACATTTGTAGTGCTAATGTGCTCAGACAAAAGGGAAAGCCTTGATGTATTGTTAACTGCGTCTGCTCTGTCAATGAATCAATCACAGGTAACTCAACACCTGCCAGCTGCTTTAGAGAAGCTCTTGTGCTCTACAGTCACATATTGTTCTGGGTCCCATCAGCACTTCAGCTGCTTCTCTCTCAGCCCCGGGATGTGCACACATCAAACATAGAAATTAAATATCCCTGGAAGGGACTGTGCCTCAGGGTTGATTGAGTAGCCTGTGTGTGTTTTTTTCTTTCTTTCTTTTAATTCATATTACTTTTTTGATATCCTTCCATGTAATGGTTGGGGAGGTTATGAGCGCAGGAGAATTTATAGTCTCCAAAACCGGGATAAATTGAGTCCATCTTGAATCCCAAAAGGCTGGAGGAAGCTTTGCTGGTTGTGTGACTCACATTTTGTTCTGCCAGAGCTGAGAGAGATCCAGACTGTGTGTACAATAGGAGAACTAAAGCCCCCCTCACACCTAGAATAATAACCATACAGATAAAATAAAGACTGTGTGAAAGATGGATTTTGTTTTAAGTAAATACAAAACGCTGTCTCATCATAAAGAGAGACGACTCAGACAGTCTGTTTTGTTTGTCTGACTGGTGACATGTCATTACAAACCATTAGAGTCTGGACATTTCCTTGACAACTATTATGCTTCTGATTTGTGCGTTTTTAAATTACGCTGTGATTCCCGACAGATAAATGGTGCTTTTGTGAACATTTTGGATGTTGATGTCACTAAACGACACTTCAGAGAGAATCAATGTTTCCAAATCGGATTTCATGCTTTGTAATACAATTTTTTTGTTATCACTTTTAAGTTTAAGTATTAAATGTGACAGGAGCGGCTTTAGCTTCTCTATAAAGGGCAGTACACTATTCATCAGATTAACACGCTCACATTCACACAGACACACAGACACACACACTCTACTCCTCACATTCAACAATCTCATCTGGCTACTGCACTGAGACTGATGGAAAGAAAGAGGAAAAGAAAGAAAAGAAATAATAATAATTTGTTTACTGTAACAAAGAGGAGCTGGAGCTGAAGAGGAAAATGGACTCCGCACAGACAAACACTGTTAGTGATTGAGGGCAAAAGGAGGGAGAGAGCCAGTTTAATAGAAAAGCGCCCAAGTGTGAACAGAGCAAAGCTCGGGCCATCCTGAGCTCTGAGAGACAGCGGCTTCCCATCAGGACTCCCACAGCAAATCCCGAAGCAGGACTCAGATGAGAACCCGGTAAGACAGAGACAGGAAAAAAAGGATGAGAGATAAAACCAGAAAAGACTGTGAGAGGGCAGTTACCACAGCCCTGATTTATCAGACAAATGAGGGTGAGAAGACTTTAAAAGCAGGAGAGAGGGAGGGATGTGGGGGAGGCATTAAAGAGCACTTTGTGTTTTGATAAAGGCAGTCCTCTCATTTTGGACGTCAAACTCTTCGTTATCAGAGTCTGTATTTACCCCATCATCCCCCCACACTGTCGGGATGCCGCGGTACGACACCACCCTATTTCCCCCTAGGCTGAAACTGCCCCCGAGGCCGCCGCCAGCCTCCAGAGAGGGCAGCTTGATGAGTGCGCCTGAGCGCAGCTGCAGCAGCAGGAAGATGCCAGCGAAGGTGGCAATGATGGCTATGCAGCTGAGTACGGCGATGGTGATGGGCAGCCGGGAGCTGAGCTGGAGCTGCATTCCCTGGTTCCCCGGGCCCACCATGAAGCTGCCAGGGGACTCGCGCATGTACTGGTTCAGGTGCAGGCACGTGCTAGAGATGGGGTCCAGGGAGCTGTGAGGGGGGCAGCTCAGACAGGCCTGAGGGCTGAGGCTGCTGCAGGTCAGGCAGGGCGGTGGGCAGGGCAGGCAGGCTGGGACGGAAGCTGGTGGTATAGAGTTTCCCACTGTGTAGTTGACGGGCTGGGAGCCCACTGAGAAGCCTGAAGGACATTCTTTCACACAGCCCTGCTGAAAGAGGTAGTAGCCGGTGTCGCACTCTGTAACACAGAGAAACAAAACTGTAGCACAAAGCGTGTACCTTTTCATATGAGTCAGATCACTCAAAAACAGAACCAAGATTCCCGCCCAGACAGTCGAGGCTCAGAGGACACACGTCAACACACTAAAGCACCTTGTGTCAAACATTTCTGTGTTCATGCACCAGTGAGGTCGCTTGGTATCTTGGAAAATGCGGGACAAAGTTTCGAGGCATTTTGCTTTCACGTCACCATTTTCACTTTTAGAGCTGCTTTCGCTTACTAAGAAAACTGATGACGAAAAAAAGATTTGCAATTTATATGCTGAGTGCAGCATGTTTAAGTCAACAGAGCTGTTTCCATATGCAGCAGGTCCAGATGCAGGCCATTGCCTATAATGGCAATTAACAGACTGTGGGTGCTGGGGGTAACAGTGCTGAAAAGAGGAGTGTGAGCCAACAGAAGGAGGGGAATCTAATTTACTGCAGGGTCTTGTCAACTTCTACGGAAACAGAGAAGACTAGAGTTGTGAGCCCCGAGTCAGACAGCATCAATTAACACATGATACATGATAATCATATGATACGATGATCAAATATATGATAATTAAATTCAGTTCCCCTTCTAATGACTGTGTATGATCTCATCTGTCTGTGTGTAAGTACCTCTGACAGCCTGTAGGGGTCAGAATGTCACTGTTTCAGAGAACATGTAGGTGGACTTCACACTGTGTTGGGTGCTCAGTCAGTGGTATCTCGAGACCTTGCCTATAGCAGTATTTGGATTAGGTATGAGAAGGCAGTATGGACGTCATTAAATTTAAATGAGGTTATTAAAAAGGGACCTGCAGTAAAATTTCATTTGATCTCATCAGAAGTTAGATCTTCATTTCAAATTGACACTGAGGCTCTGTAACAGCGTGACATTCGCAGGAAGAGTTTGAATAAGGTAATTGTGTGACTTTCAGATGAGTCTGCCCTCAGCTGACGTGGAGACATGCAATGCAAACGGAGGCAGCTGAGCACACATGGGATATTTCATCCTGTTCACCTCGCCCGCTACTTCACGTCACATCTCAACATGACTCAGTAATTACACAATCTCCCCTCGGCTGTTGTGGCAGTAACTTCCTGCGCCGAACAAACTGGGGACAAGAGATACCAGTCTTACCAATGCATATCTGCCTCAGGTCCAAGGTCTTGCAGTTGTCATTGCCAGGCTGAGCCTTGTCAGAGGAGCTGGAAGTTGCTGAGCCGGTGCCGTACAGCACCAGGACGAACTGGGTCAGAGTGCCTGAGTGGAGAGATGAAGGAGATAGAAAGACTGAAATTAAGCGGGAGACAAAGTGGGCCTGTCAGAAACAGTGAGGCTCTGGCACTCCCTGGGGTGGAATTGGTAAATGTATCCTCCTCTCACTGTAAAGTAGACTCTTGGATTTTCTGCATAAAGTGACAGAAAATGACTCGTTGAAATGAGCCGCAATTTAAAGACAGCATGATTTCACTCCGTGCCTAATATGAGTGTTATAAAGTGCACATCTCTAAAAGAAGCACTCAAGTGTGGGGACTTGTGAGAGGTTCCACTTTAGTAAATCACTTCTTGCTGAGAAGGGAGGTGTGAGGCATTTATCAAGATCTGTTTTCTGGGGTTTCCTTGGCTTCTGAATACTGTGCTGTGGGTGGACCTGATAAGTCCAGATGCAGACGGTCGTTGGTGGATGATCCAAGTGCAAACAGAGAGAGTGCAGTATTCACACCACTGCTTTATCACGCTCCCTGCTATAAGAAAACTGATTGCTGCAGAGCTGCACAGAGTCAGCTTCACAGCGCCTATAACGAGAACAAAAGCCCAGACATTTTGGAGACAGGAGCCACACTTGATCTCTAATCTACTGGCACTGAATACTTAACCCTTGTGCTAGACTCAACAGATTAATGCATGTGTTGAATAACATTAATGTGAGAACATTCTGGTGGCCTAGTTGTTAAGACACATAGCACATGACCACAACACCCTGTGTTCAAATTTAAATGCCCTTGTTTCCTGTTTGTATCTGTGTTGTCAAGATAGATATAAAGTCTCTTAAAATTACTGTTAATATTGTAACATTACATTACATACCATGAAGGTTTTTTTCCCCAAGATTTCAACATAATAATGTCATTAACTGTGCATATAAGAATCAGAATTGAGTATTCTGTTTTATGTCTTTTTTATAGCCAATTATGTTCTTACTAGGCCTGGGCGTTATCTTTTCTTTCATACCTTCCTGTCATTTCACCATGGCATAAGGTATATGATATGTGCAAAAAAAAAAGTATTAAAAGCTGAGCTGCTGGTGATAGAAGTCATTGTAGCATGTATGACATTTTCTAATATACAATTAGCCTCCTGAGAAAGGTCTTGCTGGGTTTAAATACTTATGTCCCATTGAATATGGAATAGAGAGAAAATAAGTGCCCTGCTCGCTGAAGGGCCCAATGAGACTTGTTGCTGCAGCGAATGCCAACACATGAGTGGGCTGAATGAGGATGAAGTGTTGAATAAAATGATGTGGCAAATACACTGCTTCTGTAGTTGGAAAGAATTATCTCAAGATAAAGCTGTATGTGGCAATATTCCCAAACGAGGACGAAGGATTTTTCTTTTGTAGTAGTCCCGAGACGTTATCCTCATCACTTGCATGCGCCATCTGTCTTAGCCCAGGTCCTTGTTCCACCAGTAGATACTGACCTCTGGTGGTGCAAACTGTGCACTACACCCAAGCCTAGTACTTTCTACTTCTTTTTTTATTTGTTTTGGGGGTTCTTTGTTTTTTGTTGTGCTTTTTTTAACTCATGATTAATAAAATGTTCAATCTTTCGCTCAATTGACCACAAGTTAACTGACAGTTTTTTTTAATCATTGAAGTCATTTTATCAAGCAGTTCCAGCCTCTCAATTGTGGGGATTTACTGCTTTTCCTTTTTCAGTATAATTTTAAATAGAATATTTTTGGGTCTGTGAGGATGAGGATGTCTCTCGAGATTTGTGATGGGCATCTTTTGCTGTTTATTTTAAATTTTGATGAAATAACAGTGTCAAAAAATTGAATCAATAGGGAAAATGATCATTAGTTGCAACCCTATTTTAAATATGGCCAAAATAGAGAAAAATTTGGAAAGCACCATTTTTTGGAATGTTCATTTCTTGGATTTATTCACAACAAAGATGTTTTACCATAGTCGCTGGCACCGGCTACATTCTCAATCTCCAGCGTCCACGCCCCGGTGGGGTTCTCATCCCAGGAGTGGGTGGTCATGAAAGCCCAGTCATTAAACCCCTCTGATGAATAGTCATGAGGCCTGCAGGAAAAAACACAAGCAAGGAGTATTAACAGTTTGTGTTTACCAGCTTGTGCTGTATTGTCTGCATACTTGTGTGTTTGTACCTGGGGTGGAGCAGAGTGGAGCGTGTGCCGGCAGGACTAATGAGGTGGATCGCCAGGTTTCCCCTGCGGTTGTAGGACAGGGTGAGCCGGGCCTGGACGTGCTCTAATGAGGTCACGTGACTGTCTGTCCCAAAGCAGGCGTCAACGCTCTTGTTTATCGACAAATGGCTGCCGATGTTGCTGTCGAACATAAGAAAGAATGTAGGAAGAAGACACATGAGGACAAAGGTAGACCTTACTTATGGGCTGTGTGCCGCCGAAATCATTACTGGGTCGTTCTGAGCTTGGGATAAGCTACTCTCCAGATAACTGTGAGTGTGACATTTGGCTCCCGGCCAGTGTGAAAGCCTGTGAAGGGTGAAGAGTTTGTGGCCTTGAACAGGATTAGCGTCTCACAACCTGTAGCCCCAGTGTCCTCTGTGGAAAAAGCGCCTCTTTTTTACTCTCTCGCTTAGGAGATTACACGCATCCACAACAACTCAGAGGAGGAGGGGGACGATTACGTTTTTAAGTGATACAAGGTGATCACTAAACTATCACGTTGCTTTAAGACAAAGTCTCTCCAAGTTCAGTCTGATACATTTTTTATGATGTATTAAAGAACTACATAAATGCCTCTGACCTTTGTAGCAGCATCACATGGGAACAGTCCAAAAGGCTAATTTAGACCACTTTTCTAGCTGCCAATGAGCCATATAGTGACTGTCCACATTATTACTGGGATGCAAACTGGAAGCAATGCAGCACTTCAACATTTGCTTGTTGGGGCTACTGCAACATGTATTTTGTGGTGTTTGGAGGTAGAGTCAGAAAACATGAGGGAGGAAATGGAAATTTATACAAATGGCTGCTGAAGTTGATTTATCATTGCCATTTAACCACTGCGACACAGGCATGTGTGATTTAAGGTAACGGAGAAGCAAAATGTGTGGTGTTGTTGTAGGTACGGCATTTGCTTTTACAAGCACACAGAGGCAAAACAGAGGGAGGGGTATGCTACAAACCTGTGGAAAATCAACAAGTAAATGAGAAAAAGACAGACGGAAAGAAAGCTACATTTCAGTAGCAGCTACAGGTGAAAATCACAGCAGTGAGGACTATGAACACTATTGCTGAAAATTAAAATATGTCTGAAAATTAACATAAGATTTCTCTGTTCAGCATCACTGAAGCACAACACAAATGGTATAATTCTATTTTTTAGTTGCCTTCTGCTTAAATGTGTTTCCCCGCTGGCATTAGCAGCTCACAGCAGATCTGGTCCATTGCATTATGAGACATCTACCAATTACATACTTACCACATATTGGAAATCCTTTATTAAACTATTTTTAAATTAAATCTGTTTACAGCAATAATCCTGGGGAGACACAAATATGTATTTAAATCCTGTGTTTAAAAAGCTTTGCAGAACCACCAACAAATATTCAGGGAGGCAGCCAAACCAGTTGTTATCCATTTGGTGGTTAGCACGCTTCAGAGTGTTTCTAAATCATAAATCTTTTTAAAAAGCTTTGTCGTGCCAAACTCCAGTTTGCAGTATTACAAAATGTAATAGTCCTGGTTTCAGGGTGTCTACAGATATAAGACATTTAGATTTAATGCTTTTAAAGATAACTTAATGCCAAATTAAAGACTGATTTTTGTACAAATCATCATTTTCTTATTCAAGCTTTGCCAGTAAGTATGAAAGTAAGTAGTATATATTTAGTCCCGTACTGAGGGAGGTTTTACGTAGCAATCTGGTTATTGGAATGATTTACATTTTGCCAACAGCCATATGGAAGTATAAAGTAAAAAGTATTAGGGTCAGTGGTAGATTTAAAGATTTGTACAATCACAAATGTGGACTTTCATGCAGAAGAGCTTGACTCATTTTGACAAAAAACAATTTAAAGATGGATAAATAAAATTAGATAAAATACCCATGGCAATTAAGACTTCACAAATATAAAGTCTTTTATTGTCTGCATGCAGCAATGTGAGGAGGCTCCCGGGTATCTGAAGGTTGAGATACTGTCAGATGAGGACCTTGTGGATGTTCAGACTACAATGTTAAACAGATCTGTATGATGTTGATGATAACCCTAACCCTAACCAGTCATGCAGTCAGTAGAGTCTCAGCATCAGTTACAGTTATGACTGAGCTACAGCAGCACGGCAAGCAGCATTAGCAGCGTCCCAGTACATAGCATTAGCAGCCGGCTCCTCCTCAGCTGTATCCCGGCAGCAGCGTTAGCAGCAGAGAAGCCGGACTTGCTCGAACGGTCCGCTGGAAAACTGAAGATCAAGTATGCGGCGACGCGGCCCTGCCACGGCAGCCGCCTGTGGGCAAACAAATCAGTCTCCAGCGTGCCACTGTCCAGCAACCTCGAATCTGTAGGGGAGCGGGGGCGGACATGACTCGCGGCAGTATTTTGAATTTGAGTGCAGTAACCGTTTTGGCCACATTCTTAAATACAGCGCCTTTAAGTTTGTTCCTCTTTCAAAAGTCTAGCATTCCAAAGTGTGCATGCAAATCTGGGTGACTATCACATTCAATGCTGATGTACACACGAAATCTCTCTGATGCCTATTAGAAACAAAACCTGTACGCTCATTTATTTGGTTAGAGACACGCTTACAGAAGCTTTCCTGTACAGACTTCAGGCTTAAAGGCAAAATCCATTTTCCAAATGTAAACACAAGGTTAGGCCAAACAATACAATTCAACTCAACGATCTGCAACTCTGAAATCCATGGACAAATCTCTCTATACACAGAACAACAAGAAACTTAAAACTCCAGAATTATTCATTCATCATCTAACTGCTGTCATTATGCTCCTAATGACACAGTATTGTAGTTGTCCCAGGAAATGTGTCCCTTTTGATGACACTGTCATGATTCCGTTAGATGTAATCACTGTATATAATTGACAGTGAGAAAGACACTGAACCCCTACCTGCCGACTTATTTCAAGTCACTCTGGATAAGTGAGTCAGCTAAACACCTAAAATGTAAATCGAATAACCTGCCTTGACTGCTGCTCCCAGACGCTCAAACCATCTGCTCTGAGCATCTCATAGCTGCAGTAAAAGAGAGAGAAACCTCAAACCCAGCGAGGGAAGTGACAGGGAGCGCATAATGAAGAGGAGATGTCAGGCTGTTTAGACTGTGACACCAGGAAGAGAAGGAGTAAAATGGCTGAGGAGAAATTTAGCGTCTTAACAGCAAAAGCAACACATGAATTGACAAATTATTATTTCTCTTTTAAATGCTCCCCCTCGAGCCGAGCTGAGTGCCTGTCGCAAACACACACATAACACACACACACAACGACACGGAGCATTTCACCGGGCGCACAGAGCCGAGCTGCAGATGAAGACATAACGTGTCACTGCAGCAAAGCATGACGGCTCAGTTATTCCTTCTTCCTCACCTGCGTTCTGATATGGACCAGTTTAATGTCAGTTTCTTTTATGGCTCACTGTGGCTCAAACATCATGGTGCTTAAATCACACGCTGAGTTTATGTCAAAACAATGTGCATAACAGTGTATTTATGGTGCATCTGTTCCTCTATTTCTTGTTATAGCACACTGAGTACCATTATTCTATCGGCTCTATTTATCTTTCAGATCACATTCATCACTTTATATTTCATCAGTTGCATCATGCGTTTCTGTAAGATGGTTATTTACCTCTGTGCTCTATGTGCTGCAGCTATCTAAGCCAGGTTACTACTGTCAAGCTAGTTTTTTGTCAGGGAGGAACTTTTCTGGTAAAAGGGGTATACAGTGATTAAGTTATGCACTTCCATAAAGTTGGGAGACACACGAGACGGATTAAGACAGTTTTAGAAAGCGTCCTCCAGAGCCACAGATGACTTCAGACAGCTGTTTAAAAAAGCTAAACTGTCCTCCACGAGGCAAGTGTATGTTAAATCAGTGCAGTGCCCTATAAATAAAGAATCATATGCTGTATGTTGGGGTGATGCTTTTCAATTAAAAATCCAAACTGCTGTTTCAAAGTGTGAAAAATTAAATATTTGACCACAGTGGCACAGCCTTGTATTATAGCAAGGGACGTTCCTAAAAATGAACCTTAGGGCTGAGTGGTAGACAGCATCCAGTGATGTTAATGTAGAGGTGGCAGCTTTTCTATATATAACATTCCCATAATCCAAAACAGATAAAAATACAGCTTCTACCTTTCTTTTTCTATGTAGAAAGGGGAAACAGTTCTTATGTCTGTACAGAAAGCAAAGTATTATTCTCATTCTAGAAGTCAGAATGTCAATATGGTGCTTGAAGTTTAGACTGTCGTCCAGTAAACTAGGCCACTGGTCCTCTCTTTGCTAGCTCAAACCGAAGACAACTAGCTAGCCATGCGGAACAAATAATCATGACACAAAACCATCTGAGAGGTAAAGTGAGTAAAGATTTTGGAGTTGATACATACACCATGGGTAAGGCTGTTTGCTGAGCTCGTACAATGCCGCTGCCTTACAATAATGTTAGCTTGTCGCAATGGAGGCACCCACTTTCGACTGAACAGAACAACATCAATTCTAAAATGTAGTTTAGGATTAGGCTGCGTGGGCTGCATTCAAATTAATTCAAACAAATTACTTGCTACTTCTAATTAGTCTGAAGTAGGTTTTTAAGTGACAGCTGTAATAAGTGTAGACACTTGTAATCAGGGTGTTGAGATAAATTCAGTGGGCTGTGTGTGCATGTGTGGTGTACTAACCTTGGCTCACAGAGCATGGCGATCACACATTTCCGCTGCGGCCTCACGTTGGTCCATGTTTGTGCCAGCGCTACAATTGCACTGGCATCAAGCAGACCATATCCATATGAATGGCTAACTGCAGAGACCAGGAGAGAAAAGAGGAAACAGACATGAATGTTGGCCTGCTGAGAGCAGCATCCTCTCCCAGCTCCAACTTTACAGACGAGCTACAGTGTGTGTCCCGTTTAAAGCTTTCACACGTCCAATTCCAGGGCCTTACATCTCTCGTTACAATTTGGTTTATTCGAAGCATAACATGTTAATGAGCCTCAAAGGCATTTGCAAACTGCAGAGGGCAGAGGAGAAGTTGGAAGGAGTTGCAGTACCTTTCCGCCCAACCCCATTGGTTCTCCAGTCATTGGTGAGCAGGTGGGCAGGGTGAGAAGTTCGTACAACCAGATGTTGCATGTCCCTCCAGGTCAGGTTTTTACTGGAATGTGTGCATGTGCAAGCACACACACAGACACACACAGTCACATAAAGAGAAAGAGAAAGAGACACACACACACACACACACACACACACACACACACGGAGTAAGACTCTGGCTTTAAGTCAAGTTGAGGCACTCAAACAGATCAAACAGACACCGCTGACAATACATCCTACAGTCTTAACCTGCAGGTGGACAGCTGATTAAATACAAAGAAGTACCAGTCACGTACTCTCCTGAATTAAAGCAAATCATCAGTCAACGTGTTTTTGAACTCAATTTCTGCCCTTTGGCAAAATGTATTATTAAGAGAACACTCTGAAAATGTGTGAAGTGATTATTCTGCCTGTAGCCACACAGGTCTGAATGGACAAAAAGGGTTAGAGGAGGTCACAGATGTGTTTAAGGGGACAGTTCAGATCTTTTAAGGTGGGGCTGTATGAGATACTTATCCATAGTCAGTGTATTACCTATAGTACATGTCAGTCAGCACGCCCCCTGTTTAGAGAGGCAGGTTTGAGCCTGACACAGAAGCTAAGCAACGTGATGAGCAGCAGTAAAATGTGTTTTAGCCACCTGTAAAAAATCTGTTTGAGTTTACACTATCTTTAGAATGTTTTCACTGCTTCACAGTACCGTCAGACAGTGATTTGCAACAGGTAACTGTTACATCGGTCTCTTGGTAGCCAGACTTCATTAATAAAAACAATGATTTAACAGCGCTGAACACGAGAGCCGCTAGTCAACTGCTGCCTTGATCAGTTATTTTGTTTGTGTTATTTTGTGACTTTGGTGTTTGAAGGGTTAGTTTGAATTCACCGAAGTCACACAATAACACAAACTAACAAGCTGATCAAGGCAGCGGTACACTAACAGCTTCTGTGTTCAGCAAGTCAAAATTACTGTTTTTCTCAATGGAGTTTGGTTGGCTTTGTCGAGAGCATAAATGAGGAACTGAAGCCGTTAATGGCTCCCCCATCGGAAAGGGCTACTTGATGGAAAAGTAAAGCGGTAAAAATACTCTCAATAGAGTGTACACTAAAACTGTTACAGATCTTTTTAGGTGGCTAAAATACGTTTTGCTGCTGCCCTTGTCCACAGCAGTGTAATGCTCAGCTTTGGTGTTTGTACTCCTGCTGCTAGTCCAAAATGGGGGCTGCTGAAAAGACATCTCCTATATGTGATACACTGACTATCGATAAGTTCCTCATAGAACGCAGTCCCTTTAACTTTTCATATTGTGGATTTGGTCAAATGGGGAATATGATTTAGTAACTTCGCTCAATGGCTTTCTCATCAAATCTGTCCTAATTGGAATCCTTTGCTATCACTTCACTCTCTTTTGCACCAAGACTAATTACTCATTTTCAGGACTGTTCTGACGTTCATGTTTGTTCCTTCATTAGTGCTGCGTGACTGGATAAGAGTGATTAGAGCTGTTTGTGTAAATGCACTGTAAGAGTCTGTCAGGCAGAAGGGTTAAAAAGTAATTCATAAAATGGGACAATCAAGCACAATTGATGCATCAGCACGCAGTGCCAGCAATTAAAGCCTGTTCAAATACAAGAGCGTTAAATCTATAATGGGCCTTCTAAAAGTCTGAGGAAAAACAAGGGTAGGAATTATTTTACTTGTTGCCGCTAAATAACCATTTTGCAGTAAGGAAACGTCTAACCACGTGCTAGAAACTGATAAGAGTGGGGCATTAATTCAAACTACTTTGGCTTTCTGAATATTTTAGTGTACATGCAGGTACTGAAAATGACTAATCTTCCGCTAGAATAATTACAACACAGTCTAATCATGAGTTTGTTCTGTGCAAATTATATTTTTAACACTTTTCTTCTCCATAGCAGAAAACTGATTTTAATCAACAAAAGTCTGGGAAATATGCAGATGGGGAAGGTTCGGATGAGGCTGTAAAGCTGAGGAGAATTGCAACGCTGCGTAAGACTCAGAAAAGTGGTGATAAGCACTTACTTGGCCTCAAGGGCAAGAGCGATGATCCCAGCAGCCAGCGGGGCGGACGCAGAGGTGCCTGTGTGGGAGTCTGTGCACTTTGATTTGAGGTCTGTAGTCACCTGCGGAGGATGAACAGGGCAAAAGCTGAAGTTGGAAAATATTCCTGAGAAACATTCACACAAAAGTTGTTCTTCCAATTCCGTTTTATAACTCTGGGCCGTCCTTTCACAGTATCACAAATCCTAAACTTACCCCAGAACTGCTTTTGTGCATTCACATTAAAAGAAATCCTGATAACTTGGAATTTGCCTCCTTTAAAAGGTCCAGTGTGCAGGATTTAGGGGGATACATTGACAGAAAATAATATAATAAGTATGTTTTCTAGAGTTTATAATGACCTGAAAATAGAAGTGTTTTTGTTGCCTTAGAATGAACCGTTTACATCTACATAGGGAGCAAGTCCTTGTCAATGGAGACTGCCATGTTGCACTGCCATGTTTCTACAGTAGCCCAAACAAAGCACACCCTGGCTCTAGATTGGACCACTTGCATTTCATGTCAGCCACCTTAATTAGAACCTCCTCTGCAACGTGCAGCATCAGAAAAACACACATTTTTTAAGTGAAACTGCTTTATTCAGTGTTTTTCCCAGTTTTAATCACCTGGTCCGTTTTAATCACCTCAGAGAGAGACCCCTGTGGATAATTCAGCTCCTGGGAAAAACATCTTGAACAATGGCCACTAAAGGAAATCTAACCAGGAGAAGTTTCAGCTGGTTGCAATCTGCAATCCTCACTGATAGATGCCACTAAATCCACCCAAATCTTACACACTGTTCCTTCAAGTGGGCAAAAAACTTTATTCTCCATTACTCCCTCTTTTACTATCTCATATGTATTTGCTGGAGGCAGAAATCACCTAACAGCTGGAGAGGCAGGAGCTGAAGAGCAAGAAAGTCTACAGCATGGCTCTGAGGACAAGCTGGAAAATCAAAGTGGGAAAATTGAATAACTTGTGCTCAGCCTCTCTCAACAACTACCAGTGAGGTGTCTTTGAGCAAGACTCTTTTTTAGATCAACTGCTCCAGCAGAAATCTACACGGTGACCCACAGCAGAGGGCTGTGGTTGTACTGGGCAGCTCCCAGAAGTGAAATTCTGCAGCTACATGAATACAAAGCAAAGCAGTGCAGAACCAGCATGTTTATACTCAGAATAGTGTATCTCGGGATGGATAAAGGTTACAAAACATTGCTTTGCAAAAAGCCCCTAGTCACTATAAAGGTATAAAGTGGAGGTCAATCTATGTAACTGAATAAGACTCACACAAAAGCCGTTAGAATCAAAAATCTGCTCTATGTGCTGACCAGTGCAGAGCCTCTAGAAACTAATCTTTTAACGGACTAAACAGAATAATAAATGCACTGGCAGAACTGACTTTAATGCTGTGATTATGCATTCAGAAGCTTCCCATATCCCTCTTACTTTAAAGTGAAAGAGAATGATAATACAAGTGAAAAAAACCTAAACAGACATTAAGATATTCACTCCTACATAACCCTAGAGGTCCCACCCTCTCTTTTCTACTCCATCTCTTCATTCCTGGGTTCATGAGTGACAGCACAATTAAATGAGTGCAGCACTGAGGCATTAAGGGACCAGCCACATGTCACGGAGATGTCATAAGCTGTCCGTCCAGTTGGCCTGGCTGCTAGACTGTATGCTAGGAAAAGAAAGACTCTGTGTGTGTGTGCATGTGTGTGTGTTTGTGACAAGAATATTAAGCAGCAACAGATTGCCAGACGGAGTTTTAGCCGTTTACTATTCATAATAATTTTAATGGCCCAAGACTGAATGAATGGAGAAGAGGAAGAAACGGAGGAAAAAGCAAGGAAGTCATGCTGTGGTTCAGACAGCAGGTTCAGAATAATGCTGCAGAATGTATGGGACTTAACAATTACTCAATTAGTCACTTAGAAAATAAAAAAAATCTGTGGTTTCAGCTTCTCAAATATGAACATTTTCTGGGTTTCTTAGTCTTCTGTGATAGCAAGCTGCTTTTTCGGGTTTTGGACTATCAGTCGGACAAGTTGAGACATTTAAGGAGTCAAACTTGATTATTTTTTGTCTATTTAAAAACCAAAATAATCAGTGTCAAGGAAATCATTCAAGATTTATCAATAATTAATATAATTGTTGCAGATGTGTATGTACAAAATTGATATGTATTTATCAGACAGCATGATCAAGCTGTATTCCTAAAGGGTTAACAAACACTGACACATAAAAAATGACACATACACATTATAAAAAAGCAGAGAAAAGCTGCAAATCATGTCAGAATCTTCCAATATGGGAGGAAGAAACCAAAGACTCTATATGAAGATGGATGACATGTCTCCACTTCCTCCTGCTGCACTAAAATGAAGCCAAAATATCCTGGATATGGCTTCTGCCATCTTGCATTAGTGAGGTCATTTGGAGCTAAGGTCTGCGCAGTAGAGATCTCCGCAGTATTAAGTTCCCACCCATACCCCCGACCAACTAATCGCAACCACTGCCACTGATTGTGAGCACACCGGTTGGTGCACACATCTGTCAATCATGATATCAACCCCCCTTTTAATAGCATCAAATAACTAGATACAACAAAACTTATCAGAAAAATGAACACTTGAACACACACCAGAGTGATAAGAACGACACAAAATGACAGACACCATCATTGGGAAAAATTTGTTTGACGCATACTTTGAGTTTTAAGTTTGGCCCATGTCCCACCTACTAACATGGGAGGGCATGACCTGTACTGCAGCCAGCCATCAGGGGGCGATCAAGATTTTGGCTTCACTTATGCGGAGCTGTCACGTCTTCCATCTCTATAAACCAGCTGAAACCAGCTTATATTTTACTTTTATCCTTTGATAAGATACCTTGCAGAGTTCTTGAACACTAGTAGTGCTGAAGCTGTGTTTTATATCAGTGGGTGTCCGTGTTTGTCTCGCGCATGTGAATGCACATACACATGCACTTTGGTGACAAGATACAGTGTCATCAATGGTTTCACACCATTCCAGTCATCTACAGACGGGTGTAACGAGCTGAAATACAGCAATGTGCCAGCAACGGCAGGGAAGATGAAAAATGAAAGCAAGTCAATATGGTTGCAAACAATGGCTATGGTTACACACACTAATATTCCACAATATTTCAAATATGACAATATTCTGAATTTGATACGGGTCATGTAAACAGCATATTCCTGAGAGATATTCAGAATTTGAGCATTTTCTGATGTATACAGTGCATTCAGAATATATGTCTCAATTGGGGTTTTTAGCGCAGTTTGCCACACATGCCTCTCATCTGTTTACAGAGAGCTCTGTACTTTGTACATAAACCAACGCACTGGTGGTGGCTGGTGTAGAAATGTATAACCAAAAGAAAAGCCCATATTTCTGGTTTGCAGAAGAGATACATCTATTTTTAAACACTACAAAAGACGTGGACACAACAGGTATTTGGATATGCACAAATATCGCAACACCGACCTTTTCAACAAAGTGATTAGAGGAATGAAAGAGGGAGGCTGTGTTCGCACGGTCCAACAAGTCCACACTGGTAGGAAACTAAAAAAAAAAATCCCATTTGATGCAAAGAAGCAAAACGACACGCATCTCTAGCTGTATTTTGATGTGATAAACGACTTGTTAGAGCACATTAATCGAAATGTTCATGGCTTTATGTTACTTGTACTTTTGGTGGAATATTCATTTTCATTCATTTTCAGAAGCCATGTAAACAGCTTAGTAGTTATATTGTCTTTTTTGGAGTGAGGGCAAAAACTGGAATATTTTGTGCATGTAAACGTAGTTACTGCAGGTTTTAAAATGCAGGTTTTGTAAATGTTTTTGGAGGGAGGAAATGGGTTTAATACATTTGTTAGACCTCAAGGATACAACCTGGATAAGTGTTTGTAATTTAAATGTATGAAGAAGGTGCTGATCAAGTAAACTTCACCTTGGAAATAAATATCCTCCCTTTGGTTTTACCGCAGACATGGAAGCAGAAGCGAATAAGGAGAAAGCGAATAAGAGAAAAGCAAAACACTCACTATCTGTTTCTCGTTAAGGTTCCCCGAGCTGTAGGTGGTGGCGAGGGTGGAGGAGCAAGCCTCGCTGTACCACGGGACGTTGCCGTTCTGGGTGGAGCTGCTGATGGACAGGGTGTAGATGCTATTGGTGTAGCCGTCACAGTTACAGCTGTCCTTCTCCCTCCCTCCGTTCCCAGAAGCCCACACAAAAATGGAGCCCAAACCACCACGGCCCTAGGGGACATACAGTACCATTCAGACAACTGAAGAAAAAAACCCCGACCATAGATCCTTTGATTCATTCACTCATTCATGCCTTGGACCTCCACTAACCAGAAAAGAACAAAATCTCATTCAATCTTTAATAGGAATCCCAATTATAGGAGCGCAAATTCATTTCAGGGCTCATTTCAAAAAGGGCCCATTAAAACTCAGTGTACATCACAGGGGCCGGGATGGTCACTCAGTAAATAAAAAAATAAAAAAGGCACTATATGACAACAGCTCATTGTGATAAATCATCCAACCTCTCAGCCTTTGAAGTGCAATAATTTTCATCTAAGAGCTGCTTTATTGTATTGAGTGGAACCATCTCTCTCTGCATTGATCAAACCCAGCTACGCACCACCCACACCACCATCTGACAGCACTGTCACTGTGGCAATTATCTTAGTAGTCAGTGTCAGTGGTTCCAATCAGCTTTATGGCACATGCCTTGAATCCAACTGCACTATAACAAGAGTCAGTGTTAGCTGGATGGATGTGTTTATTCATGGAGTGCAGATGTGAGAGCCTGGGGTGTGATCTGTATGCTTATTAATCTGTTGACTTGTTCGTTTTACATGTCTGACACGGCATTAACACAAGCGCTGCCATCGACAACAGGAGTGGTTACGTGACAGCATTGTGCCTTTTGGTTACTATTCAGATTGCCAGGTTGTTAAAAGCTGACAGACTAGTTTTCATAATGACCCCCGCCTTAAAATCTCTAGTGTTTGGAAGCCTTTCATTAGAAATACTTGTCAAGTAATTTACAGCTCCAGTAACTGTTTGATTAGAATAAAAAAAAAAAAAACTTGATTTTTTTTTTTTCTTAAAACAACTGAAACTTGAAGAGACCGCATGCCGACTGACTGAGAGAGAGCTGAGAGATAAAAGATGAGCTGGCAGTTTAAAAAGCGCCCTTCAACTAACAATGAATATTCAAAGAAAAACTTTTCATACTTGGTTTCTGTCAGTGCTGCTTCTATTCATTTTCCAAGATTTTCCTCCCTGGTGGCTTTTAGAGGACATTGCCTTCCATTCATAATTGTCAGGGTCAAAAATTGCTTTGTTCTTCTCGCTTGTGTCCTCTCATGCTTGAACAGTTCAATTACTGACTGCTGAAAGGAAGCCACACACAGGCAGTAAATAATTTCTCTCTCACACAAACACTCACTCTCTCTCACACACACACACACACACACACACACACCTCAGTTACTCCACGCAGAAAGGCTTCTTTGGCGAGTTTGGCAGGTCCATCGACAGTTTTGCCATCATCCTCTGGGCCCCAGCTGGCACTGTAGATGTCGATGTGCTGGGGATTCAGACTGAGAGACTGGGCCTCCACCATGTCAGTCACCTCTCCATCCAGCATACGCACACCTGCATCCAAACACACAGAAAGGTTTTCTAAGAACATACTATTTCTTCATGATAAATGAAAGTTAATATAAAATTGCATGGCTAATAAAGACAGAACCAAAATGAAGTTAAGACTAGAAGCTTGAGGCTACATTACCAGCAACTAGCGCAACACTATCTTAAGTCAAGTTGCGCTTTTGGTAAAGTAGGTACAACTGGTTTTAACGAGAAAGAAAAAAGTGTGGAATAAAAAAGATACTTTGAATTGGCTGCATCAATTTTGATCCTTTTTTTTAAACTGTCCATTATGAATGCAACAATCTTCTAAAAGCGCAATGCTAAATCAGTGGAGTACTCTCTTTTTATAACACAAAAAAGGACTACGCTAAATTACACAAAAAGTGCTGCAGGTGATGACAACCTTACAGGCTCCTGTTCCTTTAGTCTGCAGCTCAGTGCTTTAGATCGTTAGCTCTGTAGTTGTAACTGACTATGTGCTCACGTTCAGCCGGGATTGACACGTGCAGCGCTGCTGTAGCGTTGTTTGCATATATTTACATGCTTGTTCGCAATGCTGTACAATGTCTGTATGCATTTGAACAGCTCGTGCAGCGGTGCAGCACATGCTGTTGGTGTTTATTATTTGTGCATTCACTGTGATCCCCCCCCATCAACGCCATCTCTATTGATTTGCTTTGGCGCTTGAGCTGGTTTGAAAAAAACAGAAATGGAACGAGATCAACTGCATTGTGGGGGAACTGCCTCCTGAAGTGTGCAGCAGACTTCAGAGACTGAACATTCAGGTAAAAAGATGAAAGTCAACATTAGTCATCTTCCTTTACGTGTGTGGATGAAATTGGTGTAACTGTCCGAGTGTAAATTGAACCAGGCGTGCTCTTATTTTAGGAGAAGTGTACAACTGGGCAATGTCCAGCAGCAGGGCTCAACTAAGAATTATTTATAAGGTATTTATTGATGAAGTGCTATATCAAAGATAAAAGATAAACACACACACACACACACACACACACACACACACACACACGCACACACACGCACACACATGCACAACAGGGCAGGAAAGGCATACCCACAGTGGGTTGCATATCTTAACGTTCCTCTACAGAGCGACCGGTGAGAAATCAAAGACGCCTAAAAAACAAACTAATTTCCCCCTTTGATGCGTTGCGGGTCAGGTTACTCCATGCTGCTCTATATGGGTTAAAGTAACCAAGCACTGGCTCTTTGAAGTCTTCCAAAAGCATCAAACAGGCACTGGGCTGCTAGTGTTTCCATGGCAGCATGCACTTCTGTGGAGGGCTATGTGATTCGCTGAGGAGGCTCAAGTGTCTTCAGTCCCCATCCAGAATATCCGTTTATCCCAAAAACCAGAGACCAAGGTTCAAAATGCATCAAGGTGTTTTTTTTCCATGTATATGCACAGTGCAGGTTGATGATTAATTCTCACATCACATTAAAGATCAAGCACATTTTTGCGTTTCTTAATGAAGTTAACGTTTTTAAAATATACTATGCTGTGTGGCAGATTTTGCCTCTATATAAGACATTAGCAGAGTTCCCCCAAAAAGAGATTTAGTGCATCCTCCCAGCAATAACAAATCAAAAACAAAACACTAGATGAAGTTTGATATGAAGCTGCAGACTAATACTTAACAGACAGAGTGGTATCAATCCTCTCGTCTTACTCTCCACACGAAAGCCAATAAGCATATTTCCCATATTTGGACTATTTCTTTAAATTTCATGAGCGAGTTGACCGAAACAAAACAGCAGCAGTGAGATGTTATATGTAACACTAAAGAAAAAAAAAACATTTCTGACAAGATTCAGACAGTTTGGGCCGGTGACCCTCAAGGATATCAGCTCTGAATAGACCATTGCGGTAGTGCCTAATTTATTGTATTTCTGTTGGAACTATTTTTCTTTGGTTGACCTGAAGGACCACTATTACCCCACATACTGAAAGATCTGAGCCAGCTAATATGTGTTTGAAATTACTGTGGAGATATTTCACACAAGTGTCTCCTGGCTGAATAATGAGCTACAGTACAGCAGGTGGCATGGAGTCAAGTGGGCAAGTGATGTTGAGCACAGAGGAGCCACAGAAGCTTTTTGCACTGCTCCCAAATGAATATGCTGGTCTGAATAAGCCCTGCTGCTTTGGATTTAACATGACAATGTGGGTTCTTGCCTTTTGATTCTGATGTTCCGGAGAATGCAGTTTGTCTGTTGGGTTTCCAGCTGTTCAGATCTATTGTAGGACTTGCACAATATGGACTCTGCTGTGTTGCTGTGCTGTGTGTGCGTCAGTTTAATATTCAGTTAATGTTTGGCATGTAACTGCAAATCGTGTTAGAGGAAAATTTCATACTTGAACCTCATAGTGGTGATCATGAGGTTAGATTACTGTCACATATCAAGTCACTGAACCAAGGGTGCTTTCAGACCTGGAGTTTGGTTGCTTTGGTCCGAACCAGGGACTTATTTTGTCAAAAGCTGCATAATTGCCGTAAGTTGGTTCCTGTTTACTTGCAAGATAAATGCAACACTTTCTAATGTCACAATGGAAGGACAACTACGCAGGTTGATTTAACGCTGGTCATCATGTACTATATTGCTTGCTCACTTAAGGCAAATCATACAGTTTGAAAACGAGACACTGCTCCAACTAGAAAACAATGTTTTGATGCATTGGATGTGTTGAATACGCATATTAACGCAGCACAGGAGGAGGTGCACATTAATAATCCTCCAGGACTGTAACATGCTCATGCTTGTTTAACCCAAACAATGTGTAATGTGACTGCAGTTGGTTCCGACTGAGGTCGGAATACATTCTCTGCACAAACGAACCGCACCAGAGTTCTTTGTATCCAGACAGAGCTCACCTCTTCAAGAAGGTCTTAGTCTGGTTGTTTTGTTGCGTACCCTAGTGTGATTGCTGTGTTCACACCTGCCAAAATGTACCGCACTTAGGTTGCAAACAAACTTGGGTTTGATTGAACCAAACCAAACAGGGCAGGTGTGAAAGCACCCTAAGATTTGAAAGGATGAAAGAAGTTTTGAAAGTGTAGATGATGGCTTAAAAATTGAAAAACAGGATTCCAGCATCTGAAAATAAGATTAAAATGAAAGGTTGCATCCCTTACAATGTTTCTAATGTTCTCAATTACACTACAAATCAGTGTCTTCAAAGCTTTGATACTTACTACTTTCTAATCTTAGTTTCACTGTTTTGATATCTGACAGTAATCTTACCTCACAGGCAACTAGAATTACCGCCTTGCATTTGTACCCCTCTGCCAACCCGCCAAGTTGCAGTTTACATCTATGTCTTTCCAGACTCATCTAATTTATGTAGTAAGGACTCTGAAGGAAATTGATGAAAGGTATTAAGAGTGTTTTTTGGCAAAATGTAGACACTTCACATCCTCAGTCCAGCAGCACAGAAGATCTGCACAGTCAGCATAGCTTCAAGGTGAACACCCAAGATTAGTGTCACCAATTCAGTATCCGACCAAATGTCTCCCTTTCTGTTCCTGAGTTATGACTTCTCATAGTGGCCAGAAAACAGAATGGTGTTACAGTAAAGTTGCCCTTTGACCTTTTGGATATAAAACATCATGACTTTATCATTTTATCCTGTTAGACTTTTGTGTTAAATTTTGTTATAATTAACATATGAATTCTTAAGTAATGGCCAAAAACATGTTTTGCCAGGTCCCTTTGACCACCAAAATCTAATCAGTGCTAAATTTGAAAAATCCCCTCAAGGCGTCCTTGAGATATCAAGTCTGCAAGAATGGAACGTATGGACAGACAACTTGAAAACATAATGCCTCAAGGCATGGCTGGCACTGATGGAGAGGCATAACAAAATTTTGGACTCTAATTCCGAAGTTTATCTTGAAACATATTTTGTAGAGCTAACAGTGCCGGGAGCAACTCAGGAAGTTGAAACACAATTTTCAACCACAAAATTGTCTTGCTTTAGCTAAACTTGGAAGAGCAAACACGTTCAAGGATTTTTTGTAGTTTGTGACTCTTCTGATGGAGAAGAGCCTTGAGTGTGGATAAAAGCACATGTGAGGGTTTTCACAATACCGTGCCTCCTGCTCCACCTACACACACAGCCCACTTGTTATGATAGAAAAGCTGAATGCCATGTGGTATATTCCCACTTGCCATCTGGAATGATCATAAAGAGTTATGGCACTATTCTGACAAGGTTCAAACTTTATGAGAGCCAGAAGTAGGCAGTAGGCTATTGAGATAAGATGAGAGTAATCGGTAATGAGATGAGAGCATGCACTGGGATAAAGGAGCTCCTACACGTAATAAAGACGACACATCGCTGTGCTACATCCTGGTGTCAGACATTACGACGTATCCTCACACAGGAACATAAAACAAACAAAACACAAATATCAAACACATGCAGGTATACTAGTGAAGTGACTAAAACAGCAACTAACTTTAATCCTGAGATTACACGTGGCTTCAAATTTAGAATCACACTGGGAGAAAAAGCTAAAATAAAACATCATTAAATAATAAAATAAGCTGTTTACAGTGGAAAAATAGACAAATCAACTTTGTTGTTTTTTTAATATCAAAAAGCTTCTTTTGAAGAATGGGAAGAAACACTACAAAAACTGTTCCCTCCCCGCAGGCGGAAGCAAAACAACCCATCAGGGTGCAAAATCCTTTTTAGAACAAACAAATAAATATTTCACAATATTTTGCCACTCACATATTTTGTGTCTTCTCATAAATGAGCAGATTCTACTGTGTTTGTGTGTCTCTGACACAAAGAAATAATCTTAAACTTTACTGTTAGTTTCATCGTTAACTATGTTTTCTAATATTAGTGCCATACATTGTGGCACTGCAGTCAAAGTCTGACCCCTACAAGGCCAAATGCCATCGCGTAAGGGCCCTGACACACTGAGCCAACAGCTACGGTTGGTCAGCATTGGGTCACTGATCACACGGCACCACAGTTTTTGCAGTGTGTCCTGCACCACTGGCCCTTGTTGAGTTGCAGACAAGAGCTGGCCCTTGTCATCTTTTTTCTGGCTGATTCAGCATTTTGAATCTGTGTTAGAGACGGCGGAATGAAGTGAAGTGAATTAAATCACTTTGATTGGCAGTTCAGATAAACTAAATTATGTTTTTAGCCACTGAGCTCTTCAGTAGAAACAGTTCATAATTGTTTGCATTATTGTTCTCTAGTACATGGTAAATGTCCTTTGTTTCTTCTACATCGGGTTGTGTTGGTACAGTGCTTACTGGCTAACTAGTATCTTGGGCCCATCATGATGGCCTTCCAGTTTCCTTTATTAAATGACATCTTCAGACTACCACCGCCTGCTGGTATGAAGAGTTATTTCCTCTCACCTAGGCACAGAACATTCATGCTAGTTGGCTGTTGGCTGTGGTCTCTGCATGTGTTCAAGAGCAGCTTTTTGGCTGAGACACACGTGATGTGAGGCCACGCAACAGTTGGTCTTCGTCGCCGCTGGTTCTTTGATGTCGGTTTGGTTCTTAATCCATTTCCCATGTGCTGAGCGTATTCACACCTTGACACCAAAACTGTATGCTCACTAAAAACAAGGCAGCTTGTTTAAAGTACACAGTGAGTGAGTAAGAGAGTGTGCAGGCTCTTTGAAAAAAAATCATGTTTTAGCTCAGCCATGATCCCTTTCTCTCTCCCTCTTTCTCTATCAATCTCCCCATTTGCATTGTAACAAGCTTAAGTATCAATGAATCTGCCATTATTTCTCAGTTAACTGATTAATCAATCATTGAGAGAATCCAGTCTGAGTAATAATAATTAAAAAAAAGCCCATTTCAATTTTCCAGAACCCCACGTGATGTCTTCAGAAAAGCAGTAAATCCTTATATTTGAGAAGCTTTTACCAGAGATACGACAAACGATGTTCAATTTTCAGAATAATTGAGAGAGAGAGAACCTGACACAAAAATTGGTTTGGTCTTCATTTCATTGGAGTTGCCATCTTAAATTAAATAGGGAAAGGTGAAACTGGTGTGAATCACACGTTTCATCACAGTCCAATATTAAACTGATTTTTTCTGGACAACAATACAATATTTAGTGATATCACAAAGTCTGTCACAGTACACTTACAATTAGATTAATTCAGGGGCATACAATCAATATGAAATGATATCAGTAAATATCCCCATCGTCTTTTTCTTGGCTGTTTACCAGTATCTGCATGGCACTAGGCTGCTAGCACTGTCTGAATGTTTAGACAGGAGGTGTGCTTGTACGGAAATGGTGACACAGACGTGGCATGGGAATTGAAGATAAAGGTGTATCTTTAAGATGATGGTATCGATCAATGTTTTCACTTTGTGTCACTGATATTGGTTCGTTGGTCATTGAATTGATGTATCAATCCAGATAGATGCAGCGTTACACGCCTACAGACAGGCCCTATGCATTCTCATAATAGGGGTGAGAGACACTGGGTGATGAAACTTTATTGGCCAGAGTAACACAATCATGTATCAAGCATGTGTCCCTCAAGAGAAGAAGGGGCTGAGATCACAACTCGGCATCAATGAGACACTGCCAAACAAGTATTGTGTCAGCCCATCTGACATGGCGTCAAACTAAACCTTATACTGGCCATTTTGCCTTCAACAAACTATTAAGACAGCATTCTCAAGTTTATAGTACCACAGTCAAACTCTGAGGGTCACCTTTATCTCTTTCACTCACTCCGTTTTGCCATCTTCACACCACACAACTTTTCAAACGACTTCACTGTAGCAGACAAATTTACAATGTTGGGAAAAAATCACGAGAATTTTACCTTGGTGTGCACTCCCGTGATTTCCCGTCATTTGGTCTTGTATTGACGTTCCAAAATAATCAAACACATTTATTATAACTGTAAGGATTTAGTTTTGGCCCATGCAATTAGTGAAGTCAATGACGTGAACATTGTCAACAACCAATATGTGCGCTCTCTCCAGCACCCAACAAGAAGCAGCAAACCAGGTAGTCATAAAACATGGCGGGGATTCTAGGGAGGCACAAGAACATGAACAAGTCTCAGTTCTCTTGTGCTGTGGAAAAGGAAGAGAAACTGGTGGAGTTGTGCAGTGAACACGAGTCTGTGTATATTTCGACGTGTATCTGATCCGCCAACTGGCACTTATTTTAGTGAAAAATCTTAATTTTTGAAACAGTTTGCATCTAATTCAGGCAGTCTTCTCCCACTGAAATGATGCAGCTAACCAAAAGAAGCTGGTAGTGAGTCCTTTATTGTTTACCTTTACAGATTATATTGATGCTGAATTGACAAGAATTCTGTCGCCATGTGATGTATTCCTGCACTTAGTGACCCCACAAGATCTGGTGTCTTTGTAAAATCTTGTAGTGTGTGACTAAAAGCTCTCATTGTCTTTAGATATGAGAGGGTGTCACACTTTAGTCTTTTCAAAGTGGAGATGTCTCTCAATACATTGAGTTAGCAGTGTATCTGGTAGATTTTGTACTGTATATTTTAGCGTGTATATAATGTTTTGCATGCACCAATTTACAACAGATATTTAGGGGATGGAACATCAGAAGAGAGTTACATCAGTTACATTTAGCTTGTATACAAGCCGAGAGCAGTAAACTTGACATTAATCCAAAAGCTGTAGCACTGAATCCCATCAGAAACTGCATACCCACTGTGCTTTTCCAATCCTGTCACCATACAAAACCAATACAGTTACAGTGAAATGGCAACCCACGTCACAACTGTGGTGATGCTCAGAAAGATTCAGCAGCCTGCTGCGCCTGGGAAATGAACTGAAAATAACACTGGCGCAGCGTAACAAGTATTTCAACTATTCTGGCAGTCAAAAAAAAAAAGAAATCTGAGATGAAACTCCGGTTTGGCCCTGTGAGATCAAATCAATCATCTATCTGTTTTTATTTGACCATACCTCCAATCCTGGCATTGTAGGCCACACCGACTCCACAGATCCCATTGTTGGCTACTGCTGCCACTTCTCCTGCACATCGTGTTCCATGCCTGGAGGGGAGGAAGAATGAGAAAGTGAGAGGCATGTTCAAAGATAACATCTTATCCTTCAAAGTGTCATTCACCTAATGACACAGCACTCTACTCTTGACACACACACACACACACACACACACACCTAGGTAGTGTACATGGTCTAACAACGGTTGCTTGTGAGAGAATATGCTCCCTCCTGCACCAAGGTCAATGTGTAGACTGAGGCAAAACAAACTCATGGTTCTTGGCCTTCACTCCTTTAAACAAATCTTAATTCCCATTTGTCCAAAAGGAAACTTTAAGCTAATGAGTGGAGACCTACGTACATTATCTGTGGCCTTCTAGCATTAGTAACCTTGAAATGCCTACAGGGCCTGAACCCAGTCAAGGTAAAAGAGAAATAAGACGACATACAACCTTCACACAGGGGAGGAAATTGTGAATTAGATTTGCCATTTTCACAATGGGTCTTTGATTAGGCCTAAGCCTCTGTAGTAAGATCCAGCTCCAGGCACTGCAGTGTAGCAATCCAAGTAGCCAGTACAGATGGGCTGATCATCACATTCCAGTCAGGTGCATTCCCCTGGTCTGCCAGATGGATACGCACTCCTAATGTCTTTCAAACCATGGCGCAATCCCCACTGGAGTGCAGCCATTCCCAGACAGGAATGCTGGAGCCAGGTCAACACTGTGCCACATCAGGAAACAACAGAAACAGTGGGCATTCACTACTGAAGGAACTATCTACACCAGCAGGCTTCCATTAGGCACTCCAGGTATCCAGCCAAACAAACCCAGAATCAAAAAACCACATCAGCAGCAGACATCCTCCCCTGATATGACAGGCTTTATCTGATGTTAGGATATCACCATTCAGTCTGAAGGTAGCCTGCCAAAACGGTCATTATCAGTTATTAATGAATTTTAAAGAACTCATTAATCTGCTAAATTGAAGTGCAGTTTAAACCGTTCACAATAGAGAGATCGGAGGTCACAGAAGCCATAACCCATATTTATTTGACTAACTGCTTTTAATAACCGTTAAGACGTCTGCTTTCATTAAAGCCACGGGTGTAATGACAGGAGGTCAGAATTTTGTAATTCATCTACTGGCCTCTCAAGATCTCTTCAGACAGAGTGATGAGCTGAGAGGGTGCAGGGTAATGTCAAGGCCACAGTCAACACTGGCACCACATCTCTCATGTCACCGGACGTCAGTGAGATGCAGTCCAATGCAGTCCTCCCCTCCAGCCCCCACACACATGCACAAATGTCATCTGGACAAATTTCCTGAGAACCTTATCTCAGCATTCCTAGAAGTGCTGGCCTGTTGACTTAGGGAGTCGTATGTCCTCAAGCATCCGTGTTTGTGATGCAGCCGATGATAAGGAGCAGCTCAGGTGTCTGAGATGAGATGCCAGGCATGCACAGGCTTATACCTCCTGTGTTCAACCGAGCCCTTTAACAAATCTTTCTTTGACACATTCATTACAGTCACTTATATGGTAGACTGATTCTCAGCATACAAATGCTGTTACCGAGGTACAGCTCTTGGTTTCTGAATCTGATTGCATGTGATGCAAGAGCTGCTTGAATAACCAGGTTTTTTGGGAGTGATTCTTCCTTGGAGTGATGAAATGGATACAAGATGATGTCCTTATACTGCTCCCACACACTGTTTGGGTCAATCAGTGTGAAGAAGAGTGCCTCGGTGGGTCAAACATTTTTGTGAAATTCTCTTGTGAAAGCAGCCTACTCCCTGCTATTTATTCAACATCACTTACAGGAGTCTCTGGTGTAAAGGCAAACCAGAACATATTCCAAACAGCATCAAAGAAAACCAAGAGGCACACACATATTACCATTTAAAAAAAGACAGCAACACTATTTTGGGCACCTTTTTCTTAAAAACAGATTTAAACGATTACCAGAATAGTTGCAGATTCATTTTCTGTCTATCACCTAACTGATTAATGTGCTAATCTTTCATCTCTACCTATGATAACCCAGTCTTGTTCTGCCAAACCAAAATTGGTAGCCAATTAGCAGGAATACAAAATAGTGTGAAAACACATACATGACAATGATCTACACAAAATGAAACCTTGAACCTCCTGCTCCATCATCTATTCATTTATCTATCTACCAGGGACAGTACCCAATAATCAACATTTCCACCTAAATCTAACTGTGCCACAGTTAGCTAATGAGCTCATTTTCATTTGTAGTCCCTGGGCAGATTTTGTGGCTTCATTTTCATTAATACAATGCTTCAGCAGGCACTACACTACAACACAGTACAATTACACACTCATGTCTAGACACAATTAAAAAAGTAGCAGATATATGTAAAAACAATGAGAGTATGTAAAAGCAGTGCCAGAGATGAGGCACTGTATTGTGCCTACTGATGATTGCAAGTTTGTATGTTTGCATGTTTTAAGTTTAGATAACCAGTGTTCTCTATTAATACAGCAGGAACACTATTCCAGCAGTGGGTGGCTCTGACTGACCTAACCCTAACATCTGTATTGTTCAACACTGTTCAACTACCTCTAGTAGTTGCCCTTGTTTCCCTACCACCACTATCCTTCTGCATTACAAACGACTCAGTATGGGAGGGGTAAGCCAAGAGAGACTTAGAAGATGAGGCAAGCAGCTGTAAAATGTTTAAAACTATCAGAAATCAATAGATTGTACTTTTGTACTATATGGGTTAGTCTCTATATACAGACATTCAGTGAATGTAGAGTCTGTAGGCAAACCCCGGAGATCTTGCCTCCGGAAGCAGAGCGCAAGAGCCCTGGTTTCCGGTTTTAGGCTGTTTGTAGTCCGCGTGATATTGATCAATCACGTTTGGGCCGGCTGCAGTTGTTGCCACGTTAAACACTCCGTGCGGTGAACTAACGAGGCGGAACATAATTGGCGTCACTGCAAACTCTGAATCCATCTCAATGGTTCAGCATATTTACTTATACATAAACGGAAGTCGGAAACAGAAGTTCACCTCCTCCTTCTGATGGGTTTTATTGTTCTATTTGGTGCAAAAAATCACAATACGTGACACAATGAAAAGACACATTGCCTCTTTCACCTCTCTCCACTACAGTTACCTATCCAGCTGTTACTACTCCCTCCCTGTCTTTCATTTGGCACCACAGCTACATTAAGAGGCGGAGCTGTCCTCCCTCTATGCCCTCCACGTTCTGTGTGCGGTCCATGTCCTCCCTCTCGTCATCACCATCCACCTGAACATTACTATCTGACCTGTTGAATGTGAGCTATGAAAGGATATTATTTTGACCAAAGCAGGGGTGGTGGTTGCTGGAACAACGGACTAACAGATCTCACCAAAACCATCCTGGTTGGTTGGTCTTGTTTGAGGTTCAGTTTATTTTGTTTCTATAGGAGTTTAAAAAAAGTGTGTTTTGCACAAGTTAAGATAACATTAGTCTTAGTCTGGTGAAAGAGAGAAACTAAAGTTCAGAGGGTGTACGGCTGCATTGCTCTCTTTAATAAGGACAGAAAGTGTAAGAATATTTATTATCTGCGCCCACTAATACCCTGATATACTGTATGCAATGCAGTGATAGCTATAGGGCTTTTTAAGAGTTTTCAATGTCTGTTTGTAAAATAAAACAAGACAATGTTCATCACACTATCATTACATGCATGCCTACACACAGCTATAACCTATTATAATGCTTCATTAAACTAGTTACTGTTAATTTAGAATATTACAAATGGCACCCAAGGTCAAGATTTTAATAGTTTACAGCCCAAATCCCTAAATGCAAAATTACACCACAGCTAATTAGAAACCTTGACTGTGAGTTCATCTGTCAACAGGATGATCGGCCATGATAAGATGCCTGAGGGAGCTACCAGTCTTCTGACAATGAGCACAAGGCACGACTGAAAGTCCTTAATTTGTCTGTACGCACACATTTTTACTGATCTGCTGTCCTAACAAGACTGACATCACATGAAACAAAAACCTGGGTTCAACCTCCAGGCCCGGATTTAGAGAGGAGGCTAACGAAGCGACAGCGCTGGAGCTCATCACGTGAAGTGCTCCACTCGCGGACAGTGTCTGCAGGGACAAAGAGCCGTCTGTCACTACAAGCACAGCATTGTTAACAAGTCGCACAGATTAATGATCACTGCTGTAATATCTACCTGATAGATTCCCTGACACACTAGAGGGCTCTCAACCTTCAGTCACTGGAAAACACAGGAGTCAACTCTCAGCTGCACTCAGAAAATCAACTCCATTTAATTGCAAAGATGCTCACTCTAATACCCGTTATCATTCAACAACTATGTGACTAATGATTAAGTCAAGAAGTTATCATAGTAGGGGTTTTACTTGATTTTTATCCCATGTAATGATCATGTGATGATCTTAAAACAAAGCAAACTTGCTGGACATAAAACTTGGCAAGTAGTTTCGTTTTTTTCTTAACACCTCAACACATTTTGCTTTTTGTTTGATGTAAATTGGCTAGTATGACTCTTTCAGATACGCTTGTTAGGGAAAGTTATATAGTACATACAAATGAAACTGCAAATTAGGGCTATGCAGATTTGCAGGATGCTAGGGAAGCCCAGGGGTGGGGTGTGGGTTGTGGTGGTAACAGTTATCCATCATATTCATATACACTAATCAACAACCCAACCCTGACCCAACTTCGGTAGGATCGAGTGCTGCTACGTGTGTGAGAGAGCGTGACAAAGAGAGGGAAGAGAAGGTGGACTACCACACGTGATGTTTTGGTAAGATATTAATAACTTGGAACACCGCAGGTTGGCACTAGATGCAAAGCAAGCGCATAACTACAGTTGCCAGCTGTGGATATCCGTCCATGCTTTATCTCACCTGTTCCTTCTCCTCATCAGACAGTCAATTTAACTGCTTGAAGTGGGGATCAATGCCTGAGCTGACAACACTGGTCTCATCCATGTCTGACACTTACTACTTCCTTTCAGTTTCCTCCACCAGTTTACTGGTGAAAAGCACAAAACACTTCGAATACCGATTTGGTCGTTGATTAGAATGGCAACGAATGAAGCATTCAGGTCAGCCCTATTGCAAACTCCTATTTATTTTTCACTTAAATAAAATATCACTATAGAAACAAGCTTTCAGTTTTTCACAAACACTGTCATGTTGTTTTTCTGATTAGAAGACACAACACAGAGGTACAGTGAATACCCCACTAATCTTATTTAGATGTGCTTCCAGCAGACCAAAACAAAACTGAATGAAGCAATAGTCAATTAGTGTGGGTGCCTGTCAAATTACCAACATTATGCAAAATGTCCATTTAAAGACTAAGTGGTGTATACCTGTCCTGCTTCCAGCATCAGTTGTCATCTCAGTCCACTTACAGTAGCAGTTACAGTGTAAACAGCACATGCTTTTCATTTAAAAACCTTAACGCCTTCATGCATTCTTCTCAACAAAACCGATTGGACAAAAGTCTCTCACTTCTTGGATAAAAGAAACAGGAGAGTCTTTAAAAACTTCAAAACACCTATTGCATCTGATACATTGTCGTCATACGTAATGGTGATAATAGGAGATTAAGGTGAACAAAGAGCAATTTCAGTAAAGTCTTGTTCCGATTACAGCGAGAACAGGCCCCGTGGCAGATTCTAGGCACAGAGACTAACTCAGGTTACAGCAACTACAGTGTGCTGCGGGCCTGAGGCCAACAACATGATCAGTATTCACACCCACAGCTGGCAGAACCATTATCACTGTGCAAAACCTAAACCGCCTCTCTCTGGGGGCTTGCTAAAGAGACATGCTATTGTCATACAGATGTGTCCAAACTGGCTCTGTGGATGTAGTCCAAAGGTGGGAAAAGTATTTACCCAAAGCTGCATGGTCAATTGTGCATTATGAAAAAAATGGCACAAAAGCAGCTTTTTGGCTTAAAGATCTGCCACTGATGCTGCAGGTTTTCTTGTGCTGCATTAAAAGCAATCCTCTAAGGTGCCACGTGTGATAGGTGACACTTGACAAACTCTAAATTTGGATCCTGCAGTTTGTGATACATACAGATTAGTTATTTTACTACAAGATGGCTGAAAGGACAAGCAGCCAAAAAAAGAAAAACAAGAAAAACAAAGAGATTGCACAATTATTATGACTCTTGGCAACAACATTTTAAGCCCACTCAAACATTTCATTAACATTTCTATCAAAAGGATTTCAGTAAAACATCCAAGTTGTGCATAAACTCCACTGACAGCTCAATCTCAGAATAACCATTTCTGCATTTTAGATTTGAAACTGCAATGACATATTGTGACATACTGTATGTGCTTGTCCAACATCGCATTGATCTTTTTTTATATCTTCCGAGCCCCACTTCTCGCCGAGAGTCTAGCTCACAACATCTCTCATTCACTTGGTCCTTCTCTCTCGCATTAGCTTAATTACTTGGAAAAAAAAAATCATTGAGGCTCTCGAGGCCACGGATAGTGGCGCTTGCTGTTCATTAGTCTCTGGGCTGCACTGAACCTCAAAGGTAAATCTGAACAACTGTTTTGCTCTGCTCATTCTTAAGACTGTTAATGGTTCTGCCAGGTTACTAATGAGGGGGCCTTCAGGATAAAAGGTCTGCTGATGTTTATAGAGCATGGTTAAGAGAGGAATATGAAGAAAATGTCTGGAGAGAGATTAATGTAGGGCCTGGTGAAAATTAATCAGCCTGCTGTTTGCAATACTGTTAAATAGGTCCCTCCACCCATCGCTATGCATAAAATATTTCTGAATATACTTGTTTTGTATGGAGCTGCGACAATTAATCCTTTAGTTATCAACTATTAAATGAATCGCCAATTAATTTGAAAATCGGTTACTTAATTTGCGTAATTTTTAAGTAAAAGAAGTCAAAATTCTCTGATTCCATCTTCTGAAATTTGTATATTTTCTGTTTTCTTTACTCCTCTATAACAGTAAACTAAATATATTTGAGTTGTGGACAAAACAATTTATTTTAGGATGTCATCTTGGTCTTTGGGAAACACTGATTGACATTTTTTCACCATTTTCTGACACTTCATACACTAAACAACTAATTGATTCAATGAAAACATAATTGACATATTAATCAGCAATCATTAGTTGCAGCCAAGTGGAAACCTTTGAGACTGAAAAATAAATAAAAAAGCTAACACTGACTGCTGTGCCTGCAGTTCCTCGAATGGCCACTTGAGGGTGGCTCAAGAAGCCAGTCAATCCACATTAGAGCTTAGATCGGGCCCAAAAAATCCAGCCCGACCAAGCCCGAGCTTGTGCACGTTATGTCCGGGACAGGCCCGGCCCGTCCAATTAACTGTAATTATGGGCCCGAGCCCGATTTAAACCCGACATTTTTCAATAAGTTGGCTGTTATAATTAAGAGTATTAAACCACAATTCTTGTTATTTGAATGACAGAAATATAGGATCTTAATGAATGGCGCAACACGTAAGCATGATTATGTAATAAAACAGGTGCTTATTTTAGGATCCAGGTGGTGAAGGGCTGTGCGCGCACAATGTTGCAACATTGGACGTGTGGAAAGGATGACGCAGTTATTCGGCAATTAAACCACCGTTTATTACTGAACAGTACAGGTTACTGCTGGCCGTAACCACGCCAAAACAACCAACAAACAACAACTTAGCTGTAACTCCATCTGTGCACTCCTGCTCTCTCCTCCAGCTCGCTCATATACACACTAGCATGCGCACTCACACAGCCCTCCTCATCCCTGTCACACTCGCACCCCGCACCTCATTCAATCCCAAACATACCATTAACTCACAGAACATTGACATTATAACAGAACATTTACTGCCGGTCACTACAATACATAGCCGATAACATTATCAAATCATAGCTTTAAAACAAACAACAACAACAAAAAAAAAACGTCATATCTGACCTGCCCGGCCTGGGCCTGTCAGAGGGAGGGGGGCTCCCGGCCCGACCCCGCTTGGGCCCGCGGGCTCGGGCTCGGGCAGAGAATCTAACTTATACAACAGAAATAAACTTGTTTACAGCCTGGTACAAAAACAGTTTGGGTTTTTATAGTTAATTTCAACATTCATAACAAATTCACAGGGGGGGAATTTTTATATAACTCACCCATTTATGTTTTATTAAGGCAAAGTTACTCATATTTAAGGGTGTGGTTACTTGAGTGACAGGCTGTCTGCAAGACATCACCACGGTTTGTGAGTCATATCCACCACAACTCCCAACCGCTTTTTCAAATATCGCCTTCTGGCTCCAAAAAAACAAACAAAACAACTGGCGATGGGTAAAATGCCAAACTGGAGGATTCAAAACAGGAGTCTGCAAACCAATGAGTGATGTCATGGCAGCTACGTCCATGATTTTATACAGTCTATGGTTGCAGCCCTAGTTTTGTTAAGTCAAAGTTTACATTGTTTTTCCTGTGCACAAGCACGATCGAGAAAAATTCTGCGTGCTCACTGCACATGTCAAACAGTGTGATTCTGACTTCCATAGTTTGTGATGAGAACCAACCTTAATCTAAATTGGGAAGCAATAAACTGAGTATTTCTAAAAAAGACTCTATGCCAGTTTAGCCAAGTTCAATCCAGAAAATGCACATTTGGAAACCATCCTGATAGGAGTCGAAGGAAACCCTGGAAAGAGAAACATCTAGATCACATGCTGTCTTAGGTAAACATGAGGGTGAATGGTCACATTGCTGCTGAGCCATCCTCACTGCTTCCCGTATGCTGGGAAAGAAAGACGGCCTTATGGAGCTGAACAGAGTTGGGCTTTCTGCAGGGAACAGACACTCACAGTCTTACACAACCTTACGCATTTTCATGCCCGCCCACAGGTTGTTTACACATGCATCTGCACCGACCCACTGTAAAGTAAGAGACACGCATACACACACAAATATGCTCCCTCTCAATTGGTCCCGCCACAAGGAAGACACGGAGAGCTGGGTGGCAAGAGATAAGGGCCGAGGTGAGCAAGGGTTGGAAAGAGGTGCAGCCAAAATGAGGGAAACATCAATACTAAGTGTCTTAGCTGGGCTCTGGGCCACTATGAGCCACCAGAAGAGCTTAAGCGTGCCTTGGCATAGATTGTGGATCTGTGGAGCTGGAGGGATGTTCTCCCACATTCTTCCACAAGAAATTCCACCATTTAAGGTTTTGTTGGTGGTAGTGGTGAAAAACAGTTTGAGGCTCTGGCACAGAATCTAAAAAACATTAGGCTGAATTAGAAAGGAACTGCATATTGTTTGCACTGTTTCCTTGTTTAAAAACTTCTACTGATAATTCTGTGCATGTGTGTATGTGGTTCTGCCCTTAAGAAGTTTACTCTATTTTTAGTATGAAAACAATTACACACCCTCTACAATCAGCCTGCACCTCTTATATATATGTCCAGGCCGTTCAACAGCTCTGACTGTATCCCCATGGCCTCCATATTCATGGTGCGCGCTCCTAGCCCCGTCTCAGTTGGGGACGTCTGATTTCCATCCCTGGCTAACTATAATCTTCCCTGCCGATCACCAGTAATCATGGTGAGCCTCGGGATAAAAAAGCCTCTCAGGCCAGTGGCCCACAAACAGCAGATTACAGCGAATCAGAAATTAAAGTCAGACATGTGGCAGGCGGTGGGAATGAAGGAAGATGAGCAAGGGCCCTCTGGAGCCAGGAGATTTGCTCTGTTTCATTAATGCTGATGAACTTAATTCAATCAATTCTCTGCAAGACATCACTGTGGTGGTAAACAACTCCTAATGCCATCTGCAGAGGCCACTGCAATAGAGCCGTTTTCCTCACACACTACCTTAATCCTAGTGTAGATTTACTCAACTTACCCAGGCTATAGAAATGCCCTGGTGGCGCCTGTGTGATTTAAGAGGCCATAGCAAATCCACACACTCCGAGCTGGGGACAGGACTCATATTAGTAATCGCCCATTTTTGGACAGTAAAGCCGTTAAATGGTGGAAAATCAAAATGTCTTGGACAAACCCCATAGGCTGTGGCCTTTAGGTAGTTTTGTTGCCATATAAAGTGCCCCTGTCATAGGGCTATTTACACATCAGCTGTCAGCTATCAGACAGTGAGGGGGACAAATTAATGAACAAGTGCAATTTCATCCTGACATGTCCCCCTCACAGCCGGCATTGAGAAAACACAGGTAGGTGGTTCAAGGGCGGACCAACCGACAGAGAGAAGAGTGGAAATTAAATCATCTGCGTAGATTCCTACCTGTTGTCATTAAGTTGCGTGTATCGAGGCTGAGGATCTGGGTCGCCATCATTCACATCGTAGCTGGCATCTGGGTCCTAAATAAAGACACAGATAAGCTGTTAGAGTCTGTTAGGGTTTGCCACACTCAAGTATTCAAAATTCTGCAAAATTTAAAACCTTAAATCTTCACAGAAACGATTCTTAAAACCCATCAGCCGCTCAGTTTCACCAAAAGGAAGACACTATCTTTAATTCAAAATCTACTCTATTTATTCTGTTCTTATCTTCACTCTGTTTGCTGCTGCAGTAATAGCCTCTCCATGGAAAACACCTTTCAGCTCATTTAGGAGTTATACTCACGTAGTTCTGCATCAAGTCAGGATGGTTCCTCTCTATTCCATCATCCAGGATGGACACCACCACTCCTTTACCTGTGTAGCCCAACTGCCACGCAGATTTGGCATTCAAGTCACGGTGGTTGCTGTTGTACTGAGGATGGAGAAAGCAAATAACTTAGATGGAATCTAATTATCTGAGAGACACCTGAGCGCTGACAAGAATGTGCTTTTAACTGAATCTCGAGAGCTTACTTTAAAAAAAAAAAAAAAAAAAAAAAAGGCAATCATTTAAGACATTTTGATGAAGACTGAGCTCTTGACTGAAGCATCCAGGGAAAAGGTGCGGCTTATTGAATTTCAGTCATTCTTCCTTAGTGAAAAGATAAAGTTCCTCAATGAGGTGAAGTCTGTATTGCAAGGTTACAAAGAGTACCTCTATTCGAAAAAGCATCAATGCCATGATTGCAATTATTGCATTTATTATTAATACCAAGCAAAGCACCTATGAACTGGCTCGTGGCACATAGTAATCATCCTGTATGCTTTTTGATGTGCTTCTGACATTCAACTTGACCTTTGGTCAAAAGCCATGTCTGGCTTTCATCAAGTTCAAAGCTCCTCTTTTTTTAAGTGTACCTCCTGTTAAATATTATGTGTCTGATGTAGCCGCTACCATAGTTTCCCCTTAGATATCAGACCCTTGTAAATGCGGTCTATCAGGAGGATAGGGATTGTTCTTCAGCCTTGTACCGTCATTGACATTTAAACCATCAAGGAGAAAATCAATTAAAGCTGAAAGTTGTGATCTGCAATGCTGATTCAAACTGAAAAAGGCCTTTTGTGGCTGACACACCGGATGCATAATGAATCTGTGAGAGGCATGTGCAAGGTTTCGTTTTGAATATTGCTCATCAAGTTAATCTTCCTTAATCTCAGCATTGGCTCTCCACACTGACATCTCGAGCCTGCGAGCATACAGTATGTACAGCTTAAGATCTCTGCCTCGAGGCTTGACCATGATTTATCGCATCTCATCATTTAGATAAATATCAGAAAAATATTAAATATTAATTTTAACAGCAGATGCTGACCATTAGCATCTGTCCACCGAGGACATCCTGCCAACAAACCCACCCACACTCTCCTCTGGCCAGCCAGGTTCAGTTTTAATGAGGCACAGAATTATTTCCTGCCGGGCGAGAGCGACAGCATATTCCTGCAACCCAAAAACCTCTGCTACATCTTTGCACTTTTAAACGATCCCTTATTATCTAAAATACACTGAGGGTATATTTTCCTGTATCACAGAAGTGTGTCGATATTCACACAGTACATGACTTGTCCACAGTCAACAGCTTCATCTCAATTAACACCAACCTCACATGCAAATAGAGGTTGTTTGGTTTGTTAACTGCTAATATGTTCAAATGCTCTTTATGAAATGGTGACAATTATGTTCTGCTCAAAGCTCGGCTGATCCCAATAATGGAATGGATCCGAGAATAGCCAAGGTGTTGCTCCAGTTTTCATGTCTTTTGGTGTTTAATGAGCTTTACATCCTCATGGGACGCCCACAGACTTATAAATAGAAATCAATCTTTAGTTTTGTGCTTTCCACTCACACAGGATCAGCACCTCTTTAAAAAGAGTGCATCATGTTCATAAACACCAGCATAGCAGGTTTAGCAGTAATAATAACAGTTTCCTATCATAGAACATTTGTCATTTTTTTATGTGCCAACAAAGATGCTAGGGTTGATTACGAGAACACTGATCAACAACTGTTTTGATTACAGAATATGGAAAATTGTGATGGTCATTTTTCTCACATTTTACAGACAACAGGATAAATTGAAAAAATAAATGTTGGATAATCAACAGTGATAATATTCATTGGCTGCAGCCCAAAGAGACACTAAAAATGCTATTCAATTTTGCACAAAACTTTTCCACATCCTTATGTAGTGCTGACAGGTTGTGATATCATTTAAATACGAATAACTGCTGTGAACATATGGCAGAATCAGTTACATCTCGTCACATTAATACAATCAGGCAGCAGGCTCTTATCTACTCATTTGCCTTTCAAGTTGCCACTAACCACTCCAACACACAGGGGAAGTCAGTGTGCCTCTGTTAAAGCAAAAACATTTTGAACAACTGGTGATGCAAGTCTGTTTTGCATCACCATGAATTTCCTTTCACCTCAAGCACCCTCACAGTAATTGAAGGAAGAGTGGAGCCGAACAGAAAATCTTGGGGTTGTTACAGCTGCTTTTAACAGGCCGATGTATCAGTGACATTCTTCAAGTCAAACGTGAAAATCAATCAACTGAGAACAAGAGCGACTCAAGGTGAATCACCTCTGTCTACTCCTCTGCTTTCTGTCTTTGTTGCTATACGGACAAAAGTAAATCACCAGTTTGAAAAAGCATGCAATTCAGGATTCAAAAGTGTGTGTGTGTGCATGTATGCTATCGTTCAAGCTAAAACCTTTAGGTGAAGTCGCTCAGTCTTGTGCTTCGTGTTCTGCAAACAAGACACATAACAGCATTTCGCACAAAGGCGGCATATTGGATTCATACAAGCTTGTCTTTTGACTCAGGGGAAACATCACAGCCCCAAATTTAATTACGTGTATTGACTTTGGGGTGGATAAAAAGCTCAACCAGTGTGTGGCTCTGAATTATGTTCAACAGATGCACACAAAACAGACAGCACAGCCTTTTGTTCAATGTTGTTTCTGCTCAGGAATGCTCATACTCACCAGGTACCACTGGTCTCTGAACTTGGGATCTAACGGATCTTCATAGACATCCCTCTTTTTCCTCCGTTTTGACACTTGTTGCTCAGCCCAAGTCACCTGAACAGGAAGTGCACAAACAGAAATACACATTTAGAAATCAGCAATACTAACAAAAAGGGGAGGCTCAGTTTACAAAAAAACTCCAGCCACAAAGGTTCTACTCACTGTCATATTTAAAAAAGGGAAAAAAAAAGAAACAGAACAAGAATTAATTATGTGCCGGACATGAGGGTCGCCATGTCAAATGAATTAATAGAGATCCACATTCTCAGCGGGATGACAGCAGACAGAGTGAGATTAGAGGCACAGGGGTATCGCAGACTCCTCACTAATGAGACTTGCTGATGAACTCCAGAGCAGCCCGGGACTCATTAAAACTTCTGGATTAGTGTAAAATTGGATCCATCAGGATCTATTATGCTTATGGGTACATCTAAACATGTATACATGCTAACAATATACAGACAGAGGTACAAATTCAGTACAAGTCTACCGACACAAAAGTCTGCAGCAGGCTTTCATAATGTGTGAGCTCTGGCAGAAAGTGTTGACAGCAGCAGAATGCATACAGTGAAAATAAGCCTGCATCTCACTCGCTCTGCAGAGTTGTGTTCCCTGTACAGCAAAAACGCCCGGGTAGATGAGAGAGAACAGAAAGAATAATGTCAGAGACGGAAGACAGAGAACTGCCTGCCGCAAGGACAGAGCACCTGATGTGAAGGACAACCAAATCACAGTGCACCTCTCTCTCTCTGTCTCTCCGCCTCTGCAGATCACCAGAGACACAAGAGTAAAAAAAAGGAAAGAAGTAATGAAGGTCACATTAGCTGTTACACTGAAGCGGTGTCAATTCAACACTACCATAATATAACGCCATAATGGAATAATTTCACTTCAAGGAGCAGAAAGGTTTGTGTGCCGGTTCCTGTTTGTGTTCGCTCCCTTAACGGCTGAGAAGCTCAATCAGTCTAAGTGGAGGAGACGTTTCCACCAGGATTCATCTGACTCTTACTGGGATGATGAGGTCAGCACCGTGAGGTGCAGCTGTGGCAGTTTGCACACAAACCTCAGTGACAGCTTTTTCATGATGAAAATGTTCACTTAGGGAGAGATACAATCATGGGCACTGACACATTAAGTTAAAGAACCACTGCTGGCAAACATCGATGGATATGTCGCCAAACGTGGGAAATGTGAGATAAAAAATAAACAAAGCGGCCGACTATTTTCACACCATTGAGAATCCTTACTATATATGTTCAGAATATAAATTAACAATATTCCACAATGCACAGACATGTTTTTTTTGTATTGTCTCACTAATACAAACATATGGATGGATTTGCAAATATGCATAACTTATTATGTAAATGCATTTTTTAAATTTCATGTAAAGATGTATAGGTTTTATAAATGTTAATAGTTTTACCACAAAATACATGTAAAGTTGTATTTACAGATTTGTGGATCCATTTGAACATGTGCACCAGTTTTGCAAATTTGTGGATCGCTTCCTGTAAGTTTGTGGGCCATAAGACATTTGTGACTTCCCTCTGATAAATTTTGCAGATTTTTGTCCAATTCGTATTGCGGCCAATCTGTGGGAAAAAAAAACAAAAATGTGAGGTGCAGTTACTAATTATACCAGCAGGTGGAGACATTACTTTATATGAGCTTACAGAACAACAGTCTGTACTGGAAGAAGGCTAAATTACTAGTTGACCTAACATCCCCATCTGAACCAAAGGAGACAACACCACAACTAGGAGGTAAAAGACAAAGTGGAGCAGCGTTATTCAACCCAACAATCATGATTCAGTTTTCAACTACATACACATACCAGACTGGTGTTCTACTATTTGCCTTTACCTGGACATTATATCCACATTACTGATGATTATTTATCAAAAATCTCACTGTGTGAATATTTTGTGAAGGCAAACCCTACAATATTGTTGATATATCAATATCGAGGTATCTGGTCAAAAATATCATGATATTTGATTTTCATCGTATCAAAGCTAACGCTTCATTCTTCTGACATGCTGATCATAAACTCAATTGTGAATCACAACCATTGGTTTAAATAAAGATTCTCCTGGTTACAGAACCTGGTTGAAGCCAGGCTGCTGCCATTCTCTTTGTTGTCTCCTGTTGTTCAGATGCGGATGTTAGGTCAACTCCAGTTTTAGCCTTCTTCCAGTACAGACTGTGGTTCTGTAAGCGCATGTGAAATGTCACCATCTGCTGGTGTAATTAGTAACTGCACCTCTCATATGCAGATTTTTTTTCTACAGATCTGTTGTGGTATGATTGAACAAAAGTCTGCAAACATATCTGCAGGAAGTCACAAATGTCACATGGCCCAGAAACTGACAGGAAGTAATCCACAATGTGCGAAACCCATTTTATATGTATAAATGGATCCACTGCATCAATTTGTTATGGTGAAACTTTCAACATGATACCAAAATACATGTTTGTGTATATTGTGGATTGTCTTCTGTGCGTTACAACTATTAAAAGCACAATCAAAACTTAAATAACAGAGCAAGGTTCCTTTTTTGTAGACATACTGTTGCTGTATAATCTGAACATATGCAGTATGGATTCTCAGTAGTGTAAAAATAGTCGACTTTTTTGTTTTGTTTATCCATTTCCCACACTTGCTGACATTTCCATCTGTGTTTGTCAGCTGTAGTTTGCAGACTGTCTTTTGTGGGTTCCAACAAATTAAGTCCAATCAAAACTTCCACACACTCCTAACTTTTTCTTTGTACTGATGGTTTCAGCCTGACGACTTTTGCTTTTGGAAGACAAAATCTTATGCAGCACGTCCAAAATATAAATGCAGACCTCCTCTGCACTGTATTCTGGTAAATTCCCTTGCAGAAACACAATGAAAAGATAAATCAAGGTGGTACATAATGTCGCAGAAATATTTACAACTGGTCAGAAGCTGTTAACGTTTTTGTGCCCACACTATCTATATTTGCCACTTATTATAATGTCAAAATTGACATTTCTGTTTCTAAACTAGTTACTAGGTGTTGTGCCCTGTGGCAGGTCCTACGCAAAGATAAGATGAGGACAACAACAGAAAATCCAATACTGCCTCTTGTAGCACTAAATCAAATCTAATATGAATTCCATCTTATCAGCTACTCAATCTTCTATTAAGTGAATCAATAAATATGTATCTTATCACTATCAAACTTTTAGAAGAACAGATTCAGATCCCTCGAGTTTCACAAGCCTATTCCAACATGACATTTTTACTACATCTAATTAGTTTGAGATAAAAAGGCAGTCGTTAACACGGTTCTCTCAGTCAGGATTTAATATTGGCTCTATGTTTCAAAGAAAATGGCAGTACTGACTTAAAAGGGTCTCTACACTGTTAGTGACAATGACTCAGTTGTATGCAGGGGAAAATATTCATCATCATTACACTAATCCATGTGATTTTCTGTCAGACAGACACAAGCTATTTTGTCTTGCGTCATAAGGCGGTGTGTGGCTTCCCCTCCTCCATTTCCTTATCTGCTGTTTAACCGCACATTAAATCCTTTATGAAACTTGTATTTCTCACATACGTATGGTAGCTCTCTGTTGTGGGAAACACCCATGCTGATTCTGTTCAAACATGACAGGGTTCCTCAGGAAAAGGACGCAGTACTTGCACAATATTTGTTTTCTGGGGCAACACAGGAAGTTATGTTTAATGAACATGGCAACAAACTGTTTACTGCACTGAGTGTAGCTTGCAATACATCAAATCCGCTCCTTAAATCATCTCAGTATCACTGCAGAGCACGGTGTAGCTTTTAATTCCTTGGTAATGTTTTGCATAGTATAGGCTACACAAAACCATTGTATGAAAGTCCCTTTATAATCTTGTGCATGCTGTTCCAGACAAAGTGACAGCTTGTATTCACACTTGAGATGTGTAGGAAATGTTACAGTAATGCTACTAGGTCTAACAAGACAGACTGGTACAACAACTCCTGTAGAAAGACCACACCAATGTGTAAAACTGGGAGTGCATTAACTGATGACTGTATATGCTTTAAATTCAATCCAAAACACCTGATTCCTTCCTTAAGGGTTTTGTTTTTATGACCATAAAAAACTGTTCATATTTGATTACAGCAGCCAAAAAGGTTTCACACTGTCAATTTTTATATAAATATAAACTGCAGTTCAGCAACCAGTAGTAAAGATATTTTTGTTCCAAAAAAGGTAAATCTTTTCACATGCCCATTATGGTCAAACCACAGGGTCCGACTTTAACACACCAATAAAAACAAGGAAATAACAAGACTGCTCAACCGTAACTCATACTTTCAGCAAGCATGCAGTTTAGCTTCAGTACAGTAGCAACAGTTTCTGCTCCTTTTCGCTCCTCGGTGACACCAGTTAATTGGTGCTAATTTGTGCATCCAGTTGTCTTGAAGCTGGGGCAGGAAGAAATCTGTAAAATCTGCCCTCTATGTCCTAAGCCCCTCCAACCAGACGACCACCAGCATATGCACATGCTTCATACAGTAATCCACTGTTTCCCATATTGACTTATTAAATCTCATTTAATATGAGAGTTGTGCGCAGCACATTTGCCTAGATCCTCCTTGTCTTGCTCTCTCTCTCAGTTAATATAAGAATTAGCAAACCAACCATACCATGGTTCCTCCACCTTAATCACCACTACCTGGCCTGCTTGGCCAGGGGAAGAGTGCTCAGCAGCTTCAGAGACTGACCTTCAGTCAGCAGCTGGAGCGGCTCTAATTCAGCCAGTGCAAACTCCCCTGCACCTGGGTGTTACAGTGGGTTGGTAGCCAGTGGCAGAACCTGGTCTAACCTGTGTAACGGCAGCAACAGAAAGTTTTCTGATCTGGTAGGAAGTTAGGGCTATCCACTTCCCTGGAGCTGGGGGTACTGCGGATACTGACTAGGGTTCCGTCTCCAGAGCTGCTGCCTGCATTCCTCCCAGCGAGGTGGCCTATAATTTAGGCGAATGACGCCAAGGACACACAGTGATTCGAGGCTCTTGCTAACGTTAGCTACATAAACGTGAACCTAAAGCTGCAGCCATGCGCATTGGCTTGATTTAGCAGAAGGCTAAACTATTGAATATATAATTTCTCCATCTCTGAAACGCTTCACGGATATTGACTGTTTTATTTAATTTATGGTCAGACTTTCTTTTAGGGTCCCTTCCTTTGTTTGGGTTGCTCTGCAGAATAGACAGTTGTTACCAATGTTGGAATAGCAATTTTCTCTGCAAGATTAAATAATATGAGGAAAATAGAATGTTTTTTGAACATTAACACCTTGTTTCCACATAGCTCTGTGTATGTATGTGAGTCAACTAGAAGTCCATTAATGCCTATGAGAACCTCTGTGTGTTTGAGAAATTCCTTGTTCTGTTTTTTTTTTTTCTTCTTCTCTCAAGTATGGTGAAAAAAAACACAAACTTTTGCAACAGATTTCGGACAGACTTTATGCACTGAGCCAGAGGACATTAGCTTAAAAACAAATTAGCTAACAGACCAATGTATGTAACACACCTCTACATTTTTTCTACTTGAAAAGTTTGACGGCATGTTTAGCTAGCTAACATTGGTAGCAGGCAAGCACTGAAACTGATATGAAGCGCATGCATAGTGGATCGTACATCTTTCAATAAAATATTTCACTAAACTGGCTGCACACCAGACAGGCCAACTTCCTTTTTTATTTGTCACCAAGCATTAGTGGCCCTGTTTTTGTCTTTGTACAGCTCCATGCACACATTCCACAAGATTGGACAGCAAAAAACACATAAAATTAACTTTTCTGCCAATCTCTGTGGTGGCGTTTTTATCCATCCATAAAGAGATGCATTTCTTCGCAGTGACCACTAGGGATTTACTCCATACACAAAGCATTACTGCATGGAAACAAAGCATTTAAACATGTTCTAGTAGAAACCTAAAATACAAGTGTAAAACTACAAATGATAGGTCCCCTTTAATGTCAAACGCAGTTCTTGGGAAAACACAACAAAGACCTGATTTCTAGCCATAAGGAAATGATGCACACATTAGTGGCTTGGGTGTGTTCACAAAACATCATGAAGATGCTGAATCAGTAAACTCTGGGGGGAAAAAACTTCCTGAAAGCTGAAACACAACTGTACAGTAATTACCTTCATTTTAGTACTTTCTGTCCCATTTGTGGGAAGACATACATAATTTCAATGCGCAGATAGTTGAAATTAATCATTAAGCTCTTAATCAGTCTTAAGTTTTCTAGAGATCTATCTACCTGATAGCAGCCTTACATTACTTCCCAATCATTATCAAAATATACTGTATAACTATTCTGTAAAATGATAAAAAAAAATAAAATAAATGTGAATATTAAACTATACTTTAGGTCAAAGTCCTTGTTTCCAACAAAATGTTTTCCTTCTTCTCCATATTCAGAGAAAAAAGGAACAACAAACAATACAAGTCATATTTCTCAGCTCCAACCTCATAATTCATATTGAATAGATCTCCTACTTTTGGCAAGAGTGTTAGAATAAAACATTTCCATTTTTCTATTTTGCAGTTTTCATGTGAATGGTGTTTCAAAAATTCTTTAATAGTCTGTGACAGAACACAGAGCCCAGAAGTTGACAAACAGCATTTTTCATTATAAATAGGCTTTGAAAATGGAAAACGGTGTCTATCTCATGCGTCCAGACCGATTCAATGCAGAACCAAATGCTCGCAGACTGCTGAGTTGGTGTTCAGGTGGAGAATCTTATCTGTCCAACAAACATATTCCCCACCCTGCTCATTTTGTCCCACCCACCTCTTTGTCCTATTTCATTATACAAACATAGCATCCTCCCTCTGAGGCCAAATGGAAACCTCGAATGAAGCATCATTAAAATAAAGGAACACAATCCCAATTACAGCACAGATCAGCGGCTCTGTCATTTACATTTATGCTCGAGCTTTTTTTTTTATATTTTTGTTACAACTGCTACTATTCTTGCTGTAATTATGATACTGAAAATAAAAGCAGTGAACCACTCATTGCTCTGCTATGTCTGTCTTATTCCTGCTCTTCTTTTCATCTAACCAAACAAAAACACCAAAGCAAAAGCTGCCCACAACAACAACAAAGCAACAACAGTATAAAACAGAAAACAGTAGAAGGCATGGAGGTAGCAGATAGACCCGAGCTTTAAATCTTCAATAGACCCTATTAACAGGGCTCTGTTAGCCAGTCTATGAGATCTGGCAGAAGTCCAGCTGCTTTTGTCAGTAATTAGACACTCTTCAAAGAGAGTTTACTGAGCCTTTTGTTCAGGCCTCATCTCGACCGGTTAAAAAGGACAGTCTCTCTAGAATTCAAAATTCCTCCCATTAGAAATATGTTTGCAATGTTTTTCTTTTCTAGAAAGAAAATGCAGCTGATACTAATGCAAATGTGAATCAAATTGCTGGCTATGCTTTGATCAGACTATTAATTGCAGCACAGTTGCAAAAATGAATCAAAGTTTAGATCCGAGGGTATCTATACATACAAACCGCAGGGATTTGGTAAAAAATTGCAAGCTACTGCAGCATTTACAAAGCTCCCTTGATTCAATAAACAAACAAATAGATAAACAAAATCTTGTAAATTCCTGTGGGTGTACTGACAAGCTGACCTGGCCCCTCCTGCACAGACAGGAGGATCTGGAGCTGTAATGCTCCACTTTCTCTGAGGTGCTGTGGGAAAAAAGGAATTCAACAACAGGAAATGGAGCCGCACTGTTCAAGGAAATCCCAAAGAGGGAGGTGGACGATTTCTAACATGGACACAAACAAACCCAGCAGAAGTTGTGCTATTCCCAGTGTGCACCTGTGCTATGTAGCTGCACAGCATGACAGCATGGCAAGTCATTTGCTTTTTTTAAAGGCAGTAGATTAGTGTTGATGTATATGATGCTTCTGCATTTGCACTTAATATATTTACATGGAGATTTATCTAAATTGCTATAATTGTGCTTGAAATTCTCTCCTTACTGAAATGAGCTGGGCCAAGACAGCAATTATAATATAGATTAGTGGGGGACACATTCCTCCCTATATTAAATATGCTCAAAATGCATCCTGAGATTACGGAGACAGAAAGAAGAGACAGTCTTAGGAGAAGGCAGAGAAATGAGGAACAACGTGAAACATTTTCTCACAATTCAAGTTTCTTGTAGACTCCACCATAAAAAGAAGGAGGAAAAAATAACACAAGAATGAAGTCAGATCAGCGGGGAAAACAAAGAACCTGATGACGACTCGAGTCGAAGAGCCTGAGCCAGCCTGCAGGATCATCATTGGAGTCAATTGATCACAATTGGCTATATAAAGCCTGAGCCATTTCAGATTCATTGTTCATTGTAACCCATTGTGCTCTGGGTACGCCAGCTGTCACGAGCGCCCTGCTGCACTCTGTTAAAACACTTTGACGTTCTCCCGACGCACGGCATTGTCAGCCAGTGAACCACGGAGGAGCACAAACAAATAAAAAGCAGCCGGCAGTTCCAATTAATAATTTTCACATTGACAGCGGGTGTCAGCCAGCGATGCAAGAAAAGGCTGCTGTTTTTTTTTTAAGTGACTGTTTTGTCTTTGTTTCAGCGACATGTAACAGCTATGCAGTTGCTCTGAAGTGCTGCTGTCAACTGAAACTTACGTGTAAGCTGAGTTTACTGAGGATGCAGAGAAGCTGTCTGAAAACAAACCCTCCTGTCATAACAAAAATAGACTGACACTCCCCTGTCCACAGAGATACTATAGAAGAAAGGGACATCACACAAAATACTATAGAAAACTAGTGAAATAACTCTGTTACTGAAGCAATGTCACTGCTATATGGGTGAACGAGAGGCAAACTGAGGAGAGCATTTTGGATAAAAGTGCTATATAAATGCAATTCTTTACCCAAGAAATTTGGTAATTTAAGTCACTTTTAAGTAAAAGATGCAAACATTTTCTGTTTAATTTGTTAAATGTGAAGCTTTGCTGCTTTTTCTTGTCTTCGCCTTCTAGTTAATTAAATATTTTGAGGTGGTCGTACTGTTTGTTGGAAAAAACAAAACAACTTCATGACATCATTTTGGGCTCTAGGAAATTACAATGTCAATTTTAAACGGTTTTCTTATGTAATAGGCCAGATCCACCCCTGTAGTTCTCAAAAGATTTTTTCCTTAACTACAAAAACCCTTTACCTGCTGCATTTTTATATTTTTGACTCTTACCTAACTCATCTCAACTTTAAATATTTTTGCTCGGCACTCTGGACATTTACTTTGATGCCTTGAGCTTTTTAGCAAATTTAATAGTTAAGTAAACTCAAAAACAAAACGTCATTTGGCCTTTAAAAGTATCGCATTTGTTGTTCAGGTTTTTATATTGCTGTATTCAGTCAATCAGTTTCAGAAAAGTGCTTTGAAAGGCTGATAGAAGGTTCTTTATAAAGTGCTCATACATCTTTTTTTCTCTGGCGCACACTCCCTTGTATTCCCACAGCTATGAGTGTTAATTTCACACTCTTCCCTTTGTCCTTCCCTACAGGGTAGGACACAGACTCATTTTCAAACTAACCTCAAACTCTCTTGCAAAACAGCGGGGAAAATACACATATGAACTTTCAATTTAGATAGGTCAAGGAGAAGGAAGGATTTTACAGAGGAGTGTGGAGCACCGACACACCTCTGAGCACTCAGGTGAAAGGAAAACCGGCAGAGTGAACGCCCTGGTTCGTTTGAGACAGCCATTAAATAAGAAGGTGACAAATGAAGACTAAGGGTTTGGTTCTTTGCCCCGTGGCTGTTGGCTTATTTTCTTCTTTGTTTCTACTAACACAGTGACTGTAACTGATCATTAAGTGGACTGACTGAATAATTAAACCCAAATCACTTATCAAATTAGTTTCAGCTTAGATGCAACAGCTTTTAGAGACTTTAAGTGATGAATGAATCCCTTATAATGATCCAATATAGAAGATCAAGCTTGATATTCTACTGTATAATAGTAACAGGTGAATACATAGCTATAGTATTTAACAGTAATAACATGAGTTAGGAAGAGGATGTTAAGGTGTTTGGTTTGAGGATCACATAAAGACTCACGAGAGTACATTTAGGGTTTTTAAATAATGAGAAGTTATAAGTCCTTCATGCAGAAAAACCTTTTTTCAAAGCCCCATCGAGAGAAGGTACTACATTATCTGCTTGGATGATATACTGCAAGTTTTGCATTTTGCCACACTTAAGTGACCTTGCATTTTTATTGTGGAAATAATGTTGGACGTTAAATCAGCATAATTCACTTCTTCTATATCACAATATCCACTGCAATGTTCATTATGCTCCAAACACTTCAGTTAAAAAGCTAAAATGTGGCTAAACAATCACTGCCTCAGTTTCAAGTTTTAACCAAGAGCTCAAGCTCCTTACTGTATAAGATATACTGGAGACATCTGACATGATTATACTGACAACACACAACAGCTAGTGACTGTAAGATGATAAATGAAAAAAACACTATATGTAAAGTAGTATTTCCAAGCTCATGTCAAACCCATTCAGAGCCTAGAGAGAGGATAAGTGTTTACTGGGTCAAACGCTGAATATAAACAAGCACTCCAAATACCTGATTCAGAAACATTTACCTCCCAAGTGGCAGGAAAAATGCTCTGACCGTGTTCTCCATAGCTACACCACAACCACCACTCATGGCTGACACTACAAATACAGCAACTGCACCTCCACTTTCTCCCTGCAGCAAACATCAATAAACCTCATCCACATCCACGAACACAAAGTCTGTCAATCACACAGTCCAAACTCCTTACCCTGGGATCTTTTTGAAGACGGACTTGTGTCCCCCTGTGGTCCGACAGCGATCTCTTCACCACTGTACGATGCCGGAAGTGATAATAATCGCCAAATACCTGAAAAGACAAAGAGATATGAGAAGTTACCACATGAGGGTGTTTGACTTTGTAATCTGATAATACCCCCACATCTGACAATAGCCTAAATGAAGTATGAAATTACTGTGGTCACGCTAGCTCTCTACCGCTAAACCACTATGTCAAAATGGCATAGTGGTTGAGGACAGGGGACAATAACACACAAAGCCATGAATTAAACAAGTTAGATAGCTGTACTCAGTTTGGATACTTGGCTCATGATGCAATAAAAATGGAGACCCAGAAACAAGTATGTAAACCTTCACACTAGTTACGTAGAAAAATTGGGCCGATTTACATGCCTGGATCGAAACGTGTAATGAATAAATGAATAGATGCATACAGTAAATCCATTATTTATGATTTTTTTTCCTGTTAAGTCTACAGCACTGTTAACTACAGCATCCTACGGCATCAAATGACCAAAAGCAGCAGCATTAAAGATTTTAGAGGTATCATTATATTGGACTCATGTTACAGTAAGCCCTGTGTAAAAACCTTGACATTTAGATTGCCCTTTTCTCTCTATAGCAAATGTCTACTCAGGTGGTAGGGGGTTAAAAAATCTCTCCCCATCCTCGCCGCCGCAAATCATTTTCTCTTCATTTCTCTGCATTTTGCGGTGCCAAGTGAAGCTAATGGGCTGCATTAGTCAGTAAAAGGTATGTTCAGAATTAGAGAACCTATTTCATTTTCCCTCTCAATAACCCTCTCCAACGCCTGATACCACCACGCTGACTTACACATTCCCCTGTGGGAAACCCAATACAGGACCCATAATCCTCTGTGCTCAGTCCAGTTATTACCACTGTGTAATCAAGGCCATTAATAGAGCAGTGAGCAGTGACACACTTTACTTTAAAGAATATATTGTGTGAGCAAAGAAAAGTGCTCCATATCACAGCTGGGGATTTGAAATAGGTGGTGTGACTACACGAGTGCTGAAACAACTACCCAATTCATTGATTGACAGAGAAAACAATCTAATAAACCATTCATAATTCTAATTATTTATCAAGTAAAAGACCAACAGTTGATCTCAAATTTAAATTCTTTAGGGGTGTTTATAGATTGATTATTCAATTGAAAAAACAGATTAACTGAGAGTGGAAAAAATGTAAGTTGCAACCCTGTACACACAACATCTATTTCACGTCTGTCCGTCCTGAAAGATGGATTTGTCCTCAGTTGCTCTTTCTGAGCTTTCTTCCATTTTTTCCCTGTTAAAGGTTTTTAAGCCCTCCGGGGCAAATTGCAGCAGTTGTGCTACATAAATAAAATTGAACTGAATCAAACCCCAATCTAGATAAAGGGAAACAGAGTTCAAAGAAACATTTTTTACTTTTAAATACTGTGTTTAGCAGCTGACCAATCAAACTTCTATGAGGTACTCAGGTGGCGTTAACAGCTCCATATGCTCTGAATTGTTAAAATTTTCACTAAAGAGAAAATGGGAAAATGCAGCTAGACTGAGTCAACGGATTTTTCTGTGCAGAGTTGTGCATGAATTATAGGCAACATGAACATATATGAGGGTGTGGTGAAAGAAAATAGAACAAATTATCCATATTTGTTTTCAACAGACTGGGACGCTTTGTGTTCCGGCAAAGGTTGTTGTAGAGCTGAGGTACTACAATGTGTACCGCATTCCTTCACTCTAAAAAGAGTCACGGTTCAGTCTCCCCAACCTCCTCTGCTCCCATTTAATCACAGTAAACAGGCCGATTCTAGCCGGGCTGACACAAAAAGCCCCTGCACACAAAGCCGGTGGACAATAGGGAGGCAATAACCAAGAGGGAAGACACACTTTACAGTGATATCAGAAGTGGAACCACCACCACAACCATCTGCGTGTGCATGTGCGTGCGTGTGTGTGTGTGTGTGTGTGTGTGTGTGTGTGTGTGTGTGTGTGTGTGTGTGTGTGTGTGTGTGCGCGTGCGCGCGTGTGTATGTGAGAGTGACTGAGTGAGTTAAAACCATTAAAGAACAAGACCAAAAAGAAAATGCAGGATACAAAAAGGGGATAAATGCTGACATTCAGAGGCATTAGCTAAGCCGACTGGAGCTTCTCTGAAGAAGAGAAGAATAAGAGTAGGTAGTGGGACCATTGTGTTAGCCCAGATAAGAGCCTGGGAGGTGGGACACTGATCAAAGACATGGGTGGAGAGTGACGGGGTTCATTAAGCAACTCTAAATAACACTAACACCAGTGAAAAGATATACTTGAAACAAAAGCATTGATGGTCGATTCATCCGGTTGGCCAGTGTGTTCCAAGATGATGCATCACTGTGCCAATTCTGGTGATGGGAGGTATTTTATTTTTTTAGACGTGATATCCGACAGACAACATAATGTCAGTTTTCCTAAGCTGCAACAAAGCACTTTGAGAGAATTAAAAGAAGAGAAAAAAAAAATCAGGGTTTCGGTGTCAGAAAATTAAATCAAAGCGAAACAACTTCATTTGAAACTCATCAATCTGTTTGAAATTGCATTATGCAATTCACTGGAGAAGACACCGACCCCGATATGTCCACCGGCAGCAGAATCAACAGATTGTGGTGAAGCCACAACACACGCTGCGTTTTCATTAAAAAAAGGGCCACATTTAGTTTTCATGCTAATTGCAGTCTTTGCTTTTACATACTGCAATCTGAAAAGTGCGGCAAGCTCACAAACATCTGGAGGCTTTCAAAGTAATGTTGGGTAATGTAGCAAATCATGATCTGACGGGAAATTTGGGTGCATTAGAAAATAATGTCTGAAATGTTTTACACAGGACATACTGATGTACAACTATACACAGTACTCGTCGCTTGTCTGACATGATTACTTCCTAAAACTTTAAGTCCACACTTCTACAATAGAATGGACACTTGCAACAACTAAAACAACCTCAATATAAGCACAAGTCTCGACCAAGTGGACAGAGATCTGTTCCAAGACAGACCAAAAAAACCCTTGTACCTATGCATAAATGCATGGATGTACACATACAGGGACAGAGGTCACCTCACATTCAAAACAGCTCAACTGTTTCAAACATATGCGAACACACACACATCAGTTAACCTCACCCAGCAACATGAAGTCCATTCCAATACTGCTAAATGTCTACCCCTGCAGCTCAATCATCATCTGGCAATCAGCAACAACACTTAAGGGCTTATGTTTTGGAGCATTTAATCTCAGGACTACAATGTTTCAGCGAGGCTTAACTGCTTTCCACTGGAAAAAAAAAGGGCCATTTACAACAAAGACATTCAGATGGAAAAAAGGATGTGGAAACAAACGGATCAGGACTTGTGAGTGACCATTACTGATGCGATAAGCTGGGCACTGATAGAGCAGAACAGGCTTAACCGGTGCTCTCTGAGTGGCCTATTACCGAAGTGAGGCATTAATCCATCAACCTCATTAAAATGCGTGGTAACAGACAGTGGAAAATTACTGTCTGCTGGTTTGTTTGCCTGCCAAATTTACCTTGTGGGAAAGCACTTATCAAAAGGTCTGGTGTCTCATCTCCAGTGACTGTTGACACAATTATGTTTTACAAAGAACCAAACAATGTCTGGAGACAAAGTGGGAGAGAGGTTTCAGGGCTGCAATAGAGTGATATGAAATTGTTTTCCATATGGAGCCGTGAGTGTCAAGAACAAAGCCTGCCGATTTTGGAAATTCCACTGGAGGAGACCATTAACGCCGTTTAACTACGGACACATCAATCACAACACATTTCACATCAATCACGACACATTTCCTTTCAGTTTTGACGCTTAACTGCATTTGATTTAGGGGCATCGGGATGTAGGGCATTACCATATTTTTTGGTGCACCAGCAGGTTGAGATAAATTGAGAAAATGAGACTTACGCAGGCACAGGCGATATAGCTTCCTAAAATAGTTCAGCAACTTGTTTATATAATGAGGCTGGAGTCTAATTACTCAGTGCGGAGAATGGATAGGACAGGGGCACAGACTGCCACAGCGGCAGCTGGACATAACCAGCAGTTTCTTTTAAGGAGGGCAGAGCAGACCGAGCTGCCCACACACCTGAAAAATGGGCTTGCACAGCTGGTCTGCCTTTCTGCCAAACTACACTTAGTCATTACATGGTTTCTTCTCATTGTTTTCCCTCTCTTCTTTTTTCATCCCACAGCAGTCTCTCTGTCTCTCCTTACTGATTATCCCTGAGTTTTATTTAGAATCTATGTTGTGTGTACTTGATTAGAAGCTGAGCAAAATCAACAATTTTGGTCACCTTAACACTACAGAGGTGTACACAGGTGTCGGTGGAGTGTGCAGAATGTTGTACAAAAACATCTTAATCATGTAGGAATAAACTATTACATTTATGAAGCCGTATAAGGCAAACGCAAGCTACCTTATTTATAAACACTCCGTCCATTCTCAACAAGCCGCCAGCCACATTCCTCGCCTGTGTTTATACAGTAAACACAGATTATGATTCTTGGCACAGTCCACCGTTTACCTCGATTGTTCTGAGGAAGTTAGATTAGTCCATTAAATGGTGTTGACAAAAACAAGTGGATTAAATAGGATGGTGAAATATGGCGCATTTGAGTGTGGAGGACGGCTGGGGCAGAGAGTCGACTTCGTGATAATTCAGCCATTCATTCATAATTCAGCCAGAGGGCCTCAGTTTAAGACCCTATAACATACAGTGGAGAAGGAGAACCTTGTTCAGTGTTTTGCAGCTGACTGAGGGCTTCAGTGCCATTTCTTCCTCTGGGAGGTCACTGAGTATCATGCGATCATCATGTCTCTATCACCAGACAATAAAACAGACAGACAGTCTAAAACTTTCAATGCATCATTTATATTTTCTTGCAAAGTGATTTCTTGGTCTTATCCATAACAGATGCTTAAATTTTGTCCTTTGGTTGACAATGTTAAATGTCCTTTAGTCTGAACTCTTCTTCAGCCTTGTTGATCTGCACAGAAAATGAGTTATTCTGCTTATATCACATTGCATTATGCCATGTGCTCAGCTTGCTACCAGTCACCCACTCCCTGTTCCTGCACCATCATGGCTCCCCAATGAAATAACCTTCCCCCTTAGGTCAAGACTGTAGAGTAGCAAAGCCTGAGGACCTTTCTCTTTCAGCAAAACCCTTAAGTGCCACTTATCACTCTTCTCCTTGCACCTGACCTTGTTCTTGTCTGCAGAAAAAAAATGTTAGAGAAAGGCTTCTGTTTCTTTACTTTTTCATGAATAGGGACTCAACAATCTTTTCTAAACTCAATTTTCACTCATTGTGTTGACCAATTTGAAAGTTTTAGTCACCATTGTCCTGAAAACACTTCAGTTGCTACAGACTGTAATCACCTGGCTTTGTGCAAAGGTTCCTGAACTTCCATTTTGGCACTTCTCTGGAAGTGATACCAATTACAATCTATACCAAAGTTCAAGGTTTTCTCGGGGAAAAGAAATGCAACAACTAGTTTGCAACATGGGAAACTCCACAGTTAAAAAACTTCATTGACATGTATTTGGTGTGCTCTTTGTTTCCACATACAAGCGATGTTCTGATTCAGAATGTCAAACATATGTTTGCTGCCTTGTTGATCATTTGTCCATGTAAACTGTAGATTGTGTGCAAAGTTCTGAGAAATGCATTGATATTTTCCCAAAAAGATTCAGGTAGAATTTTTGAAATCATGTAACATTTCCAGTAGAGAGGGGTTTGCTAATGCTAAATCAGATGCTAAATGGCTATATTTTATTCATACCAGTGTCATATTCTCTCTTTTGCTTCATCTGTTGGCCTCCCACTGTGCTGTAGAGCTCTTTTAAAAGTCACCACATTTAAATGTAAAAAAACCCAACCCTCAACTTTTTCAAACTGCATTCGCCTACCTAACACTGCACAAACATACAAGTTTGTCAGTGTCACCATACAGTGTCAACTTTTCAATGGTGTGTATCCTACACATTCTGGTTTGTTAAACAAAGTGGAAAAACAGGACAGAACCTCAACCTTACAGATTCTTACAGGTTCAGGTTATGGGAAGACTCATGCTCATGCTTCCTGTTAACTCTGCCTGTATAATTCCAGGGAAACAGGATGTTTACTTGTTGGCAGCACTGGCAGAGCATCACTGTTGACAGAAATTATACGGTGATGTGATGCAATGCTGGCAATGCCCGTGATGTTTTACTACTTATTAACTTGTAGGTACACAGTAAATGTCAATGTTGCACCAAGACTGAGACAAACATTGCTTATATTTATGGCAAACCTCAAAATGAGCTTACAATGTAAGACCCTGTCCCAATACACTCCTTGTTCCTACCACTTAGCCACTACCTCTCCGTTTTGCTTGTTCAGATCTAGGGGTAGGGTGTCCCAACTCTTCTTGGGATAGGGGGGCAGGACTAAGTGTAAGGGCTAGTTTTTAGAGGTTATGTTATGAGAAATCATTGGTGAGATGGCTGTACAAGCCAAAACAATTGTCTTTGGTAATAAATATTTAAAAATTAATAGAACCATTGTATTATCTTAGTTTGATGCCATTGCACTGTACTATGGTCCTTTTCTTTATAACGAACATAGTGAAAGAAACTGCTAGTATGCCGATGTCTTGGTAGCTTACTAGCTAGTTAGCTAATATTGTAGAGTTGGGCGATCTTGTCCATAGAGTGCCGAAGTCACGCCCCTTCCGGTAGAGCTCATGGGACCTTAGATCGGAAAAAATATGAATGGCAGTGAATGGGCAGAGCAATATTATCTTTTGTTCCCGTTTGAGTTGCGACATGAAATCTAAATATGTTGTTAATGAATTTAAAACATAAATTTTAAGGTCAAGAAAGTCATACTTTGTGGTAAAACTGTTGAGATATAAGCCTTTTAATTAGAAAGACTCAAGAGTACACAGGAGGAGGTTGCGTATGTGACGTCATAGCTTTCGCTCACTTCCTGCAGCTTCGCCTCCCCGCTGAAATTCCACTGTTTTATGATTAATCGATTTATGATTGAAGATGTCTGTGTTTTGTGCCAGGTTGCAGTCACTCCAAGCTGCTGGAAGCGAGCAAAGGCTATGACGTCACATACGCGACCGCCTCCTGTGTAGTTTTTCTAACTATGTTTTTTCAAAAGCTTATATCTCAACAGTTTTACCACAAAGTATGACCACGCAGGGATTCACGGTCATTACGCGTCGCCGTGGCAAGGAGAGAAGACAAGAAGAGAAGATGGCGCTGGTGTCGAAGAAGAAGAAGAAGAAGAAGAAGAAGAAGCTTTATAAAGCTCTTTAACATGTAATGGCTCCTTAATTAGCAAGTTGACTTTACATGGACGGTATATCTTTTCAATTTCTCCTGACATTGTGTTGTTTGGTTTGTTCACTGCTCCGTGACATGCGCATTAGTGTCGAGCAGGCAGAGGCATTCGCGTCTGTTTACATAAGCGCCAGCATACCAGTGAGCTGGGGTTTTGACGGCTTATCCCATTTCATAGGGGAAGTGTTCAACTATTCCTAGTAACGGTGTTCTGCGGGGCAAGGTGGCACTCGAAAACAATAGGATAGGGGATAGGGCTAAGAAACGTGAAATGGGAATGGGCCAAAAAGTAGATTATTTGTTTGCCTATAATTACTGATAAGCCTACGGTATGCTCCGTCCTCCTTGGGTCTCTGCATTAATTCAACGACTCATCCACTGCAGCACACCTCTACTTTATGTAGTGGATGAGCATATAAAAAGTTACAGTGTCATGGCAGAACAGCTGCAGGGCTGTTAGCTCATGGGTCGATGAGAGCGGTCCTCAGATGACTAACTCTTCACTGCAAGGTCTTTATGGTGCTGTGAGGGTAAAGTCAGACAAGCAAAAGACAGCAGACATACGCAGTTACGTAGGCCTTACAACAGTACAGCCATGGCTGCACAGATTCAGTATGGAATAACAATTATAGAAACATCAATACATGCGAGAAGCAGACAGGCAATCTCTCTGTGCTCAGTTGTTTTCCACTGTTAGAAAAAGACAACGTGGTCATGGGTATTCAATCATGGTTATGGATATTTTCCCTTTAGTTTTTTTAGTCTCCAATGATTTTTTTCCTCAAAATCCATCTTTGAGAAAAGTGAAACACATATTGATGTGGTAAAGGAGAGAATAGTCACGACCCTTCAGCCTGTGATCCAACACTCTCACTCCCCCGCTGGACCAGAACTGACTAACTCTGTGAGATATGAACTTTGGCCTCAGGGTGGAGTCAGATGTCATCCCGAAGAATCGGTCTATCCTGAGCACAGCTACAATCAGCAGGTGGTGGAGTGAAAGGGTTTCTGACAGAGTTGGTCTGACCTCAGTCTGACATGTTTTTTTTTTTTTTTAAATAACCTCTTAGAAGCAGAGACGTGCTCCTTTAGACAAGAGCCAACTGTGACCAGGAGGAACTCTTCCAACATTTTGTTAGAAAAATCATTTTGCTCGCCTCAATATGTGTCTAAGTGGTAAAAGTCTCGTTTGTTAAAGCTTGAGTAGGACGTTCCTGTGCTTGGGTCACATTTGCAGAACAGGTAATCATTTTCACGAACTTTATTTCAACACAAGACAGAGATTTTTAAAAAGTCTTCATAGTTTTGATCATGGTGTAATTTAGCTTTGCACTCATGGACTTTCTATGAACCATGGCCTGACATAAATTGAAATATCATTTACATGACTTCAGACAGAGCTGTTAGAAGAAAGAAGACAGTAGTTACATCGACTCAGTGGCTTCATTCACTATGGTTGACATCATATCAATTTACAGCCATGAGATGTAGAGGTGCTGTTGGCGCAGTAGCACCCAAACATGGATTTGCCCCCCAAAAACAAATTGATGAAAATTAATTAACATTCATTGGAAACAATAATGTAACAGTAAGCCATTAATGACAGTAACAGTTTGTGTCATGCTATTCACATGACCTCACTATCCAAAATGTCCACATCCACTATGACACATTGTTTACTGTTGCCATGGTGTTCAGCACCACAGACAGTGTACAAGCACTCTGCAAAGCCAAGCTGTGCCTTTATAATATATGAGTGTTGTTAAGCATCTATATGCTTGCCGGTTAAGTATCTCCCCACCCCTCATTCCTCAAGAAAGGGTCAATTCCTCAGCTATCTTATGCAATTTGGTGGTCCAATAAAACTGTCTACCCTGTAAGAGTGTAGTTAGGCTTTAACTATAACTGATGTTGCTTTCAAAGAATTAGTCTGCTGGTCTTGATAGACATCACATTGCCCTGAAAAAGAGGAAAGCAAGTCTGCAAAATGTGAGTCACCAACAGCACTTGATGTTTTCCTTCCTCACCCAGTCAAAAACAGAGTACATCCATGTTTCTGCTACAGCTTGCCTTTCTGTGTGTGTATTAATTTATTTATTTCTTAAGGCAGTGGTGGTAGCAGTAACATTGTTCATTACTCTCCAAGCAGCATTTTATTTTCATTAATATTTAAAACTCTGTAATTTATTTTTCTGTAATCACCTCCCAGGCTGCTGCATTGCCTCTGCACACATGGAAAACCCACTGCAATAATCTAATGCCATGTCCTTCAATTGCAAAAGTCTTCAGGCATAACCTGTTCAGAGAACGACAGATGATCTAACTTGTGGTCCTCTAAAGGGATTTGATGTATTTAAACCTTTTAACCTTTAAGTTGCCCTCCAGACTCGTTTTAAAGTATGTAAAAATACTGAAATATGATTAATACTTTGTTTAACCTGACTTTCCGACATAAACAGTTTGGGGAAAAAAATCTGAAAGGGGCTGAAAGCAGACCTACCCTTTATCTATCATTAAGAAATTCTGGAGCTGACCTTCGACCTGCCATTCCATTGCTGCTTGAGCTGGGTTTTGCTTTCTGCTTTCTCCTGTGCTGGTACAGCGCTACTGGGGCTAGACCAGTGCCAATTGGCCAAACTGTTTTCCCAGGATGGCTAAGGCATGACCTTTCCTTCCCTCCCTCATACTCATTGCCCTTGGTGGTTGGGTTGGATTGGTTAGGTTTAGTAATGTGGAGCGAGATTGGTTAGGTTAGGAATATCAAGGTAAGCTATTTAGAAGCAGAGTAAGGCAATGTAGGGACAGTCATACCTTCACCATCCTAGGGAATAAACTCGCAACTGGTTGACCAGCGAAAGAGCAGTGTGCATTAAGATGGCTAAAATTAGCGTAATGGGGAATGTAGGAGAGATTCAGCCATACATGTTCAAGCCTCAGTCAGACCCAGACTCGGATGAGGAGTCTGTTGTCTCTTGACACAGTGTTAGTGAAACCATTAGAGACATTTGGCCTACATTCTCACAGTATTTTACTGATGTTGGTCCCCAAGGTTCAAACAGAACTAGGCAAAAAAAGCTTTTAAATATGCTGCCCTTCTTCTTAGAATAATTCATAGAAGATTACTATGGTGGAATTTAAGTCAAGTATAAAGGATCAAGAAAATAGCACTCTTAGTCAGTATAATTGCTACTCAAATTCTAACTGAAATCGTTCTAGCTAACTATTTTTTGTGTTGCTTTTTAACTGGATGTTGTGCTTGCTTACTCGTGGTGTGTGACAGTTTTGCTAGTCTGCTTGTGTTTATTGTTGTAAGAATGTTTAGGCTGCCCTCTTGGCCAGGTCAATCCTGGAAAGGAGATTTGAAATCGTAATGAATGTGAATGTGTGTGACAAAAAATTATTTTCATAAAAGTTACCAAGTGTAGTTTAAAGAACAGGGGTCGGCGAAGCAGCTGTGTACTATAGTGGATTTACGAAGCTTGAAGAGGATGCAACTTGAGAATAGCGAAGCTGCGGCGGTTAGTACGTGTTAAACTACTGGTGAATTAGTTGTCAGCAAGACGTCACTTTCAATGGTGAATATACATGTATTCTGAGTTAGAAATACCTTAATTTGAGTTTTTTGGACACTAGTAACACTTCAAGGTTTTTGTTTTGTTACATAACAATAGACCATATTCATCAAGTGTTGTTAAGGGGAGTGACAATTCTTGTAGCACTACCACCTTTTAAGGCCCATACTAAGCAAAGCATATTAAGATCGTAATTCATGTTTAACAGCTTCCCTACTTTTTACTAACAAGCAGTAATTATGAGGTTATTGAGGGAAAACGCTAAGTTAAATAGTCTAGTAGTTGTAGGATATGGTCATGTGGAATAAGACATTAAAAGGTGCTTTATAATGAACAATAAAGAACCAATATGCTTCTGATGTGCATGCTAATGAGCAAAATAGATAATGGTGAGTATGTGTACCTTATATAAAGTGTTACCATAAATGTAAAATGAGAAGTAAATGGTCCAATGGTCTGCTGTGTAATCAGTGTCACAGAATCTCTAATCGCACTTGTCTGATAATTCTGCTGGAGCTGGAAACAAACAACTTTTCATGACCAGTCTGCTGGAAATCAAAGGTCGCCCCATTAGAGTCATATGAACGGTGAAGAGATAATCTCTCCAAACACATCGTCGACTCTCATGCAGATGCCTTGATGAGCTCATCCTCATTAGTGGAGGAATTCAACTGCACCCATTGCTAGTTACCCCAGTTTGTGTGTGTATGTGTGTATGCGTGTGTGTGTGTGTGTGTGTGTGTGTGTGTGTGTGTGTAAAGGAGAGACAGCTAAACTAAGATGGAGGAAATTGGAGAGGGACAGGGAGGAAGCAGGTTTTTATCACGAGGGAGGCAGTTCTATCACTGAGAGTGGAAACTGTATGATTGCTTTTGATGCCATGAGGGAATACTAAATCTAATCTGGGCTTTGAATCTGTATTAAACAGTACAGTAAAAATGACCAACACCTAGTTTAAAAGTCAAAAATCTACTCTTTTAAAGTGGGGATAGCGGGGAGGCATTTTGCACTCCCGGTTTAATTTTGTTTTCACAGTGTGCTGATTTAATTATTACCCACTTTTGGCATGATTCTGCTTTCAAAAAATTCCCAGTCCACACCTTTAACAAACTGGGGGTTTAAAGAAATCCCAGTTTACACAACCAACATCCTGCTGGTGCCAAGCTGCTATGTGCCCAATACAATAACAACCCAATGATTCTTTTAAGAGGTTGATCAACATTTCGGGAAACACATTTACACCTTGCAGTTAGCTTAGTCTAAAGACTAGATCTGTTTATATCTAATAAAGTGTTTGTTTAACTTATAAAAATTTAACACTACCCAAAATATCAAACTATTTCTTTGAGGTTTCAGAGCGCGACCATTTGCAAAGAGTAAACTTTAAACAATTAAATCAACATACTGTTAAACGCAATGCATGTAAAACATGTTTAATTTCCTCCCTTAAACCGTTGTTTGTGAGTATGCATGTAGCAACTGTAGAAAATCACTTTGACTAGTGGAAGATGATAATGCTCAAATGAAAACAAAAAAATCAAAGGGAATCAAAGAATGTGACAGGAATCAAAAGAACATCAAAGAACAGCACTTATATATGGCACACAGTATATCCACGGGATGGATCTGCCTCAAAGTTGTTTTTGCTTTTGGTAAGTACAGAGCGACAGTGATGGGAAAGACAGAAAAGATTTACCATGAATTCATTGGCATTTTAACTGCTTCTCAGCCCCCAGGGCCCCCTGCCAGGAGCGCTGGAATAAACGTCATTATATAAGTAGACATGAAAGCACGCTGCATAAAATCCTGGGCTGGACAGAATTAATGTGCACTGATGAATAAGCATGAGCAGTGATATTAATACATCGGTGAGTCTCGAAGTACGAGCAGAGCCGCAGATTACAGAACTGAATTAGATGATTAGGCTGAAATTTTTCAGTCACATCACCTGATTTCTATGTTTCGCTTTAAAAATTGATCACTTAAGAGGTTTCACTTTAGGAGATATACACAGAGGTAAAGTCCTTGACGATGAGTTTGACAGCCGAATCTGGAGCTTTTTCTATAAAGTTAACGGTGCATTTAAGCTGAGGTAAGAGCACTTGGGCTGTTAATGCAAAGAGTGCGAGGGCACATGTACTGTAACTGTGAGAGGCTTCTTTTCAAATATAACATCTCATTAATAATCTGTTGCATTTATCCCCACCTTTCCTCTCTCTCTTACTCTAGCGCACACACACACACACACACACACACACACACACACACACACACAATGAAGACGGTGCAAAAGGTGATTGCCAGTGGGACAGGAGCTAATAAGATTTAACTCTGGCGTCTAATTTTATCTCCCCTCTTTGCTCCTATAGAGCACTGACAGGGCACTGCTACTGGACAGAAATACCAAACAGGCTCTTCCGACCTCAATGAAGGGCCACAGGGGCCATTTGAAGAAGCTGCACTCTCTTAATTTCCTAACAACTCTCCATCTAAAACATTTCCATCACTGTCTTCTCCCTCCACCGAGGACTGGGCACTTTTGTCTCTGCACCCACCACAGGTAGCCAACCCTTCTGCACTTCGATTTAATGGACTGTCATGAGGGTCTCCCGAAGGTGCACAGCAGCAGCATTTTAAGAGTGACTTTGAGAAAATTGTGAAGAGGACATAGTGGTCTCATATTGGTAGGCGAAGGGCATTTCCTTTTAATGAAAAAAAAAAAAGAAAAGTTCTTCCATTTTTGTTGTAGTTGAGATTTTAGAGTATTTGGCATTTTTGTTGGGTAAAAGGAAAGAGATAGATCAAACTGACAAAGATAGTGTGCATCTGTCAACTTTATGCTGTAGAAATACTGTATTTTTCTTATCATTGCTGGTTTGGTTACTCCAACATGTCCCTGCTGCACACCGCTCACATGAAATTGAGCCACAGCCTCATCCTACTGTTGCCAACGCCCGAGGCTGCACACATTACAGTCTGTGATCCCCCTCACTCTACAAAAAGCCTCCAACTCATTGTACTCCTCCTCTCGCACTGAAGGTGAAGTGGGGTGAAAGAAAGACGGATCACAAAACAAGATCCACCGCACAGATGGAAGAGGGGAAGCCCTCCAAGACTGTTTGTTACCGCTGTTTCCACGGAGATAAGTTAAGGTTCAGTTTTGACAATGCGGTATGTTGTAGGAGGGCCAGGAGGGCAAGAGATTGTGATAAAGTATTTGGTTCACACAAAAAAGACAAGGATTTTACGGGCTGTTTTTTTAAACTAGCAAAAATAAAATGGGTGATTCGTGCAAGAGATTATCTTCAGGAAGGAAAAACAAATTATTCTCTGTCCTGTATTCTTTTACAGCGCCACAAGCCTTTTCAAAACATGACACCAACCAGACATAGCTGATCTGGTATGGTATGCATAGCGCACCTCAACTTGGTTATTATGGAAAAATTGTAAAGCACGTCATCCTGGCTGAATGACCGGCTGCCTCATCAGTCACCACTTATCTGTGCTGCTATTGTCTTGCTCGAGGACAGACTACAAGCTGGAGCTTTCTGCTTCTATAACGTTATCGCAAAGCTCTTAATTTGGACAAAATCCTTTTGCCGCTTCTTCCCCAGACTTAATGGTGAATTTGATCCAATAATGAGTACCTGGTGCCTTTTAGGCCACTACACACACACAGACACACACAGACATTTTCTCCTCCTCCTGCACAAATCTGTTCCAACATCAATTTCACAGATAAATGTGCAGAAATAAGCGAGAAATTGATGTCGCCAAAAATTGATCCTGCGACTGCTCACACAGAAAAGTACTGAAATATGCCAACACACAAAAAAAGGTTGTGAAATTTATATATTTTTCAACAATACTTCCTAAAACCTGTCCTTGCCCTTTGTTGAGGGGAGGGTAGTCTACACAATGTGATCAGCACAATGAGCCGGATCATCAGCAGTGCATAAACGCACATTACGGGCACACCCATTTCCCAGCTACCTGGTAGAGATTACAGTTTTTAAGCTCTGCGCACACATCAAAGTTTCCCATAAATGAACTGCATCACAACTGTGAACAGCACCATGAAACAGCCACAGACCATTTCTGAAAGCACTTTCGATATGTATCTGTTGAAAGAAACCAAAGGACATCCTGTAAGTAAAGGATCATTTCCCTGAATATCTCAGTCATCTTTAAAGTCGTTATCACAGGCAAAGCATGTCATACCCAGGTCTGATGTGGCATGTAATGGCTGCCTGGAATTTCTAGAATCTCTCTTTGACGCCCTGACATTTAAAGGACGGATAATAATCACAGCTGCATACAAAATGTAAATGTACATGTGGGTCCCAGTTTTCTTTACTCTCACACACGTACATGGGAATGCTTGCCTGTTCTCATTCCCACAGCATCAAATACAGAAGCCTGGTCAGTGGCTGTCGGCATCTAATTCTAATGCAGAAGTCTCTCTCTAGCGTCTGTATGAGACATATCAGGCTGTCAACTAACTCCAATTATAAACCCATTCACGGCAATAAAGTACTATACAGAGCGAGAAAGTCCAAGTAGGGTGGGAAGGACAGAGGAGTGGTGGAAGGGAAGGGTCAAACAAACACAAGACTTTCAAACAGGAGGCTGCTGTTCCTGTCCTGTGTGAAAGGTTGAGTTGTTTTTTGGGTTTTTCTAAACTACCTTACGTAGTTAACGTCACTTGACAGATGTGTCACCATACATATGCAACACGTTTGTCACGTGAAGTTTGTGTATCAACCTAACTAAGCAGTTTTGTTGCCTAAACCTAAAGCAGTTTTGGTGACATGTTTCCTGTGAACACTAAAGTTTATTTAAGGCACTATGCATGTATCAAGTGGAAATTGACTCGCCATCCCTGAGCATCCAAAACTGACACTAGAGGGGTATCTAGAATGTCATAGTTTAAAGCATAGGGACCCTGACCAAGCTGCCATATTTGACGAGTTGAGAATGAGAAAGTGTTGAGGATGCACATGCACGTGGATAACACAATATAGAGTCCTGCCAATCATTTAATACTATTTAGCTGATCGATAGGTGCTGTAATGAACCAACAAACATGGCAACGTGCATGCAAAGGCAGGTAAGAAGAAGACTGTCTACATGTAAACACAGATGTAAACGATATAGGACACTTAATTGGGGGGGGGGGGGGGAATCACTCGTCGCATTTGTTAGACCTCAAGGGTACACACACAATGCACTGTTGTGAGAAACACAATGTGAAACAGAAAAAAAACTTGGCAAACTTTGTTTACAAAAAACCTCCACAGGGCACCTTCAAGTTGCTATCTGCAAAATGGGTGCAGCAGTGAAACAGATGAGTTAATGAAACATAAGGTGCAGTTTGTCCTTGCAGCTTGAATCAAGGCTGCGTGGTAATGCAGGTAATGCCCTGAGAATAATGAGCTAACGTTAATCAGTATGGTACTCTTTTACTTACAATGAAGCTGAGTGAAAATACTGTCAACAGCAATTAAGTGGAACCGAAATTAGCCGAAAGCACTGAGTCCATTTCAGAGAAATTGGATTGGGCTTTCAATGGGTCATCATGGTTTATTTCCCCTATCATTCTCTAATCTTATGAAAGCAAATCAACATAGAAGTCGCACGCAAACTGGGTCCAGCTGCTGCCGTACACGCCGTAACGCTTTGTTCCTCCTTATCTGAAATTGATGTGTTCATTTATGTGGGTGAATGTCGACCAACAAAATTATTCATAATTTCCATTCCCTAGGCAGTATGAACAAATGAGCTCCTCCAACCAAATAATTCAGCAATCGGGTGAAGATATGTTGAATGCAGTTACGACACAGAATTATTCATAGTAGACAGCAGCGCAGAGCAAAACAACTCTGCCCTCTTCTACATTATGAGAATGAAAAGCAGTCACTGCCTTGTCAAGGAACATTAAACTCATATGACATGGCTGCCTTTATTTCAGCTCCCTGTCAAATAAAGCTGCGCTGGGTCCAGCATAAAAATAATATCAATCTGACACACACTCCAGACAGTGGAAGGTGTAGAGACATTAAGCAGTTTGTTGCCTTGCATATTGTATGTGAACCAAACACAAAAGCATTATATTTAAGCCCTACATTAATACAGTTTATGTAACATATCATGAGCGCAGAGAGAGCTGTGCGTGCAAGATGAATTACCAAAAGCGATTATGACCGCAGTATGCATCTCGCTCAATTGACTAACTTCAATGTCAGACCACAGGCCCTCGCAAGATGCGTGCAAACTGTGTACCTCTGAGCTGAGCTATTTTTGAGTGAATGTCTTGTTGGGGTATATTTCAGTCCAACAATCTTTGGAGCCAGCTGTTTTAGAGAGACTGAAGTTCTCATAAAAGTGAGCACAGATAATGACTTTTTACAGTTTGGGAGCGGCTCTGTGCTTGACCTGATTCGATCAATTAAAATGCACAGATGTTCATTTTCCCAGCGGTTTCATCAGCCCCTGCACTTTGGATATACAGCACTGTTTGGATGTTGTTGTCTCCGAAATGTCCACACTCTCGACTGGGAAGTGCAGTAAACTTCTTGTAACTTAATCCATCCTCTGTGCTCATGGTCTTTCTTCAGTGACAACAGTCTGGCTGTTAGATATTATGTCAAACACACCTTGAAAGGACAAAACAACTCACAACAACATAATGAGAGAAGTCTCTAGTGTGTTTGGCACAGGTCTAAATGGGACACTGGTAAAGGATAGCAGACACAACTGTCTTGCTGAATGGGTCCTCAATGAAACGGGATGTGCTACAAGTCGTCTGAGCACAGACATTGAGCCATTCCACATCCCTACCTCCTCCTCAATCTCACTCGCAGCAGGCGAGAGTGAAAACAACAGAGCTAAGCATAACACAATGACTGGGTACTGGCAGAGACCTTACAGCGCCATCGTTTCATCCTGCGGATACTTTATTTTTCCCACAGGGAGTTTAGATTGTCACAGCATCAACGCAATATAGAGATGCACAGATAAACCTCAAATCAAAGTCCGAAACTCCGCTGCTTCCACTATGCAATACCATCGTGACATCATATAAAAATACACCACTTCAGATCATTCTATATTTTGCTGCACACATTTAAATAAACAAATATAAACAGTGTGAATGTGAGCGTGAATGGTTGTTTGTCTCTATGTGTCAGCCCTGTGATAGTCTGGCGACTCGTCTAGGGTGTACCCTGCCTCTTGCCCAGTAACAGCTAGGATAGGCTCCAACCTCCCTGAGACCCCCAACAGGATAAGCAGTTACGGAAAATTAATGAATCAGTGATCCAGAATAAAAATATGCAGAATTTAGTGGACTTTTTTTTTTAACAGTAATGTGATCAACAATATTCATTTTAAATCTGCGGGGGTGTGGTTGGAATTCTGCGGACACAGATTTCCTGTGGACCTGGTAATGAGACAAGGCGATACAGAAGTTATCCACATGTTCTACATCACAAAGTAAATAGCCAAATGTAAACTCAGTTACTGTGTGGAATGTAATTAAAACACAAAAGGCTGATCACCAACAGTACATGCGTCTAGCCATGCCGTGGTGATGACAACAGATGAAATCTGACAGTGAACTCAAAACCCACGCAGCAGGCATTTATAGCAGGACTCCCGTTAAACCCCCTCCACACCCATGGTCCACCCACACAGCTGTTTTCATTTATGTCTCCCGATTAGATCTCTTCTCAAGTCTGCATGGGCGTGTACAAACTGTGATGAAGTAACAGCTTTCTCACTCTTGTGTTAGTTTTAATGCACCTGTTAGGGTATGACAATTTACACCATTATAATTGTTGTAAGTTCAGAGTTGTGGTGGCATCAAAAAATTCCAGACATATCTATAAATCTTAATTTGTAAAGTAAAATATAAAGTAATTAACTACAGCTGCCAGATGAATATAATGTGTGTTTGTAATTCAATACAGTACTGGAGTAAATGCACTTGGTTACACACCACCACTGTCCATAATGACACATACAGGGATGTATCTACAATAAAATAGGGAGGGTAAAAATACTACGCCTTTTCATGTTGGCTCAAAACGCATGACTGTGAATACAAAAAAAACCAAACAGGTTTATTCAACCCAGCTGTTTACCCAGTACACTGGCACATCATTCACTTGAATCTTCTTGATGTTGACACAATCTTGTGTCCTGTTCTTTGTCCTCTTTGTGCACCCTGTTTCCCGTTAAGTTCGTGTGTGTGCTCTGTGGTGGCATTTCAGGTTGCACTGGTCCACAGATGGGAACATTCCTTTCTGTTGAAGAGTCCAGTCTGAAGCTCTGAACACACAGACTGTGTCCAGCTGACTGCCACAACTGCTGGATTCAGCATTCTGGCTGCCCAAACCACACTACTGCTGCTGCTGCTGCTGCTGCTGCTGCATGGTAGCTGGGACAATGACAGGAAGGCTGGCCGCAGCCATTTCCTAGAGTCTGACGATATTCGGTCCTATGAAGACTCTCAAAATCTCAGTTCAACGTGTTATTCATGGGATGGTCTGGATGGATCCATCTGATTTTAAGCTATATTAGTCAGACTTCTTCAGCTTGCACATTAGATAGATATTAATAATGAATTCTAATTATTTCTACATTAATCCATTTTGGTATAAATATATTTCATACTGTAAAATTACTAAAGTGGATCAAACAAAGGCACTGTAAGATACACGTTGGTTTGTGGTTGCCCATCATTTCTCTCTCAGGGTGTCATTCTGACTCTGCATAAAGCAACGCATGTTTCCTGGAACCTACAGTAACAAGTAATACCAGTCTCTGAGAGTTACTGTAAGATGGGAAAAAAAATGAGGAATAGTCCCAAAATAGATGAACAAGCTGACCTGGTACCAAAATAAGGATAATAAAAGGTTCCAGGCTGTGTTGTGTGTGTAGAGGGGGGAGAGAGAGATTCTTTCATGAACAGCTAGTATTATAGGTCTGAAAAGCAGTGGGAGGTTGACTGTTTTCTGTGGACTAAACACATGAACCCGCTTGTTGGGAAAGCTCCCTCGGAGCTTAACACCGCACAGGACTCGGCTTCTTTCCAGTGCACCATAATTGCAGTTCTCCTGGTTTTACTTTGTGTATTGGAAAGTCAAGGAATGGCAGCACCAGACTCTCAGGGAAACCTGGGAGCTGAAGTATCTCCGCTGTGCCACAGCAGAGTACATCTGGACTTGTGCCCTGGGAATGAGAGCAAGTCACTGAGGCTCATCAACTATAGCCACCACAGTATCCTGTCCAAAACATTGGTAACATTCCCTGAGCTGAAGCAGCCTCCAGAGAAACACATCCAAACAGATGGACACTCCTCACAAAAACAGCCTCTTCAGTGTTTCCTGCGCAGTTGGTTTCCTGTATATTGTGGTAAATATGGCAGCAATCTGGACATTTCAGGTTTTTTGAGAGCTCAGTTCCCTCCTGAGCCAATTTCAACATCGGCTCTAGTGCGCTCCATGTGCGTAATAACATTTATATTTGCATCATGATTTATGGACTCTGTTGCAATTTAAATGCAGGGCAATAAAGCCGCATTTTCTAACAATGGGTATGAATATTCAGATGAATGTATATGAATGTAATGGAAAAGGGCACTCTGTTGTAAACATGCATGTGTGCTCAGTAAGAACACCTTCCATGATCAATAAAACAAATGGAGGAGATGTACAGGCATTAAGAGGCCTATTGTTTATCGATTTATAGTGCTAGTCATTTATTTAAAGGTCTGGTGTGTGTGATTTAGAGGGATTTAGTGGCATCTAGCGGTGAAGATGGCAGATTGAAACGTCTCCCAATTAGAATATCTTCAGGTTTTATTGTTCAGGAGATTTTTACCAGGAGTCGAATTATCTGCAGAGGTCTCTTCCTACAACAAAAGGACTAGGTGATTTAAACAGGCACAAACATAAAACAAAGCAGTTTTATATTGAATAATGGGAGTTTTTCAGACACTGTTTGTCACGAAGGGGCTGCTACCTACAGTGGCCAACACTAAACGCGAATGGCCTTATTTAGAGCCAGTGTTTGGTTCATTAAATCTGGGCTCTTGTAGAAATACAGCAGTGCAATATGGTAATCTCTGTAGACAAGGACCTGCTCCCTATGTAGCTATAAACAGCTCATTCTGAGAGGAGAAGAACACTAGAATTCTAATTTTCAGGTGATTATACATCAAATAAGACATATTTATTATATTATATTCCATTTATGCCAATTTACCCCCCTTTATCCTGCACACTGGACTTTTATAGGCAATATGCTGACATGCGCTTCCCATTTCACATCACTATGTGCTGAATGCCTTTGGTTTTTGGTCTGCTGGCCTGACACAACAAGCAGTTTTAGTTTGCATTCAGTACATTTGCCATTAATGCATATATAAATCAGTATCATAAAAAACATCCTCATTGTAATATTGGTTTTAACCTAGGTGACAAATGATCTTGTGCAGTGTTGCTCCGAGCAGCAAAAAAAACAAAAAAAAAACAACAACAAACAGGTTTGTATACTGCATCATTCCCAATCCAACAAGCTTGTGACAAGAACCCCCTTAGTTAAAAACTGACTGCATACGGCATCCAATTCAATCAGTATGGCTTCAGTCAGCAAAATCATCACACACAATAAAGAAGATGAGCTCTGTCTTCAATAGCAGGCACCAGGGATTCAATTTCACAAACATCTGATGAGGTGGGGGGAAAACTGTAACTCATTGATGCATAGCTTACATCAGCAATAAAATATTCATGAACACTCGAACACACACACACCAACAACTGATACTGTACACAGACTTGGTAAATTCCTCTTCCTTTGCAACATGGAAAGATGACCTAGAAAGAATTGTCTGTTTTTTTGGAGTGTCACTCTTCTGTCGAGCTCAATCTACCCAACTCTAAGGACTTCCGTGGAAACTGAAGAACACAGAGAGACCTGACTTTCACATCAATAAAACAGATGATATAACATCCTGGAAGAACAAACACTTCTTTTTCAAAGGAATGACAAAGGAAAAATACATCTAGCGCATTTAGGAACCATTTCTGCCAAGTTGGCAGGTTACCAAAACATTACTGGAAACATTCAAAAACAAATAAGCACCTACTCAGAGTGCAGTGCTGCGAGGAGGAAACAGCCTGGTGCGTGATTGGAAGAGCTGAAAAGCTCCGAAAAATGAATTTAAAAGGTGCAAGAGAGAGAGTGAGAGAGGAAGAGAGAGAGGTGTTTGTTTGTTTGCTTGATATTCTTATCAGACACTTTGTGCCAAACAATATTTTGACAAGATTTCTTTGAAGGCATGTGAATAAAAGCAACTGTATCGACATCTCGAGGTCACCCAGGCTAAAAAAGAGAAAGACACAACTGATGAGAGAAACAAGACGTTCCTCAGATTCTAATTTAGTTATGCCACAAAGAAGAAAGTGAACTTGCAGGCACACGAAACGTACTGTGCTTGTGTCTGTACACTGTGGACGACATCACGTACATCACAACAGGGAAACAGTATAATTATCATAAACTATTTAAAGTTAGATCCTCCAGCAACACAGAAGCAGAATCCTCTCGCATAGAAACCTGTTTTTCCACCCCCGCCAGTCATGTGTAGCTAAACTACCTCTATAAGTGATAAGGACACCTGATCTGAAATCTAAATCCAGCATCTCTGCTACACTGCAGCACAACCAAACAGCTCAAAAACTGCAGATCTGTTACAACTTAGCAGGACTCCTGTTACAAAGAGGAAAAAAAGCTCCACCCAAATGCTGCATTCCTCCCACACTGCATTCTCCATTAGACTAGTTACAGGCTTTAAAAACGTTCACCTCATTGTTTTCATTGTAAAAAGGCTTATCAGATCTAAGCCTTTACCCCTCTTTAAATTGCACCACAAACGACCGCTCCGCCTCCCGGGTCAGCTTGTGTATGCGTGTCCACGAGTGTGTGGACAACATGAGGAAAGAGGCTGGGTTGCGCAGGTCCGGTTAAAGACAGGAGCATCCTGTCCTCGTTACGTGCTCCGTGACATGAGATACAAGCCAAAACCAACTGTTTCCACAGACAGATCAGTTACTTCTAACACAGTGCTGAACAATGTGGCTCGCTCCGACTGCCAGCAACTTTAACTTTCTCTGTTCAGCCACTGAACTGAGGAATATGTGTTAGAGCTGAGGTGCTTCGTATTAAATTTAATGAGAGACCGTGAAGGACTAACCTATATAAATCCTGTTTAAATGTATTTGGCAAACATCCTGGTTTCTAGCAACAATGACACATTCACACCTGGAAGCTGCCCAACATAACCACAGTCTTATCTCGTGGCCACTGGAGCAGATGGGTAAGAGCATTGTTTAACGACCCTGTGAATTGGCTTCCTTTCCATTAGGTGATGTGTTCATTTCCTCAGCCAGAGTTATAACATTAGTCCTGGGACCAAATTCACAACCTCTTCCTCATAAGTTTAAACTTATTTTGGTTTTAGTTTCTTTAGGGTACTCTATGGTATCTTAACTGTGGACATTAGAAATCGTAAACTCTTTATTTGGTATTAAGTCCAATACAGATAATTTAACAGGTATTTTTATGTGCTTTTCCTGGCTTTCTATTTGGCATTTTGCCTTTTTCAGTAGTTAAGTAAAAGCAAAATGATAGGAAACAGAGGAGAGAGTTGAACATGCTACAAAGCTCCCTGTACAGAACTAAACCAGGAGCGCTGCAGTTCATTAATATGCATAGACCCCCAGAACATGCAGACATTGCTTTTAATAGCACTTAATGTGAAGATATAGTTGGCACACTAGACTCAACTAACTTATACTCATATATACTATACTATAGTTATATATTTAATACCTCTTGTTAAGAAATCTTGAATCTGATAGTTTTGATTAAATCATTATCTTAATTTATTGTGACATATAATGCATAATCTTTAGATAGATTGACAGATACTTTATTAATCCTGAGGGAAATTAAGGAGGTAATTGTTTTTAGTTTTAGGTAACAAACAAGTACTTGCAAGGAAAGTAGGAGCTTAAACTACTGAACAAAGGCATGCTGTGGCTGAAATCCATGTAGCGTAATTAAAACATCTAATTTAATCACAGGTCTATCTGATCATAACTTGACTTTATTTGCTCACAAATTAACCCCGAAAAAATTCTCAACCCGTGCCAGAAATTCACTGACAATAAAATGCACTCCAAAACACAACTGGGCACAATTTCAGAGTTTCAGCAAATTAACTGGAAAGACATAACCTATTAAAATATGATGAACTTAATAGTTGCTGCAATAACCTCACGGTGACAATTAAAAAATATTATTAAGAAGTATAAACACAGATTCGGCAAGCAAAACCCAGGAAAAATAAACTGCCTTAGAGAGAGATCATGCCCTACAAATCTCTATCAAAATAAAAAGTAACATGAGGTGCATTCCCTCACCCCTTTTTTATTTTATTATAATTTTAAAACTCAAAACATTGCAATAAAAAGTTTTCACACTTTGGGGAGGTGGAAAAGTTGGTGTATCAATATAAAGGTGAACATGACGAAGTACACTGGAAACAGATTCATCGAATAAATGACGACGTTCAGTCATGACGTACCGTCACTGCATAGGCAGTCTCCGAAATTAACACATTTTTACCGGCGAAAACAATAAACTGCCATTTTGTCACATAGGCTATATATTTGTTTCAGTACTTTTCATTGTGATAATAAGGTATTGCTTGGAATATAAACTTACAGAAAAGACCAGAGAGAAATCTTAGGCAAAATTGTTCTAATACATTGAACCAGTCATCACCAGTCAAGTTCGCTTCTGGTAAGCAGTAATGCAGTGTACATGTAAAGGGCTTACAGTATAATGTGAAAGGTAAAAGGGAAGGCGTGACGCTGACAATGTGGGAGGGAATAAATAGTTTGCTATCTTCGTGTTATTATTTCATACCTTCATAAATATGGGCCCAACTCGTAACCCTCAACTTCACATAAGCCTAACAATAGCTTGCATTGATTTTAGACTTTTAATGATCACTTGGACGATCGATGGCCATCAGGAGACTGATACTGGAAATTAGCTTTGGCTTTTAATATGTGTACAGTACATGGGACGCTGCTACTGCAGCCGTCAATGTTTCTCTGTACTTGTCGCTTACATATAAACTTTACTGAACTAATGTTAGCACATGGAACACATGCGCCTACAGCACCCATCTGAAATGACTGGCCCTGCTTTGCATGCTACTTTAATTAATTCATGAATTAGTCAACTAGTTATTATTTTCCTTATTCAATTAATAGTTAAGTCAATTAAACATTGAGTCTATAAAATGTAAAGAAAAATAGTGAAAAACTTCCCAGAGTCAAAGTGGGATCTATAAATGCTTTGTTAGTTAAAAACCCAAAGACATTATGTTCACAGTGAAAAAAGAAAAACAGCAAACCCTCAAATCTGAGAGGCTGCAACAGCATTTTTTTTCACTATTTTTGCTTATATAAAACAACTGAAGCAATTAATCGATTATTTTTCTGTCAGTTCAGCTCTACTTGTTTGCCACCAATAGTTTATCAGGACATCTTGCTCAGCAGAGCACACCTCCCCTGCAGGTGTGAGCATGTAAGCTTCACAACAGGCATAATCCATAATGCATTTAACAAGTAGACAGTTTAGCCACAAGAGGCTGTTTGTTTGGTTGAAGTGTTTACGTGAAGGCTTTTGATTTCCTGTTATTTTTTGTTAGAGAAATGGCACAAAAGAGTGATGATCAACGATTGCAGCCTACTGCTATTATTCCAACCACTATTATTATCTCATATGAATGTAACAGAAAGTAGTTCTTTCCATTTCAGTGCTGACATTCTTCAAATACCTCGACCTTCTCTGTGTGTTTGTGTGGGTGTGCGCACATGTGAGTGTGCTCATATTTAAAAGCTAGAGAGAAGTGCGCGTCCATGTATTTTTTTTTTTTTTACGTCCCTTCAGCACATCTGGCTCTTGTTATAGCCCCTGTGACCTGTGTGTGGTTCTGCTCCATCCCAGCCCCCATCGTTCCTCTGTGGGAGAGCAGAGTAATGACTGAGTGCTGCTGGGCCTTTGCTGCTGCAGTTCCCAGGACCCCTGGCAATATGGGTGTTCACTGCTTTGCTCTAGGCTGGGGATGGCCTCCTGCTGACCAGTTTGTTATTTCTTTTCCATCTTTGTCTTCAGAGTGATGTTTTTTCAAGGGGAACGAGTGAAGCCAGACATTTATGTCATCCCCAGGCTACGTCTCCAGAAACACTGATTCATGCACTGCCTTTGTCTTCTCAGGATGTCGGCCTTTAGTGCTATCACTGTGGGGCAGGTTTTTAACAAGATAACAATTACCGGTTTGACCTGATGCAGTGCCCTTTTGATTAATAAGCTAATCTAAAAAGATAAACACATACAGGGTAACAGAATGCTATCAGTGGTTGAGCTGTAATTAAAGTGCTGACAACCAGAGGTGAGAGAACAAATCTCTTTTACTAAGAGTCGTTACAGGCTATTTGCATCACAGATTGTTTTCCTAACTTTTGGGAGTGAAAAATAGTTTGTTCCACAGACATGTCTACACATTCAGTAACTGCAGACTATAAATGTCTGCTGCCTGAAAATGTTGCTTAATAAAAAACCTTAAGGAGCGGCCAGACATCCCCTTTATCGTAACATCTGGAGGGTTCAGGGACACAATTAACTTTAAAAAAGCTTCACGCTTGGACATAATTAAGATCAGTCTATTAGCTTTTTCCCCACATTGTCGTAACACCCTCTATGCACAATAATAACTCGGTTAAAGGCGGATCAAATAAGCCAAAGACAATTTTCAAAACTTGTTTTGCAGCAGTGAGAAGTGCGTGGGCGTGATTCTATTTTGTTCCATGACTCCATGAAGCTGCGACTGATGGATAACGACAGACAGACTGATGTTCACTGCTCGGTACTTATTTCTCTGTCTTGATGTCTTTTTTAGCTGTTGTTATTAAGAAGCTTGCCACTGCTGATATATATTCATGCACTCATCTTGTAAAGTGTGGCATACATGTCTTTCAGGACCAGATCCATTGTCCTATTCTAGATCTGCTCTCTGGAAACTGTGGCTAATCTATGAACTGCTTCAGAAACAAAGAGGTTGGTCATGTATCATAATCATGGCCCAAGTTTCCTGTAGATGTCTCTACAGCAACATCTGCTTTGTAAATACTGCAGTGTGTTATATAATGTACGAGAAAATCAGGTTCACCTTGAGTAATTATTGAATTTCCGAAATGCAATGTCATCTTTTTCTCTACTTAAACTATTTACAAAGATTTCCTCTAGAAGCTGCATTATGAAACTTCAGGGTAAGAGAACACAACATGTGCACCTGCTGACTGATTAAACAACAGTTTTGTTGACATGATCCATAAATACTGTAAAGATAAATGAATGTGGATGTTTATTTTCTGTAAAGGGTAGTTTCACAATTCAGTTACTTAACATATTAAATGATTAAAAATAACAGTTTTACATACACTGTATCAGTAACATTGTTTTGTGGTGGAAATGGCTCAGAATTTAATTTTGGGTATATGGGCACCAAAGTCCTTCCTCTCCACACAGAAGTCTCTGGCAGAGCAAACAGGATAAGTCAATCTCTGCAGTTCATTAACTTCCAAAGAAGAGCAGCTTTCACTGAGATGAAGTTAGATCTGGGTCTGCTTAGTGAGAGAGAGGCCAGTGCGTCGAATAGAGGGAGGCTCTCTCATTGACAGCAACACAAGGACCAAAGGCAGCCGGACCAAAGGCAGCCGGACCAAAGACGCTTTAGAGATGCACCACTCTGCTGCTGATCAACCGTACCGAGATGAGAAACGATCTCCCTCTGGATGAAAAGCCCAGCCTCTTAATGGGTCCGCACCAAAACGAGGGCCCACATCCAACTACTCTGACTGTGAACTATGTTTGCAGCGTTATCGTTCCTGCACTTCAAAGCGGCACCATCTCCAAAGGGACATGCTACGCCGGCTCTATAGGGCTGCACACTCCGTTAGAGCCATCAACTCTCATTGGCTAAAGTAGGCCAGAGCCACAGTGCACAGAGGGGTGCGTTAAAGATTAATGAAGATATTGCACAAGTAAACCAGCTTACAAAACATGTTTAAGCATAATAAAATATTTAAAGGTGGCAATCTATATGGCTGGTGTGTCTGAGCCACGTGTTTGACTCAAGGACCCTGGAAAGGCCCTCAGGGTATAGTAACAGATCATGGATGAATAGAAACAGTGATGCCGTTTCAATAGCTGGCTTCTGTCCAAGTCAGTGTGATATACGCTATAAATCATATATGAGCAGGGGGCAGAATCTGCATAAATGTATTAATATTGCAAAAATGTTCTTAGGCTCGCTATGGGTGTTCTTTTGTCAATAGAGGAAGTGTTTGTCATAGAGCGATGAAAAGGCATTAGTCTTATTCATTATGATTTAGTGATGTTTGCTCCACAGGCTGACTTTAAATTATCTGTCCACCACATCTCCCAGATATATTAAATGGGCTGTGCTTCCCCAGTTTATGGCTCCTTTTGTGTTTACATTAGAATATCATAAAAAAAATGTATTTTTTTTTTTAAATCACCTTCAGAGCATACAGTAAATGCAAATATTAGCTGACATAAGTGAGTAATAACCCTCTCAATATTAATTAATTTCTCAAAGGCGATTTCCATTTTTCATGTGGGCGTGTTTACTGACACGGCTGCATTTCTGTTGCATTTTCTTATTCATCATGTCAATGCAGCTGCTGCAATAACACAAATAAGTCACAGATTTTGTGACATTTTCTGAAGTTCATTTCAGACTTTGCTACAAAGTCAGATGAAACACGTGCTAGAATCCCGTTTGGGAGTTTAAGTTCGGTGTAGAAGCAAAGATCTCCTGAAAAGGCTTTATGAAGGTGTTGGGGAGTCTCGCTCCTGGCAGGTGACTTGGTGGCAATGCAGCACAAGAAAGAGGAAACACCTGCGTGGGATTGCACAAATCATGCAGAGCAGCTCATTTCAACGCTCAGCAGGCAGCTGCTTCTCCCATCATCTTTGGGCCAATCATATCCTGTCAGAAGATTTTCCAGCAAATTTCTTCAACCCCCCTATTTCCCTGCAGTTAATTGCTTCACTTCTCCAGAGTCCAATTATGGACTACATACCTTCAGCCTCTCATTTCTGGTATTTTCCAATTCAGTCTAGTTGTACTTTGCGGTGGAAGTTTGAACTGAGAGATGGGTGAGAAACAATTTAGCCCTTATCAGGCGGAGCAGGACCAACAGTTTAGCACAGCCTCTAAATTGAGGTGTTCCAGTTTACACAATTATATCTCCACAGTATGCTGACTGACAGAGGGAGAGACGGGGTGAGACCTCCGACAATTACCAATTTTTGCAGGTGAGATAATGGGCAACAACTTCATAACAAAGTAGAGAGAACAGAGATTAAAGTGATTGCTTCCTGCGCCAACACTTTCAAACAAGCCATCAACCACTTTCCTGAATCGACAAGGATGAATTGTTGTAAGTCAACAAAACGTGCCTCCACCCTGTTCTGCAAACTACATACAAACCATGTTATTTAAACGTGCAAATACAATTATTTGGACTGTTCAGTGCTGACAACTTAATACATAAATATAGATATTACTCATGTCCATGGGGTATGAATTCTGTAATTATGTTACAGCAAATATTGAGCAAAGTGTGACACAAAGAAGTGAAAGAATGATGTCTGGTGTGATTTTGTTTACTACATAAGAGACAATCACTACATTTACAAGCACAAAGTATTCTGGTTTTTACCCCTTTCTGCAAAAGACAATATTCCTACATGGCTGAAGAAAATGAATATTCCACTTATAATCCCAACCTAAATTGAAACGCATATTCCTTAAGGGCTGTATGTGTGCCCAAAATACTGCTATTAAGACACAAATAATACCAGCCTGTCCCACATGTCTTAATCAAAAAATGCTATATTCAGAAAAAGGCCTAATTCTGAATATCTACATGGAATATGCTGTTTACATGACCCATTTCAAATTAAGAATCATATTTGGAATAATAGTGGAGTATTAGTCTGCATGCAAACATAATGAATTGCTGTCACTGTGCCTCAGCTTAGCATAGTTAGTTAAAGCTAAGTTAGACATTGATCTGAACATACATCTGGACATTTTTTGCTTCCTTTGTGTGAGCAGATCAACTACTTAAAAGTGAAAAAGTAGGGCAAGGCAAATGATACTAATACGCATTATTGTCCTGGATTTTGGATAATTCAATAATGTTCGCCTAAAATGTGTTTTATGAACTTTGAGCGGAGGTGCCGTGGTGTACTGAGTGTGTTAACCACAGGAAATGAAGGGTGAATCTTTCTACTTGATTAACATTTTGGAGAGAATTACCTCTCATATGTTTCTCACAGATAAATATGAACTAAAAGCACCAAACGCTGCTGCAAAATATGTCAACATTAAGGTGTGTGATGAAAGATACAGTAATATTCGATTTAGCAAGGCCCTATGGGGAAGAAGTTTTCATTTAAATTAGCCTGTAAAAGAAAGTATGAGGGAAACCCAACCAAATGTTAAAGAAGAAGATTAAAAGTTCATCCCTCCTCCGTATCTTTTTAACTACTTTTCTTTTTGTTGTGGGCTAGATTAAAGTAAAGTTCTTACAGCAGCTAAGTGCAGTGCTGTGTCATGAGCTACAGATAGGAAAGTGTCATTTCATGTACTTCATCACAACTTCAGATAATATCAATCTCTTTTGCGCCTTCTTTAATCTTCTGCTGAACAGAATATTAATAATCTTCACAAAAAAGGGGTCTAACCACTTCAGACAGGAGGAAAAGAAATCTGCCCATTAGATAGCAGAAATAGGTCAAGATGGTGCCACGGAGTACAGTGAGGGCACAGTATGCCAAACACAATCCTCCCTCACATGCAAAGCCCTGGGGTGGACCAGTAGAACGAGCTATGAAGGCACTTGGCCTCCAAATATGAACAGACGGTTTTATCCACTAAGCAGAAACCACTGCTCACAAGAAGGGAAGTGGCACGCTTCTAAGAAGAGCGACACATTACTTTGAAGTGAGGTGGGACTAGATGACTTGTTTATTTATCACCTTTTTTTTTCTTCCACCTCTGCTTCTTGTGAAAAATCAAAGACAGGTTGTGAGGAAAATCAGACATTTATTTTGCATCCTCTAAACATAGCGTGCGGTTTATCTTGCAACATTTTTGTATTTTCATGAATGAGTATCAATACTGTCTTTCAAACTCCAGGAGGAGGGAGCAGGAAACAAAAAGACTTCCTCGGAAATGGTGCCAACACTGACACTTCTTATATAACACATCCTTGGGACACAAGCTCTGTGTAGGTAGACTTACCTTTATGTTGTTTAAGAAATACTTCACCTGCAAAATGATCATTTGTATGTCAGTTACTCACTACGTGTCATGAAGAAAATGTTGTTTTCCTTTCCTGCCTCCACAGTGAATGGAGAATCCCAAAAATGCAAACATTCTTTATAAATACATCTAAATAGGGACCGCGATTACAACAAAACTATATCAAAACATCTGTTTAAAAGCTCTCACACAGCTAGTGCAGGATAATCCAATTCTCATTTATCAAGCAGGATGCTCAGTGCTCCCCAACACATGCATTTTCACTAAAAGGTCACAAACCGAACCCTTCCGCCTACGAGTAGCATGCCCTGAGCGCACTGGTGGTTGTACTGTTCTCAAGAAAACCCATGTGTTTGGGAAGTACTGAGCATACAACTGGATAAATAAGACTTGCTTATACTGCATGAGTTTTGCTGTTCATGAATGAATTTTTTGGATTCTTTGGTCACTGGAGAGGTGTTCTGGAAAAACTACATTTCCTTCACAAATTCAAGGAATAATTGATATACAAATGGTCATTTTGCAGGTGTATTCCTTTAACCAATGAAGTTAAAAGTAATCATGACTCTGCAGCCTCACTTCTCGACAATGACGGTGATGTAATAGGGTTTCTTTAAGAACAAGATTGATGTAAAGGTTGTCAATTGCTCAACACAAGGTAGGCCCAGAAAGCAGTCATGCAACATTGCAAAGAGCGAGTTAAATATTGAGACACTGTGCCTCATCGTCTGTAAGAGAACTTTCATGAGCTGCATACAAGATGGACGAGATGGTGAAAGCCTAAGGCCACAGACAGAGACACAATGTAACAGAACACATGACTGACCTAAAAAATAAAAAAAGAAAGCTATCTAGCAGTTTAACCAGCAGTCAGGCTTAATAGATCAAATAAAAATGGGCCGCTTTTGTTGCAGCAGTGAACGCAATTGATATATTTTCAAATTAAACCTTTGATCCTGTGGCCGTTTGATCCATTTTAGATTGCGCTGTAATGGTTCTTAAGATTTACTTAACTTGTGTCAGTCCTCCTTATCAAATCACTTCTTACTACTAATAGCAGTCCCTCCAATCCCATTTCACTTTTTATTTAAATACTGGCATAATGGAGGTGCAATTGAACCAAGAGTAGCACAAAAATGTGAGTTCCCCCTGAAAAACTGCAGTGCAAGCCTGATGATGTGGGCAAGAAAAGGTCTTTAAAATGTAAAATAACCATCCGGAGATGCAAGCTGGCAGTTAATGCCCATTTACCACAGTGTGAGTCAGCCGTTTCTTAATTTTATTACTTTAACTTAGTTTTAATTATTCCCCTTGTTCTAAAATGGCCCTATAATGTATAAGTGAAGTCAAAGTGAGAGGTGTAATCCATTTGCACACCACTTGGTCACGGCAACCTTTTACTTAAAAAAACTGATAGCCTGGTTCATTTCAGGTACATTTATATTAATACCCCTTGCTGGCCTCATCTATTGTGAAGAGAAAGAAAGGAAAGAATCTTAAAGCCATATGAAAGCTAAGTAAGAGATACTGCAGAGGAAGTGTACCTCAGCTGAGACAGTGCGATGCACTGAGTGCATCGAGGGTTTTACAAGATTTGCTGCTGTCAGACAACGTTGCCTTAAAGTTTCCTCACTGAGAAACGACCAGCTCCACTGTCACATTGGCTAGCTGGTCTTGATTGATTAGTAGTGACAGAAAAAGAAAGAAGCACTGACTTTTGGCCCCGACACATCAAACCAACCACAAGGAACCAGCATCTGCCAAGACAGCCAGATGACTGTCCAGTTGTCTGTGTTCCTCATATTGAAAACATTATGGAAAAATGACAAAGAAACTAATCCAGCCAATCATTTCCAAGCCACAGTGAGTGAGATTAAACCGTAAAAACACTGAACAGGCACTACTTCTGCTACTAGTGGCAGCAGCAGTAAAACGAGGAGAAACCACACTTAATGGTTGAACATAACTAGTTTTCTAATTGCATGTAGGGAAACATCCTGAGGGCCAACTAGAGCCACACTGTGATAACTAAAGACAACAGGCAGCCCCAGACAGCCCTACAGCAACCGCTGGACAACTGTTGGCTTGATGTGGCAAAGCCTTCGGATCTGGGTTGGCAATAATGGGTTGCACTTGACAAGTTATCTTTATGTATTTATTGATGAGCTCCACACTTGCCACCAAAATAACCTTATATAACTAGAAAAGCACTCAGAGAGTGCAGACCTCCGCCAAGTAGGTGATATTCCCTCCCCCTCTGCATCAGATGTTGCAGCCTGCATCACAATTACGTTATTTGCATCACTATCATTATCAGGTTATATATGCCTTCACCATGGAGACACTGTGGTGTATCTATTTTGTTTTTATTTTGTACCAACACAGAATATAATGTTTTTTTGTATTTTTCACTTTCTTTTTTTCCAACACAAAACATTCATTTCAACTTTAGAATTACAACAATATTTAGCAAGTAGAACTAGACGTGTTTTCCAGCCACCAGATGGCGCTATTTTCACTGTCTTTAGAAATTGGAATTGCTGCTGAGGCTGTCAGACGATAGACTTTATTTATTATTTTACCCACTTTGCTTCAACCGATCACCACCAAAATTTTATCATCTGTTCCTTGTCCCATTATCCACCTTTCCTGAATTTTTGAGTTATTTTGCAGACAAACAAACAGACAAACAGAACAACGCCGGCGAAAACATAACCTCCTTGGCGGAGGTAATTATACTTAAAGGAGCAGTGAGTAGGATTTAGGGGGCTCTATTGGCAGAAATGAAATATGATATTCACATTTTCATTAGGTTATAATCACCTGAAATCAAGAGATGTTGGGTTAGAATGAGCACTTCATATCCACAAAGGGAGCGAGTCATCTTCCACCGAGCCCACCATGTTACACCATCATGTTTCTACAGTGGCCCAGAATGGACAAACCAAGCACTGGCTCTAGAGAGGGCCTTTTACACCTTTACCTTACCTGACGGCCACTGTAGGTAGGGATGAGCAGAGGGGTTTTTAGTTTGTTGCAGTCTACTACCTCAATGGTAGCTGCGGCGAAATCCTACACACTGCCCCTTTAATGTGATTATCAAGGGAGAAAATTAGTTAATCCAGTACTCTTTAAACAAATTAATTCATGGATTTGTGAAAAGTCTGAGCTGCAACGATCAGTCAGTTAATATTAACATTAATCGTAAACTATTGTCAACTTTTTGGGGGTTTATTTCCAAGTAAAAATGTGAGGATTTACTGCTTTTCATTGTCTTGAAATTATAGATTAATTGCTATCTTTGGGTTTCGGATTGTTGTGGTTGACTGACAGGCATTTATCATAATTTTCTGACATTTTATAAACCAAACGACTGATCAAAAGTAAAAATTAATCATTAGCTGTAGGCCAAATTTATAATTCAAGCAGATAAATACACATCACACAGCAGTAAAATTAATTCAGCAGTGTTAAGTAGGGATGCACAAAATTGGATTTTTGCTGATATCGGTTATGCTGACATTGTCCAACTTGTTTTGGCTGATTACAGATGCTGATATATGCACCTATATTTTTTCACCTAGTTGAAGGGAACATCAAGTGTCTCCTGTAGTGGAATTAGCATATTATTATGCCTGCTCTTTTTGTGATGGCCCACAGGCAGATGCCAGCATAAAATACAGTGCTTTCCAAAAGGTACACGTTTACTGGGCAAAAATAAGAAAACTGCTTTAGCTCAGGTTAAATGTAAAACATGGCAGATTTCTTTTTATGCAACTTATTTCAACAAAAAAACGGTGAAATGAATCCTACTTTATCAGGCTTGGATGATGCTCTCTCTGCCTGACAACAGCCACAACGAGGGCACATTAGACCTATTTTGACTAATAAGTTGGATAATTAAAGGGTCATCTTACCAGCCTGTCATACTGGCAGAAATCTTAACTTCAGACCAATGCTGATATTTCATTTAAAAGCCTTTATTTGCAGATACAGATGATGTGCATATATTACCCTGCATCCATAATTCAAAGCACTGAAGAAGTTATGTTACATTAAAGAAAATCTGTATTATCTCATCATCAGTAAGAAAATCAAGGGAAAAAAGGATGATGTATCTAACATGTGCAGCACATGATGAGTACATTTTAAGATGTGTTAATTATTGTGTTCGCAAAATGTATCCACACCTTCATGACAACATGGAGCAACAAACTGACATGTTTAGGGTATAGGGGTGCCATAGTGTGAGTGGGATGACGAGTGAAGGCGAAATAAAAATAACCATCATCAGAGCTGTAAAACCTGCCCAGCTGCAGTCTTTGATCCTCCCCTTGAGCTCTGCTGCCTAATTCCAACACCTGCACACACTCGCAGAGTCAGACACAGAGCTCAGACTCACCATGCCTGGCCACACATAGCTCACAATGCAGCCCTCATTCCTCCCTCAGCTGAAGGCAAAATAAAAAGCTTAACAGATTTGTTTGTTCCCAATTCTAAAGTAATGGTTTCATTTTAATCAATGAGCAGTGACGTACTGGAATGCAGTCAGAGTGGCGCAGAATGTAGGAGCGTCTTTATTTCACTCATCACTCGTGGTTATACCCCACCTTTCAAAGTTAATGAGCAAAGAGAATGCATTAATAACATGCCGAGGGCTTAACAGATGTGACTGTTCCATGTCATTTGTTCTGAGCATTTATCATGTCGATGTCATGTGGCCGGTTCCCATGCTCTATATCCAACAGACAGTCTCCTGAAGCCACTGTCTAAAGCAGTCAATTTTGTAAGGGAGCAAATGACGACTAATTTCATTGATGGGTAGTCTGTCCATTATTTTATAAAACAATCAATTGTTTGGTCTATACAATGTAGAGATCAACTGACAGTGGAGTACAGCAGTATCAAACAGGAGCTGACAGCCAATTAATCAGTCGATATCACACTACCCAGCCCCCTACAGAAAAAATTTGACTTTTTCATTGACTATATTAGAAACTGGAGAACTGTTGAACTAAACATCTGACTCAAAACAATTAATACCCAAGTAAATAAAACTGCAACTGAACATCAAACTTACCACAAAAAATCTAGGTGGGAGTAATTTCTATTTTTTGAGCTATTATTTTCCCCCAATTCAACCTGAGATTCTCAGGTACACAATAATATTACCACGACTTCATGTATGGAACCTCCATGCAAAACCTGTATTTCAACTATTTTTAAGTATATTGTGACCGATATTTGACAGGGCTGAAAAAATTAAATGTAATTTGAAACAAGGTGCTTTAGAGTGGAGTAATTCTGTATTTTCAAAAAAGTCAAAATTCTTTCTGCATGAAACATAAAAAAATGAGACTAGGTCAAAACCTAGTACATGGCTCAACTGTGTATGAAATCCTAAAGGGCTTTAACTTTGAAAAGGGAAGTGGTGGCATTCATTAGCCTCTTTTTCACAGCCTGTTCAAGGCAGCAATGTTGCACTGTTGTGCCGCCTCGTCCTTCTGTGTATATGGTACAATCACGACGTGAGGGGACAAATTTAAAAAGCAGCTGATAGCGGGTAGCAGCTAACTCAAAGAAGAAGAAGAACAGTGACTGTAAACGTCTGCAAAATGGGAATGCAGTGAGATTCTGGAATCGCGGCGGATGATGCCACTGACGTTTGGGTCTGTGTAAAAATGCAAAGGAGGGATAAATAAGGGACTTTGTAACAGCCTTATAAAGTGATCTCTGTGTAAAAAGGGCTAGTCACAGACTCATGGACTTAAACTCGCGCTCTTGCTTGGTACCACTGTTGCAGTCTAGCCATGAAATTCATGTAAATACAGCTTAAAATGGAGTGGGGCTGCATGATATGCAATAAATAAATAAATAATCATATTGCACTATTTTTACATACTGCAATTGCATTATGAGTCACAATTTTAGTGGCTAACATCAATTTTACATTTAATATTCATGCAAAAAATATATAAAATATAGACATACTGAGATTTCCATAATATTTCAATTAACTGTGCAGCCCTAAAATGAAGAACAAAGCTCTTAGACTCACTTGCACAGCAGAGGGAACCTGCTTTCTCTGGAGCTGCACTCACTGATCAGCTCGTTTTTGCTCCACTCAACACAACCCTCCCCTCCTCAGCTCTGGTCAGTGATGTATGTCCCTGCATGACTAGTGGAGGCTCTGAGCCACTGAGCACTATCTGAGCCAAGTCCCACTGGAAACGATAGTTTGTAAAACACCCTACCAATGCCAATTAACTGGTCAAAACAATACTGATCTCTAATACAATGTCGGAAAATGGTGGAAAATGCTTATCAGTTTTCCTTCTAAATGTCTTATTTTGTTCCAACAACAGTCCAAAATCAAAACATGTTTGTTTCATAATTGTAGAGGAATATAGAAACCACACAACATTCACATTTGAGAAGCTGGAACCAGAGAAAAGACTCAAATTGATGAATCAATTAGGGAAGTTGTTGCAAATTAGTCATCTGTCAATCAACTTATCAATTAATCAACTAACCGTTATAACAATGTTATAAGGTATCTAAACTGATGTACTTCTTTCATTTATCATTCTACTTTTGATTTCAACACTTCCGGAGACTCGTTAAGCTGAGGCATAACTTGCACATGCATAAAGTGGTTCTTCACTGTAACAACGAATAGGTATCTGTCTCATGAATTTCTGTTTGATACTTCAAACTGACTTTTTCATTTGGCACCAGCAGTCTAACACATGCACATTAACACATAGGTAGTGATTGGATGCCTTAGAAGCACAGGATGGTTTCTGTGGTTATTTCTACAGGACACATGCCGGGTCAGGTCAGGCTCCTTGGCGATGTGGTGGGTCGTAACGGGGGTTATTTTAACCAGCACAAGTATGTACACCAGCCTAGGAATCCAGCTTGTGAAGCAGGTTTAATAAGAAGAATTGAGTAAAAACCTGGAACATCTGTTTTTTCTTCATTCCATGTTTCACATTTGAGAGAGCTCAAGGCTTTACTCAGCATTTATCCAGCTAACTCTATTAAGCCTGCTTCGTGAGACAGGCCCCCTGCTCTGCCATTTTTCCATTTTAAATGCTGTGTCAAGACTTACTCATCAAGCTAGCTCTGGTCAAACACAACAGTCCATTTTCCTTGCCTCAAAATATCATAAAATGGGTTTTAAAGCAAGTTGCTGAGCGCAGCCAAAACGCACAACTCCTCGTTTCAGAGGCGCAGTTTTGTAAGTACATGGGTGTAACTGCTTTGCCTGGAGTCCTCGCTGTCTGTGGGCAATACATAGTTTAAGGATTTAAGTGTGTAGGATTACTCATTAGTCTGCATGCTGTGATTCACAGCACAAATAACATTCCTGGTCATGACCAATAAGACCATATGGTGCAAAGGGGAACACAGTTCCCTGGAAAAGTGCTGAGGCTATGGAAATCAAACATGTGCGTGGTGAGCTACTTGTTGCTGTCTTTAAGGACCCACTTTCTTACTTTACACTTTGTACATAAACCTCATTTAGTGCAGTGTCACACCTACTGTGATTATGTCTGAAAATCTAAAAGGTACACTGTGCAATCTGCAAATTACAGCTTTATGACTTCAATGCATTTCCTCTACAAACAAGCAGGGAGGAACAGATGTCACTTGTTGAAAATAAAATGATGTTTGGAGTCACTGATCATGAATCATCAGAAAGTACAAAATAGGTGCTTAGGTTTAAAGACTTTAAAGAGGAGCTACACACATTTTCAGAATACATACATGTTATTCTTATGGTCTAAGACAGTCCAAAAATAGTAGTAAACATGAACCACTCTCTTCCATATACAAAAGGTAGAGTGCCAAAACTCAAATGTGTGATGTCACAGGGTGTAAAGTCTGGAGCTGCTCCACTGACAAAGAATTGGGAAAGATGTTATAGATGACACTGAGAGCACCCAGGGGAATGTTCTGAGTATATGGGTACATTTTCTGTTTCAGAGCTGAGAACACTAAAATAAAATAAAGCTCATTTGGGTATAAAAAAAGAAAAACATTCTGTGGGTCCACAAAATCAGGATCCCATTTACTGTCAATGGAGCAGCTTCAGACTTTACACCCTATGACATCACAAGTTTGAGACTTTCTTCTCAGGTTTCTGGTTTTGAGAGAGAGTAACTCATGTTCACAAATATTGGTTAAACTTTCCCACGCCATGGAAATAACATACTGAAATTCTGAATTTGGGTGGTTTCCTCTTTTAGAAGTTACTCTCAAGAGTTTGTGGTTGAAGGAAAAATCAGCAGTAGAGTTACAGTTTTGCTTTTCTTCCCAGTAAGTAAAAAGTAAGTATATTCAGCAACACAACAGATATGCATTGCCAAAAATGTTGTTATAAAAAGCAAAAACCAAAAAATCTTACATGATAACTTGATTTTGCACTGAGGTCAAAAAGGCAGTGATAAAAAGAGGAACGCGATACTGAAACACACAGGAAATATTTATCTGTACATCTTTCCCGCACCTCATGTGCCTGAAAAGCTATGGGCTTTATAAGATTTTAATAATTGAAATCTTTTTCAAGATGGAAGCAGCAACTGATTGAAACTTATGTAAGATCAGTCCAAGTCTTGTCAGTCAGGAGATGAAATCACACAGTGTGTGGTGCTCTGGAATTTTAATCGTTTTGATCCAGTCGCTGTCAGTTTGTTTAAGATTAGTTGAAATATGCCTGAACTGTACAATTTCTAAACAGAGAAATAAGGTGCTGTGCATTGAGGGAGAAGGTGATTTTTTTTAAGTCCAGGTCATCCAGTTTTAGCGTACACCCACGACTCAACTACAGTTCACCTCACTCATCCAAAGTTGACTCGCCTAAACCGCTCTCTCTGCCAAGTTTACATTACAGTCCCTGTTGGCCATGTCTCTCTATCCACCGCTTCACACAAAGCTGGCATTTTCATCTGTTTCTTTTTGGCTTTTATATGCAAATTTCAGGATAAATGTGCAAGGAAATAGTTTTTTTGACAGACGTCCACTAATGTTTCCGTCCATTCTCATGTCGGAATTCTTACTCACACAAGAAGTGGGGGCACAGTTCCTCAAGTTCTAATCTTACAATACATACTGTTCAATTTTTTTTCCATTACTCATACTCAATGGCTGAACACTACCCCCGTCATTGGCAAGATTTTCCATCATTTATGACAGAACACTTTCCCATCATTAACGACATGTTCCAGCAATCCTTTCTGCACTGTTATCAGACAGGGGGCGCTGTTACGGCTCTTGTCAAATAGTATAGCAGTTCCGAATCCAAAAACAAGCCAACAGGAAGTTCTGCAGTCAACCATAAAGACAAGGACAGAGTTCACGCAAAAGTAACACTGGTGCCAAAGATGCTGCAGAAAGTGAATCGCACACCAGCTACTGAGAAAACAATCCCTGTGCCCACAAACAGATATACAGTTATGTTAGCCTTGGAGTTGCTGATGGACTCAGACTCTGTTAATTCATGTTTTGATCAACATTCTGAATCTGATGTGGATGACGTAACTAAGAAAGTAGCAAGTCTGGTTAGGTCGAATCAGGATCACCATGCTAGTGACAGTGACACACAAAGACACGACAATCACAAAGGCGACGGAGACGATGGTGTGAAATTTGTTGCTTAGGGAGATGTTTCACTATGGTGAGGTTTGTGGTGCCCCCAACATTTTGGTGAGGGTTCAACTACGATTCAAACTGAATATTATTTTAAGTATCATTTTTATTTATTTTACACAATTAAAGTTGGCAGTATGGAAGTGACAAATCAGAAATGTAAAAATGATATTAGCTCTTAGATCTGCATTCTTTCTCAGAGCTTTAGACTATTGTAATAGCTGGGTTATAACCATACAACAAGGATGGGAAAAAATCCATTGTTGTATGTTTGATCAGTGCAAACACCACTGCCACAAAACAATATATACACAGCTGAATGAGCTGTAAAAGATCCTTTTTATGACTGTGACACGATGTTAAGTACCAGGTGGTCACATCACACACTGCAGTCACACAGTAGGTTAAATGTTGGCATACACTGAAACTGATTAATCAGAGAAATAAGATCTGGAATTATTAATACTTTTAAATACAAGAGTCTAGTGTTTTGTCTTTGGATGTAAAAATGGAAAGCAACAATACACAGTGGGAAAAAGCGAGGACATACTCCTACTGCACTATGCTCTCTGACAGCTGAGCCAACACAAATACCCAATAAAATGTACTTAAAATTGAAAATGAATAATCATAAATGACTCACATCTGGACATTGATGGGATATAATAACACCTAAATGAACAAGTCAGATGTAAGACAAACGGCGAGGGCCCACTGTGTGTAACAGCAGCAAGCTAACTTGCTTCTGTGCAACCTTTCAGGAGGCTGATTCATCCTATATTTGCCAAGTTGAAATGTAGTGGGTTTTCTTTTCACATATGGCCCCTGTATTACCCGCGGTCAGAAATGCTTCAGTTATTTGACTTTCTCATTATATCTAAACATTACACCACTGCAAAATGCAGGTAAAAATGCAGCTTATTACTCACATGTCCGTGGTTAATGAACCCATGTTTATAGGCAATTTGATCAGCTTCCTCGGGACCTCCAGGTATGCGGACAGCCCATGTGTTGGTGTAGACCTTCTCACCCAGTGCCGGTTCCAGCCCAGAAACCAGCAGGACCAACAGAGGCCCGAGTAGCAACTCCAGCAGCCTGAGCCTGCGGCCTACAGAGGGACCTGGAGGGCCAGAAGCCATGGGTTCTCCTAGTGCAGCACGGTCTCTGAGCACAGCGCCTCTCCTTCAGGCCGGGGCTGCCCACGGTACATGCAGGTGTATGGAGAGACAAAGAAGGGGGGCAGTCACAGCTCACCTGACATGAAAGAAGAAAACAATGCAAGTTTACACATCTGCAAAGTTCAGAAAGCCTTGTGAAGACTGTATAACCTAAAGACTATTCACAAGTGGCTAAAGAAAAACACTTGGTCTAAATTTGAGATTTTCAGGGCTCAACACTAACTTTCAAAAGTGGTTTCCAGGCTGGCAACCATGCATCATTTGTTGGCTGCTGAAACAAAAAATATAGCTACCATTTTTAGTCACCTTATATGTAGTTATACATCAGCTTTAAATGGAAGGGTGACCAAAAAGAATGTTATAAAGCCAAACTACATTGAGAGATTCAGCCAGAGACTTTGAGATCAACTCTTAATTTTGTTGACAGCCTTGTGTTAATTGGGGGAGTAATAGGGAGGTGGAGCTATAGGGGCACTCCAGCTGTGTTTTTTTGACAACACTACGAGACATATCAAATTAAACAGAACAGTTTGTTAAAGTACAAGAAATATCACACTGCACTTTGCAGTACATTTAATTTCAGCCCAACTTTTAAAAAAAACAACTTAAAAACCATTTGTTTATCTGAGTTGGTGTGATGCTGTCTCTGTAGGAGATGACAGCGCCGTCAGGTTAACAATAGCTCAGCCAGTTGTTCTGCAATCTGACAGCTGACAACAAGCATCCCAGAAACAAACATCATGTTGTTTACTAAGTTAACTTCACAAACACAGTGTCCCGGCTAGCTAACATCATTTACCTCCTGCATGTCTGAAAAATCAGGATCTCTTAAAAAGTTACAGAATGTATCCGAGGATAATATGTAGTCTTAAAAAGTTTTAGAAGGATCTTCTGTTTGGCGGCATGAATCTTGTAAATGGCGGTGTTTATCAGTCTGTCAACGGGTGTCCCAGCTCTTGCAGCCTCCACCTATTTATCACCTATTATGTCTATTCTTCATGTTCAAAAGTGGCTGCCATCAGTGTCAATCAAAGACCAATTTTTCAACATGGTTGCCAATGGCAACGTGGCAAAGGTTACTATGGAGCCCTGGTTTTGTTCTTCCTTTATAATTCCTTCAGGGCTCAAGGAATAAGGATCAGAAACAGGAACAGAGGAAAAAACCTGGTGTGAAAGTTTTCAAATTCTAAAATGTGCTGTAACTGAATGCAGATAGGTCAAACAAAGACTAAACACATTAAATAATATATGAATCTGTTTGTTCACAAGGAAGAGCAGCCATCTCAACAGCAGTTTGGGCCAGATGTCCTGCAGCCCAGCTAAGTACAGGCATTTGATAATCCCACAGGAAGTAGTGAGCGGGACGCCAAGGCCAGGCCTGATGTTGTGGTCAGGCTCACAGCAGCAAATTTGGGCATTTACACTCCCGTGGGAGGATACGGTAGATGAAGCTTACGAAAGGAAAATGCTTAGGTGTGCTGGGATGCCAGCAGAGGTGGAGGAGTATGGTTGGAAAAGCCAGGCTACACCCTGGATGCTGAGGGATCACAGCACAGTTGGTCTCACTATGAGGTGAAGTAGCCACTCGAGGGTGGAGTTTAAATACCTGAGGCAGCCGGCAGTGGCTGCGGCCAAGGAGAGAACATACACACTTGAAGTGTCAGAGAAAAAGGCTTGACTACAGCCCACAACACACTGATCCGAGTGTGGGTATTTCATTGTAGTGTGCTGACTCATATGTTATCACTAAGACATTAAAAAAACAAAAACATCTTTAAAAAAAACACAAAAAAAACCAATCTTGAATAAGACAAAGTAATATATCATATGACAGTATAGCTACAGTAGCCAGAGCTCATGGTGTAATGTTGCAGATACAGTTTTGCCTCTAAGCTGTTGTTTCAAGCCAGAAGGGTCAGCTGCTCCTTCAGTCTATTGAGATCATTATCCAAAGTGCTAACTCTATTGTAACCCCTGAGCTGACTGGGCCGCACTGAATACAGAGCTCCTATTCTGTGTTTCCTACTGTATGCAGCCACATTTGTTCTCCTCATTCAAATCCACTGTGGTTCAGGGTGTGTTGTCTATTTGCAAGTGTTAAAGCCTCCTATAAATCAATCCCTCTCCTGTGTTGGCCATCTGATAAACAGAATACATAAATCTAACTCACTGTGCCATTATACCACACTTCATATGAACTAACAAGTGTCTTAAATTTGCCCTGAACAGTTTGTTGTGAAGCCAGAATGATGTGTTTAGAGGTAGCTGGGACATTCATCATTATAACTTAATTATTAATTTCGCATGCATTTTATAATTGGACCAAATTTATTCACTTGGACCCCAATACATTCATGAACCTTTTCATATGCGCTTCTGTTTTTCTCTCAGCTGTATACAATTACCATAAGGCCACTTCGAAATCATATTATACTTTGTTAAATGTTCCTGTATAACATATATAAGCAGATTTGTTTGATTTCATTACACATTTATGGTAGGTAGGGATGCACATATTGTGAAATTCTGGGCCGATACCATTGTTTAAAATAACAATTGACAATTTCTTTTGTTTGTTTGTTTGTTAATTTTATATTTGCTGTTACTTATTACCTCTTTAGAGCCAGAGAAACATAGAAATCTACATTTTGAAAAGACAGCTGACCTGTTTTAAAGCCATTCACTTCATTACACTATCTCTGAATGAGCACAAATTCAATTATACACATTTATAAAACATTTAATTCAACCTTCTTTCACATGAAAAACACCTTTTATTACTGCTTCAAAAGGCTTTTACTACATTTACATCATAATTCCCTCTCTGATATCTACTTTATGTTGTAAATTTCTCTGACAAGATTACATCTGAACACATCACAACAACACTATAATTTACCTTGCCATATAATCATTTCTACCAAACAGAGCTTAAAACACATCATAATGTACCTCAGCGATTAGTTCAAGCTACCAGCTGCTAACAGCTAATGTTAACAAGCTCTCCTTCTGCCGATTTCAACATGGATTTGCTGTTCACAATATATCGGAGAAACAACAGGTGCATCCCCTGATGGGTCAATAGTGAGTTTACTGCGTCTCTTCATCTCAACAGCATCCCGGAGAAGATCCCTGTTCATCTCAAACGTGTTTTCTGTTGTCTCTGGGATGACGGGACTCTCCACCTCCCTACGCTCGTATTTTAAGTAAAATTAATTTGCCAAAAGAGACAAATACATAATAAACAAAATTAATCTGACTGATGGTATTTTTTTTCAGAATTTCTTTAAATATTGTAATAATATAATTATCATAAACTCTTTGGGCCACCATGACTGCGCAGTGACAATTTACAAGTATTTGAACTACATGTACAACTTCAGATAGATGCTTTATTTGTTGGAGAGGTGTTACTCTTCTTTGTACATTTACAATTAATTAACAACTAATGTGGTTAAAAACCAGCATTTTTTGACACTGTGCTTTGATAAAAATGTTCATTAATTCAAGTGTACTGAAAAAGCAACAGTTCAGTCACAGATGATTCATTAATTTGGTATAAATGGCTTTAACGGAAAAATTACTCTTGCTGCTGTAAAAATCCCTTTGGTGGCTGATTTTCCCATCTGGCTGGTTCCTCGGGAGTTTTTTTAGGAGCTCCCTAGATGATAACACATCTTCTTTTGCATCGATGTCAAAACAAATACAGCTCCTGTAAATCCTCTCTCACTTGTTTTAATTACATTTATTGTGCTGGTATTATATTTCTCTCATCTATACATGTTTATCTGAGAAAACCCTCAGATTTGTATTATAAAAGAAGCCCTGTTGGTTCAGTGGCAATTCAGATCAATATTTAAATCCCTCTGCAAGGAGGTGACACATGTGTGGAGCTGAGAGATATATTAGGAGCTGTAAAGTGAAAAAGACATGATTTTAAACTGCTGAAACACTTGACGGCCAGCTTACTTTAACAGCCAGTAACAAGTAAATGTCTACAGGGTTAAGACAGACTCGGTTCAACGTGCTGTGAAGCCACAGGTAACTGTATCATTAGCAACCAGCAAGATAGTTTACAGGCCAGCCTGGCTGTTGAGTCAGTACAACAAGCTGCTAATCCGTGCCAGGCATTTCAACAGGAGATGTTCCATTTCATAAATATCTGGATAACAGCTAAGTGCAAAACAGAGACTACTATATATAAAACAAGCACCATGTGTATCACACCACGCAGAACAAATTGGGCGCCGTAAGTGTCTCTCAAAGTAGAACTGTTTTTAATGTGCCAACCTTCAGTAGCACCCAAATCCCTCCGCCACCACCTATTTAATTCTTCCTTCCTGCTCAGCTAAGCCTATTTAAACACATAAACACACACAAATCAGCCTAAATTAGACTAAGTAGCAAGGATCCACACCCAAGATTAATTACATGTTGACATTTTGTATCATCTGCTCGGTTCCTACTGAAATTGAAGACAAACAAAAAGTGCTTCCTGGTTATTAAAGCCAACATTTGCTTAGATATTTATTGGATTTAAATTAATCAACATTTCAAAATATAGCATACGATTAAAATAAGCTAACAAGAAAAATAAGGAAAGTGGGAGATAATTCTGGTGGCATGACTCACTCAACTTTGTCCTTTGTCCTTTGATGCAACAGGTACACAGAGTGTCAGTGTTTTCAGACCTCTGTTTGATTTCCAGACACATGCTGACATTTAAGCACAGACACCTGTGACCTCATCTGGGCGATCAACCACTCAGTTTCTGTAACGTCAGCGGGTAAACCACACGCCTGACGCAACAATGCTCAGCTACTTTACTGTTCGCGAGGGACAAAGGAGAAGCTGACCGTCACGCTGTGAGTGGTCTTTAGTGGTACCACAGTAAATGATACCATATGCTAGACTGTGATAACAGAGGTTATAACAGAAAAAAATAACACTACACCAAATTATAATTAGCCAAGTATCATTAAACCCAAAAGGATAATACCAGCCTCATTACCGAACTCATCAGAACGCTTTAAAAAGGAAACAGTTTACACCTCATCAGTTTATTATTTACATTTTAATGAGATAAAAATGAACTCAAATGCGTTTAACCCATATGACCCTCTTCTCACACTCAAATATCTTGTAATTACTGCCGCTTCCCTCATTGTGACACACATGAAAACAATATCTCAGCGTAGGAAGGCTCAGATAGCCCACAGAGAATTTGGAAATGAGCTGTGTGTGAGTGGCAAACTGATGAATTGACAGCAATAATAATAATATTTGGTTAATTCAATATGTCATTAACAAGACTCAGAATCACATTGCATTTGCAGCTGAATCGTGCAAAACATTTGTGAACCTCAGTTTCTAAATCGTGTTAAGCAAAGGGAATGCTCATGGCAGATCGCCAGTATAAAACTGGGTTTTCCACTACAGCACCAACATCATCACCTGTACATAGTGAGTACGTGTTACACAGGCAGCAGACTACTCTATCTATCTGCAAACGCCTTAATTCCTCTGGTTCAGTGTTACACTATGTGGCAGTATTCCATTATCACTACCTTTAATTACAAAAACCTTTTTTAAAGGAAATCACAGGAGTGTATTTGGGCTAACACTTCACAAAGGTTCTATCTTACAAAGTAGAGTCTTTGGTGTAATTACCAGCAGCAATACAACACTGAGATCACAAAGAATGCTTTTGATAGTTTGGTCTTCTTGTTTCCAGATTCAGTTTCTCATGTTTGCCCTCAAAATTGTGCTTAAGATTGCATCTGAATCTGTGTTTAAATAAATAACATCTTATAAATCTGCATCACAACAAGAGTAGGGTCTTAAAGGTCTAGTGAGTAGGGTTTAGCAGCATCTAACGGAGAGGTTGAATAATTAAAACTTCTCCTGTGCCAAGCGTGTACTGGCACTACAGTGGCTAACACAAAAACACAAAGGGCCCAGTGTTTGGTTTGTCCTTTCAGGGCTACTGTAGACTAACATGGCAGACCTGTGGATGAGGACCCACTCTGTATGTAGCTATAAACGGCTCTTTCTAAGGTAACAAAAGCACATCAATTTTTAGTTTCAGGTGATTATGCACTAATAAAAACATAGATTTTAATATTATATAAAATTTCTGCCAATAGATGCTCCTAAAACCTACACACTTGACCTTTAAAGAAAACGTTATGAATCTTAACCATGTTGCCTGGTATTCTCACACAATCTACATGTTTGCTCTGTGCACAGATTGAAATTAGAAAGTAGCCTGGACGATATTTGGAACAGTGAGAGTGAGTGGCTTTAGCTTTGGATTCTGTCCTCTACACTGCTGTGAGTATTTTAGATGTTGAAGTTGAGTGAACGAATAAAGATTTATACTTTAATGTCTTCTTAAAGGGCGTTAACATGTAATATACAAGCTTTGTGCAAACAGGAACACAAACAATGTTATTTGCATAAGGCTCTTTGTGGACATTAAATGAAGCCTCTGGATGACACACAGAGAGCAGGAGTCTTGATATTTTAACATTTCCATTTAAGCACTTCCATAGAAACTGCTACTGAATCAGATTCAATGTGTTGTAATTTGAAATATTGACCAAAAAGTGGCACTGATGAGATCATACACAGGAGCACAATAGTGAAAATGGACACCTCTGGAGAATAAGGACTGTATAAAACCAGATCCTGTCATTATTCTGGATGGTGTTGAGAAGCAGCAAAACACCTTTGTGTTTCAACTAACACCTCCTTCGCCACATTATTTCCCCTCCTAAACTTTAATAACAGGAGCGGATTTCTACCTCTCTCTCCGATGGTGTAACATTTCACCATTTCTTTTTATTTAATGAAAATGTATACCTGCTGCTTAGTTTCAGTGTTTTAAAAGTATTCAACCATGTCCGAACATGCCATCATCACACAGTGTAGCTGTTCACAAAGTACTGAAGGTGGTTTGCGATCATTCTGTGAGTAAGTCTTAGTCTTATGATGGGAGTTTGCAAATGTAAAACCCATTTGAGGTTTAATGGGTTGAGCTCAGCAAGCCTAATTAAAGTACTTGCAAACCAAAAGAAAAAGAAAGAAGCCTCTGTTGCCTGTTCTTCTTTGTTTCTGGTACATTTATTTACATTGTCTATCTACTTTTTTAGACCTCCTGCAGAAATGGCCAGCAGTAATGCATAATACAAACACATACAGTTAACTCCAGAGTTTTCACCAGACACCACTGCAACATCTCATCACACTGTAGAAGCGAGCTGCCTGGCATGTCAGAACAATGTGCATTGTGTGTTTGAGGTGCCTTAGTGTCATTTGGCACATGTAACTGCATGCAAGGGGCTGCACAACCTTGTTTTAGAGTTGATCCATACTGATGGGCAGCTCAGTATTGCCTCAGTGGACAGTGTTGCACAAACAGCACATGGAGGTCAGCTTACATAAAGAAGAACATTTATTTCTACAGTAGTGACACTAAATAAAGCTGAAGATTAGTTACACATGTGAAAATAACGTTAGTATTTATATCAATGCAGGTTATGTTTCATCAGATCACAGTACACAACACCACAGCACGGCAGCCCCGTCTTACCCAACAACATCAGCTGTGTTTTGCATTGATTAGTCCAAATGTCAAAGTTCAGTCCCGACGGAGTCTGTAGCTTCCATTATGGCTATGTCAGAGCATACCACTAAAACTAAAGTAAAAGTTTCCTTAGAGCTGCGTCACATAAAAGGAGGTTGTTGTTGGGGAGCAGATTAACTGCATTAACAGTTGAGGAAGGAAGAAAACTTCTCTCGCCCTGGCCTGTAACGCCAAACACTGTAATGTCTCTGAGCTCAAGTTAAGAGGTTTAAATGCATCAGCTGATGAGAGTAACGCGGTGGGCTTGCAGTCGGTTGACTCACCTCACGCGTGAAGTCCGTGACAACAACACGTAGTCATAATTTGGCTCGGAGCGGCGGCTGGAGCTGATCGGATGATGACTCCTCCGCTTGACAAATATGTCTGAAACTGTACCGCGCCGTGATTAACGTAAACTTGACACCGCGGTAGGCTGACCTGCTCCTTCTCACAGGTGCCTCCCCTTTTCCTCTCCTCTCTCATCCACCCCTGACGAACATTTCCGACCTCACATTTTACTACCGACCGAGCAGTGTGGAACACGAACAACACGTTTTTTTTTCTTCGCAGGAACAACCACAGAAAACCGGACGCAGCGCAGTCGACGTCACCTCGGCGTGAGTGTGTATGTGTGTGTGAGAGATCCCCCCCTTCGCGAACCGACACACACACAAACTGACAGCAACCGGGATCAATAAGACAACATGCCGTCCTGCGCTGTCCGGTGTCAGGGTCCCGGTGGTACCAGAGGCAAACTCGCCGAGCACGCAGCCCAAACAAGTAAAAATACCAGCGCGAGCCCACAGGAAACTTACAATCCGCTCAACTTACCAGCTTCCTTTTACATCCTGCTCGACCCGGCGGGTTGTTGGCTCTCACCGCGGTGTTAGAACCGACGACGGATCGGTGAAGCGACTGAAAAATTGATAAGAGAGAATTGCTGGTTATAAATAGTCATGATACCCCTCTGGTGTACCGCTGAGTGGTCCGTACAAGCCCCAGGAAATACGTCACGGCCGTGGACGAAGTAGAGACGTTAGAGCAACACCTACTTAGCAGCCAGCAGCGCTGCGACACCCCCACCTGCTGGTCCACAGCGGAATTGCACCCTGATCCTCATAGTGAGGCTGACAGCTGCCACACAAGCTATTTACTGAGATGGATGGAGACACCTCAGAGTGAACAGAGTAACACTTAAAACCATACAACCATGAAACTCCCCCCGTTTATTACTAACAAAAAAAGTTTTTATATTAAAAGTTTTTTTTATTGTACGTTTGAATATGCATTTAATGCATTATCTAGATAGATAGATATATAGATAGATAGATAGATAGATGTACTTTATTGATCCCGAATTAGAAAAATTATTTTGTTGCAGCAGCAGACTAAAATTAAAAGCAGTAAACACACAGTAATACACATACCGCACTAGAGAGACAAATATCGATCAATAGAAAATGTATAAAGAAAACCATAGCATACTCTATATAGGATAAGATATATATCTATAAAATATCTATAGAATACACAGTGTAAGAATACACTATAATACACTCTTAATATACTAAAATATTAAATATATCCATAGGATAACATGTATACGCATAGTTTGTGTGTACATACATGGTTTGACAAAGCATAACATATATGTCATGTTTGGATAAGGATATAAAGATGAGATTACTTTTTGACTTAGGTATATATATGAATTTTTATTTTTGTAATTATTTATATCTCGCTGTAAGACAAATATAATTGGTAATTAATTTAATATATTACAATAGGTCTAGGAGAATTAATTATTGTACAGCTTTATACTGATGGGGAGCTACATATTTGAGTATTGTTAATTTATGGAGAAGGGGTGGAAATAAATAAGGTTGTACTTCCTCCCACTCCTTTTTGGACATGTAAATCAAATCATTATATGTTGTTTTCAGTTTTAATGCTTCCTTCAGTATGTCTGTTAATCACTGCATGATTATTTTGTTTATTTGCTACTTACATGTTCAAAATAAACCACTACTAACTAACTAACTAACTAACTACTACCAGTACACATAAAACAAATGTGCAAATTCTTTTAAGTTATTGTTTTTTCTGAATGCATCTATCTCAGAATACATATTCATCTAATTAAATATATACTGATTTTTGTATATTTCTAGAACAACAATCTGTATATTGGATAAAGCCTGGATCAAAATTCTTGTTTCACATTTTTGTCATATCAGAGTCAAATGTTCTTACAGACGGGGTTTTGGATATCTCTTTTTATTACTCCATAAATCAGAAACTACTGTCAACAGCCATAAAAAAAAATCCATTTTCCCCATGTTTTCAGGAATAAAATGTTTCATAAATCAGACTAGGAATGCCAAATGAATGAACCCCTTTGTGCAAAACCTTCAGAATATAGATAGGCATTAAACTGGAAAGTTATATATATGGAAGTGCTACTGAAGTTGAACGTATCAGAGCAACTCCTTCTGAGATGTCAAATGTAAAATTCTATGCATTTTTAGACAAAAAATAAGACACTAGGGTAAAAATTTAAACTAATTATTAAAAATTGAAAATTTCACCTGGGGTGTTCTGCCATTTAAACCATGCCTGGTGTAATGTCAAGAAGTGCCATCTTCCCTGAGAGCATTGTTGTTGCTGCTACACACACAATAAATGAACATCTTTCCTAAGGTCAGAATAGCCTGTTTGGAGGCCCCCAGGCAAAATTAGCTGCTGGACACCTACTGACCTCCAGACATTCATGCCACCCACTGTGCAGTGTGTGTGTGTGTGTGTGTGTGTGCCCTGTCACCTCCAAGTTATCACCGAGCACAATGCAGACTATAAACAGCAGCTTCATCATTTATTTACCCTGACCCATCCAGTGGCCTACTCCTACACTGGAATAACACTATCTGGTCCCAGGTTTCCTGTGTGTCAGACAGTTTGTGATAATTTGATTGAAGCTAACTCCCCTTCTCTATGATCTCTCTACTGGCCCTAACAATGTAAGGGCATAAAGTTAGAAACGTAAACAGTAAAAAGAAAACAAAATAAATGAAGAAATATGCACCATGTGAGCACAATACCTACTAAAATGATACGATATGATATTATGATCAGCATTACATATTCACATGGCCACAAAATACACTACACTCCTGCCTTTGTTAATATTGTACTTTAGAGGGTTAGATTCTTTAACAAATGTGCAATGAATTAAATAAACAAAAGAAAAAAACAATTGACATGCAGTTGACCTGAGGCTCTTGGAGCCCCTTGGGGTGTGATGCCTCGGGGCAGCAGCTTGCTTTGCCTGGTTGAAATTCTGGCCTCTTTCCTTCTACATCCTCCTATATTAAGCTGAATCCACCTGTAGTCTCTAGATCTCATTTAGAAACCTTGAGCTACAGTATAATATAAACCCCTGGTTCCCAACCTGGGGGTCCCCACCCCCACCTAGGGTCGCCAGAGCCTCACAGGGGGCTGGTAAGGCCTTCTTGAAGAGAACTTTTCAAAAACATACAGTAGACCTATGTGTCCCAGCATTTCATTTATTCCTGTGAAGAAAACTAAAATAAATTCATTCATTCATTTATTTCCCGTAACCGCTTCTCCTGGTGTCTATGATGAGAAACTGTATTGCATAAAATTCTACTTCTTGGAAACATTATTTGAATGCTTGTTAGATGGACAACAACAGTAAATATTGATCAACAGTAAAGATAACTATAGTTCAGTGACTCATTGAACTCATTCATTCATTCATTCATTTTCCATCACCGCTTATCCTGTTAGGGGTCACGGGGGGCCTGGAGCCTATCCCAGCTGACACTGGGTGAGGGGGGGGTACACCCTGGACAGGTCGCCAACTTATCACAGGGCTGACACATAGAGACTAACAACCATTCACACTCACATTCACACCTACAGCCAATTTAGAGTCACCAGTTAACCTACATATTTTTGGACAGTTGGAGGAAGCCGGAGTACCCAGAGAAAACCCATGGTGACACGGGGAGAACATGCAAACTCCACATGAGTAGATGCCCCCCACCCTGGGTTCAAACCAGGAGCCAAAAAAGAAGGAAAGTGTCCGCACACTGAGTTTAAGCTCCCACTTTTATTTGGCTCAAAGCTTTTTGATTTCACCTGTTTGTCCTGCACCTGGTACCTAATACGGTATTTGGATGTGCGCACAGCCCTTGGCAACAATGCCAACCACTGCACCACTGTTGCGTATTTGCTTTTAAAGTTTAAGAAATTTTAACCTACAAACATCTCACATGATAAGGACGCAGTTAAGACCTGAACACAAGTTATATTCAGAGCCTTCAGTCTCTGCTAAACAGCCACGTCCGGTGTCTGAAAGAGTGAAAACAGTTAAAACAACCAAAGAGGTAAGAAAATCCTAAAAATATCAGGAAAACCCCTCTGATGAAATATTAACAGGACGTAATTTGCTCCAAACTAATTTAATGGCTCATTTTATGCAAATTTCTTGCAGTTATTGTGTTCATTATTGAGATGAATTGTACAGTTTATCAGTTGTTATGTGCTGTTATTGTTATGGATTGAATATAATGTGAAATATCCATCAAACATATCACTCAGCCAGTGGTTGTCAGTTTACTCAATGATAGAAAAGGGGTTTAGACCAAAGTCTGTCAGCATCCTGTAAGTGGGTGCATTTAAATTCTGTTTAACTGTTCAAGTAGTTTTCTGAATTATTAAAACATATAAATACACTTGAATATAACAAACAGTTTCCTCGCTGCCTTGACATTGTAACTTGACTTGTGCTTCTACTGAACAGCCAGGTCAGCGATAATTTGCTGTATTGCTCCGAACATCAAAAATCCTGGGAGCTTAAAAGTTTCACTCTGTAGTTAACCACTTCAGTATTACCATCACACAGGATGACTATAGTTTTTGCATTTTACTCTCATCTGGGATGCAGTGCCATGCTCGAGAAATGAAAAATACCTGCATGCAGCAGTATTTGGAGGGATTAGTGGATCCTCAGATTTACAGATACAGCAGGCCAGTCAATAAATGAGTCTGACCACTTACTGTTGCATCTTTTATGCCAACAAGTAAAAAACACACATTATCTCAGTGTTATTCACTTGAATATAACACATATAATCTCTTATAAAAGTTTAAAGAGTCTTTGATTTGATCAAACAGTCAGGTAGTGTAAACGATGTTAGCAGAAAGTGTAGGTATTGTACTTTGAAAGGATTCATAAATCAAAGCTTCAGCATATCTGGAATGAAATTAGCAAACTAGGTCCTCATAGATGGAAGAAGGTCCCACAGAGGCCACAGGGCCTGATGGTAGGCAGGTTAGTGTGTCAACAGACGTTATAAATAATCGGGGAAAGGATTTCAAAGGTCTTTTATAAACACCAGTGTCTGAAGTTTAAGGGAAATAATTCAAGCTATTTTAATTCTATTTAATTAAATAAAATATAATCTCAAGTGTGTTTGCTTGATCACACATCCTGTGAAGTCTGAAAAGCCCTTTTCTCTGTTAAATAAACATTAATCATCACACTGTGTCCTTTGATTTTTCCAACAAAACGGTATATATAAATACACTTATCTACATTTTGTCAAGCTGATATCTCACATAAAACTGAAACGTGCGGCAGAGCGCAAATCAAGAGCAATTTTGAATTAAAGGACCAATGCACAAAGAGAACAGAACAGTTCAAAATATTTATTTGAAGTACAAATATGATGATACCAAGGGAGGTCAAGGGACAAATACATTCGCTCCAGCATGTTACATGAGTTGCCAAAACAAGAGGCACAAAGCCAGTGAGCGTACGGTGAAGCTGTCTGCCGCTGGAGCCGAATTTCTCCCTGTGGGAGAAGACAAACAGAGCATTTATCATCACCGTAAAAACACAACATAAAAATCATATTGGTTAGTGAAAACAAGTATTACCATAATAAAAGTATATGCACTCACAAAGTCTTCCTGGGATAAAATAGCTGTAATGGCCTCATTATGAAGGAGGCTGTTAAAAGGACATTTTATCACCATCATTTTTTATCAAGACACACCTCTCTGCTCCAGCAGGACGTCTCCTTCATAGCGAGCAAGTCTGACAGCGTGCCTCTGCTCGGAGTCCAGCTCTGCCCACTGCTCCTCGGTGACCGCCCACGCCTGCTCCGCGCTCAGCCACGACATCTGAACTGCACTGAACACCACCTGTCAGTCACACACCCAACATAAATACTGACTAACTGCTACAGCACACCTTGTCATATGAGAGGACGCACTCTGCATGTATTTTGTCGCCCTGACATATATTTTTAATTTTCTTATGATTATTGAACAGATGTACCATAAAATATACCATACTATGGTTTCTTTACATTGGTATGACATATAGTCAAGTCAGACAGTATATATGTATTTATATAAACTGTATCACTCTGAGGAAGGACACATGCATCTATTCATGGACGAGATGCTTGTGCCTGTGACAGTGTGAGCTGTAAATATTAATAGCGTCCTCTGTAGCCGAGCTGTACTGTTAGCTAGCTCAGTGGTGCTAAGTGAACTAGCAGTAGATACACGCTTCCTTCTGCGCAGTGATATTATTGGCAGGTGTGGTTTGATATAAAGAAAATAGTTCCTACATCAAACTGCTCACAACATAGTCTGTGGATTATCTTGAGTATTCGGTCATGATTTCTGGAAAGAGGCGTCACTGTTTAGGTTTTCAAATGTTTTTGGTGCTTCTGCCTCCATTACATTTGAGGGAAGGCAGACATCTCCATATTGCCAACACTCTGCAACTCACACCATAACAATCTAGATTGATAAATAGCACTACAGGTAAAGGAGAAATATAAATGTGTGTGCCATTTCATGACAAAGACAATTTATTTTCTTAAATGTCCTAAAAAATTAACAAAATTTCTAAAACATGTCCGACAAAAAAAATAATCTAAAAAGTATATATATATATATATATATATATATATATATATATATATATATATATATATATATATACATTTGTATATACATATATAGCACTTATTGTGAGGAAAAATATATAAAATTTGGTTGCCTCATCTACAAATTCCCTGTTTGAAAAAGAAAACTTTATCATTTTCAGAAAACCACAAAGTTGATGAAAGCAGCTAATTTTACGATAAAAAAACTGAAATAAAACATCTGTTCACAATTGTTACATCTTTTTTCACAGCAAAAAAAATTTGACATGTCATGGTAAAAACAAAGCCCAGGTTTTAATAATAACATCTACAATGGCTCTGTTCTGTTCAAGTGTCCCAGTGAGTCATGACAGTGTGACAGTCAGCCAGTATGCACAGTACAAGAACCCTGAAACTGAGGCAGCTAATTGGAATTCAACTGACATTAATGTCATTATTTGTCACACCTGTGCCTTTTCTACTGTATCATGTCAGATTGCTGTTCATGAAGAAGGCCTAATGATGACTTTCTTTTACATCTAATGAGACTATAATTGTTGTAGAAGTGAAAGTAATATAACTCAAATTCAAACAAATTCGCCACATTTGTCATTGGTGCTGCTTAGAGACTCTAAATGGGTTTCTTTGTATTTCCTGTTGGAGTGTTTGTAAATGCAGGGGCTGACAAAGAAAATAGAAAAGACGTAACAGTCATGACGACATCTGGTTAAAGGATTTTTCAGTTAAAGATGAAACAACAAAGATATGACGGGTTTAAGTGTGATTTGCAGTGCCTGTCCCATTGACTCCAATAGAACTGACACTAAAGTCTGACTTCTCCAACACTGTCACTGTTCCTTCTTTTATTCTTTCCTTGGTAGCTGACAGGAAGTAAACAGGGACAGAAGCTGTTGCCCTAGCAACAGAATAGCACTGAAACAGTCCATAGTTGTACCCCTAGGAAATACAATGAGATTATTTTTCTACGGATGTACCTCTGAGGCTAAACATTGTTCTTTAGGTTAGCCCTAAAGATATGGGTGAAACTCACTGCCATCTTTTTTGGTGACATCAGTGTGATGGCTTCAGGGGTGATTCCCTCCACTTGTTCTTGTACCAGAGCTGACAGCACCATGTCCTCCAGGCCCACTGGACAGAGACACAAACGCTGTTGAGTCAGATAATTAATGTTCCCTATATCAGTATAAAGGTAGTAAGTATAAGGCAGGAAGTATAAAGGTTTTATGCCCTCAAGGGTGTTTTTAATTGTACCTATCCATCCAAGACCTGCCGTTTCCTCCTCCCACCCTACTCACTCTTTGGAAAAAAGTGATCACAAAAAGTTTATACCCCCGGGGATGTTATGTTCTACTGTACCTGCCAGTGTCCCAATTTCAGTGAAAACTTCTGGTCCCCAAGCACTGACTTGACCAAAGGCCTCAGGTCTGGACAAAAGGCTTGTCAACGCCTCCATCTGCTGCTCCGTGCATGGAAGGGATGTCTCCCGTAGGAACAGGACAGCCATACTGCAGTGTGAGGAAAAAGATTTAGGACCTTATCCTCCTTCGGGAGTATGCAGTATGTTTTATGAGGGTTGTGCTGCTAGGAAATGTGCACCAGCCTCCTGTTAGTTAGCATCTGTTAGCAGGTGGATGTGAAATCAAGTATTTACTCTCTGAAACCCCAAAGCAAGTAATTCTGTTAAGGCTCTGTTTTCACTGCTGCTAAGTACTTGTATGTCAGCATATAATGTAAGTACTACCTTGTATACAAATTAGCAATGTTTGTCAAACCATTTGGACTGTATATGTCCATCTTTGTGGATGCTTGTCTTTGTTTTGATGTCATTTACCTGTATTCTATTTATGTCAAAATTATTTTGATGGCGATGGAGGAAGTTTATACGTTAGGTTTTTGACTGACCTGAGGTTGTAGGGGTTCAGTTTTTTCATCTCTGAGGGATACAGACCACACATCAGATGGCCAAAGGTTGCCAGATCAACAGCTGATAACTGCTCCACTTTCAGTTTGCGTTTCCGCATCACTCCTAAAATTACTGCTCTCATCTGGGAAAAAAATAAATAAATAATTGAGACATTAAAGGAACACTCCATCCACAAGCTGATCAGATGTATATTAATTACTCGCCCTGTGTTATGGTGAATTTGTGAATAAAACTTGTTTTTTCTCTCAGACCTCCACGGTGAAGGAAGAATCCAAAAATGGAGAAAACTCTTGATGAATTAAAGTCATTGGGGACCGTGTTTAACAACAGCAAAACTGAACCAAAACATCTGTTTACAAACACTCACAAAACTTGTGCAGTATAATACATGTCTAATTTATCCAGTCGTATGCTCAGTACGTTGCAAACACATGCATTTTCACTAAAACCTTAATATCAAAAACACTTCTGCATATGAGTAATGCACCTGGGAAAGCGCGTGCCTTTAAACTCTGCTCATACACTCCATTGAGCAGACTTCAAACGCAGGCGCTTACCCAGGCATGCTACTTGTCCATGGGTAAGACTGTTGATGCGGAAGTCTTTTAAATAGTAAGGTTTTAGAGAAAATGCATGTGGTTGGGAAGTACTGAGTGTACGACTGGATAAATGAGATTTGCATCGGACTTTGACTTGGACCTCTTTTACTTTAATTCATCAAGTGTTTTCTCTGTTTTGGGATTTTTCGTTCGCTGTGGAGGTATGCCAGAAAAACAAGGTTTTCTTCACAACTTCAAGGTAAGGCAGGGTGAGTAACTGATATACAAATCATCATCTTGTGGTGAAGTATTCCTTTAAACACGCACTAATGGGCATGTTTAAAGTCTTCAGGAGGAGATCCTTTCATTTACTTTAAGTCTTACATCAAAATGAAAAATTTAAAACCTTTTTAGGGCTCCAGTCTGTCAGCGTCCCCAGATGTGCCAACACACCCAGATCAGTGAGAGTGGCGTCGTGCAGCTCTCGTTCTCCCATCTCAGTCACCACTGGGCCCAGAGCCAGCACCTGATCTGCTCTCAGCTCTCTCACTGGACTGAAGGACTGGATTGAGTGAAGAATTATGTTGATGTTAAAACACTATATGTTTTACTCAGCTGTCCTTCTCTGTCAGGGTTAGAGAGTATCAGCAAGGATGTGACTGCCTGCCAGGGGCATAAATATAGACTATATATAAATATAGGGGGGCTTGTAGAGAGAGCACGCTGTCCAACAATGTGTTAGACCGAGAACTGGCCCTTACAAGTGATTCAGATTGCCACCTCAGATATATGCACGTGTTCAAAAAAGAGCTCATATTAAAATAAAAATGGTGACATCTGCTATATACGCCCTCAGAAAGGTGAACCCATCTCCGTCATGGATTGCACAAAAGTTAGTTGCAATCTTTAACAAAATTATGTTTATTCTACATAAACTATAAAAACTATAAATAAACTATAAAAATATTCAATTAAATGCATCATTTTTTTTAAATTTAATTTGGTATTTTTGTCATATACAAATTTGCAATAATGATTGCTGGGTGATATGTATGTTGATACAATACGATGATACAAGACGATACAATATACAGTTGCTAGTTTAGATGCAAAATCAGGCTCAAGGGCCTGTCATAATAGCATAAACTAACTACCATACTCCGCTGCTGCCTGCCACAAAAAAAAGAGTAATTCTCAGGCACCACAAATCAATTCTTTTTCTTACATTTTTGGGGATGATGCATTTTTACCAAGAACTGTGCTCTGATGTTTAGATATGCCTGATGGGAACAAGATCCTAACTGGGAGTTGGACAGTACTGCTGCACTACAAGCCAGACTCTGAGTGAGATAATGATCTGAGACAAACTCTAAACTTCCCGTGGCTTTTCACAGTTTTACTGACCTGTCTTAGTTTCACCCACAGTGCCCGGCGCTGCTCTGAGCTCATTGAAGCGTCCTGAGCAAAAACTTCTAAACACTGTTTCAGATCCTCTGGTGACATACGGCTGAGCTGAGTGGAGGTCCAAGCTGAAGGGAACGTCCCTCTGATGTCTGCACAGCTTGGAACTGGCACTGCTCGGAGAGATGCCAGTGAATTCAGCACACTGATATGAATATAAACTAACGCAGCGTTAGACACAGTATCACCATGGCTCTGTGAGTTATAGGAAGCATTTACTGAACCTTTTGCTCGTCTGCTCCGTGCTTTGACAATCCCTCGAATGAGACTCTGAGTCTGCTGTCTCTGGCGATGCTGGTCCATACACTGAGTAACACAGACTGCACCCACCATGCTGTCTTCCCAGCGACTTTGACCCACCAGGACCTGCTCCACCGTGTCTTTATTCAACACTGTCTGCACAGGGGAAACACGTATTATTAGGCTTGTCAGGAAAGTGCAATGAAATCAAATATTTCCTTAGGTAAATGCATCTGGGTGCTTACCAGTGGGATGGAGTTTATCTGCTTTGTTGACAGAGAAAACACCAGCCTGCCCAAATGTTCCACATCCCCAACCTGCCATTTAGATGGCTCCCTGGCAAACAAGCACACACATCTTACCATCATTGCTGCTTTATGTCTTACTGCTTGCATGTTTTGCTTTCAGGCATTTTATGAATTCAGACCACAGCCTATTCTACCACTCTGCACTAACAGGTGTTGAGGCTGTCTTTTTAAAACAACTTATAAATCATTTACTTATACGAGAAGCAGTATCGAGTTGTCCATCACTTTGGTCCAGACTGAAATATCTCAACATCTGTGGGGTGGATTGCCATAAAATCTGACACAGATCTTCATGTTCCCTTCAGGATGAGCTTAAATAAAGTTGGTATCTTTTAAATTTTCATCTAGCACCATCATTGGATTGAAATATAAATTTGTCCATCTGGTTTTTGACCAATTGCCTACAAAACTAAACACATTCCCAGCAGCCTCAGCCGGACTTTGAGTTGACCGCTAGTTAGTAAATGTTAGCATGCTTACACACCAAACTGAGACAGTGAACATGGCAAACATTAGCAAGTTAGCACTGTCATTGTGAGCATGTTAGCATACTCGTGTTAGCATTTAGCTCAAAGCTCCACTGTACAGCCTCACAGAGCCACTACCTGTAGACGCTTAGTGTTGTTAGAGACATGAGTTTAGAGTTTAGAACATTTCCAGGCATTCAAGCGCCATGCCCAAATCAACCTTTGTTGTCAGGCACACAGTGCTATACAGGAATGAGCCCTAATAATGGAAATGATTTTAGCACCTACAATTCTCGTCTCAAAGTCAGTGGGTTAGTGAACGGTTTAAGCTGCCTGAAATAAGGTCTGTCGTTGACACAAGCTGAAGTGATTTTTTCCATTTTGTTCAACCACATAAAATACGTCAGTAAATACCACACTCATGAATTTAGAGGCTGTTATGTATCTCAAAAAAGGCGGTTGCTAACAAGTGGCTAAATAAGACTACAGAACGCCATCATGCCGAGCACAGCTTTACAGCCTCGATGTGGTGGGAACATTAAGTCATGCGACTGTGGTGTAGTTTGTTTATAGCCTAACATTTGCTTTTTAGCTCTGGGGATTGCATTCACGCTTCAAAAATGATAAAAGCAATGTTCATTTGTGGAGATTCTGTTGCTGAACAAATCATAAGTATCATAAACTTGTTTCCCACATTCTACAATAATTCAAAATCATGTGGAAAAATCCAGTCTAACCCTAACCCTACATAAATGTAATCCCTGCAGCACTCTGTTAATCCATTATAGACTGGCTGATGATTAAACACAGGAAGAAACATTTAATTTTGTGAAACCGAATCATTACTTTTGTCTGGTCTGTTTGGTTGTATGTGTGTAGCTGAAAAATATAGTTATTGGCATTATTAAGAAATCAAAGTCTTTCCAGTTTCCTGTTTTATTGAGTTAAATTACTTGTCAAAATATTTTTGAAAGATACATGTCATATAGTTGTTATAAAATATATATATATATATATATATATATATATATATATATATATTAATAACATTTTAAATGCTTTGCAAATTCCCAACTGTTTTTGGTTATATGTGTGCAGCCAATAAATTCCTTTATTAAAATAACTATTTAAATTAAGCTCTCAACATAGTATTGATCCAGGTGTCATATCCAGGACATGTCATGTTTTCTACAGTAAATGTGTTTCTTTTTACCCAAATAGGTCTTTCTGAGTGAGCAGGGCACTAATATCTCTCAGAGCCTCTTTAGGAAGGCAGAAACTTCTCATATCCTCCAGCCGCAGAACCAGAGCTCCTCTGTCCACCAGAGCCAAACTGTCCCGGTCCAAGAAAGGCAGTAAAGGCCCCAGGATGTCCAGAGTGGTGCCATCAATCTCCCCATCAGTCTGAGAGGAGCCCTGCAGAGCACCACAGACAGTCAGTGGGCCTGGATTATAGGGATTTCACACTAATATGGATTCACTGGAGTGAAAAGCAGCTGAGCAGGTTATGTTCTGAATCCCTATCTTTATCTGTTTCTCTTATGTGCTCACTTGAGAAGCCTGAACCAACAAATAGAGTTTGCTCTTTCTGCCCCATTAATGTGATAATACAAATCAAATACATGAGTCACCATCACTGATGCGGGCCCTGACTTAATTTAACCAGAAATAGCGAATCTAAGTTCCAGTGTGCTCTGATGCTCAGGGTTTTTATCATCTTAATCACCCTGAGGTTAATTTATGATTTCTATTTTCACTTAAAGATGTTTCTTAATTACACACAGCAGCTGGTTTCTAGTCACACTTTTCTACATACAACATACAGCAATGTGTCAACTCCTGATATGCAATAAACACAGCATTTGTATTGGTCATGTTGGTGTTTTACCAGCTCAGTTACAGCTTTCTCTGCCAAATTTGTCTGCTTGTAATGTGGCAGTCTGAGGAACTCAGCAAAGTGTGCCTGAATGTGGCTCAGAATGGCTCTGAAGGAGGCATTAGAGAAGCCCTCTATCATCGTCACACTGGAAAAGACCAGAGCAGAGGTATAAATGTAGTTATCTTTGGATAAACAGAGAAATAATGACCTTTAATAACAAGATACTTACGGTAAAGTTGCAGCAAACCCAGAGCTCAAAGCACTGAGGTCGAATTCCGGTTGTTTCCTCAGTTCGTCTACAATACATTTTCGCTGGTAACACAGCCAAAACACATCTGAACTTGTTAGAATTTGCTACAGAATCACAACAACAAACTAATGAATCATGGCTGCATATCAGAAGGGTTAAGGGTATCAGGAGGGTTTGAGCATGTGTTCCTCACCAGAGCAGGTCTCATGCCTCCAGGCAGCTCACTAACAAACTGGAGGAGCTCTGCAAAATCTGTATCGTTGCTCCAAAGCCTCAGGAAGTCACAACTCATTCCACCAGCAATATGACCCAGATCCCTACAAGCAAGAGAGAGGTCGTTATTTAAATTGTTTATTGAGTGAGTATCTCACCTGGAAATGACTGCAGGTTCTGAGTCTTTAGTTCAGTTTGCAGGTAAAATTACTTAATGATTGAAATTATAGATCTGAATGCTCTGGAGCAATAAATCCAACTTACCTTACCATGTTGCTGGTAATGTTTTTAAATTTGTGGATCATTTTGAACAAAAGCTGAGCCTGTAGAGACAAAAAAAAAAGTGTCAGTCTCAGCATTTTGACTGCATACTTTAAAACAAATGACATTTTAATCAAAGGTGCTAAATTAAATTTTAGTTACTATTTTCCAGTATATTTATTTATTTTTACATATCTAAGCCTCTTTTGACAAGTTTGTTTTCTCACTACTCACACTCATACTTTGGTATATTTTGACAAAAGTGTGCGAGTATTAAAATATAGTGAACATACTACGAAAAAAATTTGGCTACGCTGTGTGAGAGAAGTTTCAGAGGATGTTTTGATACTTTTGGCACCATTAAGATCATTGGCACTGAACATAGATTCATGAGACCCAGTGGTGAAGGACAGCATGGCCTTCTTGTTCTTTTCCTTTGATTGGGTGGTGCTGGATTTTCAAATACATTTCTGCAATTGTAAATTTTTATTTTTTAGTAACAGATTTTAGTATTCAAATTGTTGTAACCACAGAATTCTTGTATGTCTAAATAAACATGTACAGTTGTCATGTTTGCACTTTGAAGATAGTTTATGATTTGGGATACAACTTTTCAAACATTTGATACCATCTGTGGTAAGAAATCAGAACATCACTACTGTGGCTCAAACATGGGTGATGCTTAAAAGATGGGTGAAAAATCACGTTACGGTCAAATTTCTGTGCAAGTTGATACTCCTTATATTTGGCATCCTAGATACTGTATCACAGATGATGGATCCTGTTGTCCACTCATATTTTGGATGATCCCTTCACTCTTCCTTTAATGCCAGCATTTGGCCAAAACATTACAGTTTCCCAGAGGATCAACTCTTTCCATTTTAAAGCTTCCCTTTTGTGCCACTCTCAGACCAAGAATGAAGTACTGTACACAAAACATCTCAGAATTGTATAGGTAGATAAAACAGGAGTTGAGCATCAGACCGATTGCATACTCTTACACAGTTTGTTTAATCCAACTGTGTTATACTTAAGTGTGTAATGAACATTAAAACTATAAGTTTTCTCAAAAAGCAGTTCACCTCCCTTACACACTGAAAAATCTCCAGACTGGATCTGGAATGCAACATCGGTGGTACAACACTGACATGACTGTACCACATATTATATTGTATATGTGTACAGTGGCATCTGTTTTAGGTCAAAACCAAATTCACTTAAAGTCATAACTGTCTGCATGATTGATTTGAGGAACAGCACAGGCATGTTGCTTAAAATTATACATTACACATGACACTCCAATCTCACAAAATATTTCTCAAACTGACTATATAAGGATTTTATTAATATTTCAACACATTTTCACTCACAACTCATCAAATATCATCTTTTAGTCAGTTGCCCTCGGCATCAAACTATGACGCCCTAGGTACACTCCAGCGTCAGTTTTGGACGCTCGTTACATGCATCGTGTCTTGTCAAAAATAAACTTCCATTTTCACCAGAAATGTACAGTTCCTGCTCCTTAAATGCATATAGTCTATCAAAAACAACAACTTAGAAGGTAGGAAAAAAAAAACTTTTAAGTTTACTTTCTTAGGTTTAGGCAACAAAAGTACATGGTAAGATTTAGAAATATACACCATGGTATGGTTTACAATGAGTACATTTGTTACTAACGTAATGTAACGTCAGTAGCATAGCATGCTACACATACTAGCACACTATGTTGTACATAACTCCATTCATGAATGGATTACAGAATGGGCCTTGCAAAATGTCACTCAAATTAACATGTGCCAACCAGAAGAAGACTCAAAATCACCCCAAAGAGACACAAAAAGATGCAAAAGAACTGCACAAAATATGACTATAAAAGGATGTAAAACCACTACAACCATCTGTGTGTCTTGCTCCAGTGTAGGAGATGTGGTGGGGCCCTTTGCATATCAGTGTCTAAGGGCCCATTGTTTCATTATCCACCCATGATTACACTGACTTTTTGTCTTACACAGGACACAAACAGCAGTCTTCCTAGTGAAGGTCCGGAGTTTGTTTGATTCATCCACCTCCTCTCCCACCTGCCAGATGAGGACTTTGTTACTCTTTATACTATCTTTGTTGCCCTAAGTGTCAAAAAATGCTCTCACCCGTTGTGTCTCATACTGTTTCTAAAAGTGCCTTGGTGCGCTGGTGTCTGATGCTGAGGTCGACTGACCAAGTGTTGGTATTTGATAAGTTGGGAGTTGGACTGAGTTGAATATTTAAATCACACACAACTAACACGGGGTATTGAAACAACTTTAGGGTGATTTAAGTACAATATTTTAGGTTTGGTATTCTGTGCCACCAAAGGCTTCAGTGCAGCTACCAACTGAAAAGGGCAATCTTTGTTGATTTGACTCAGGTCTTGTTAGGCTGAGAGCAGGAGGTGAAATACACTCTTGGCTGTGACAAAATCCCTTTAAGGTAGCCATTATTAATTTATGCTACACTCCTCCACACCATTGTACTACATCCAAACTAATTAGCTTGATGGCAGCTGATGCGTGTGGAGTATTAATATCCTGAAAGGCTCATGTGAAGCATATCCAATGAGTTGCAGATTAATGGGACCAAAGACCGAAGCTGGTAACATTTTCTTCTTTAGTCAGAGAACTGCAAACCTATTGTTGTCATATCAATGCATTGTTAAACAGCACACAAAGGTAGGTTAAAATAAAATGTGCACCTGCTGTGGTGACCAGCATATGTCTCTGTACAGGCTGATATTTCTCAGGATTGTTTCCCCATCTAAGGTTTCCGTCAGCTTCCTCAAGGGGATGAATGGTAATAGACAGTTTACCTGCTGAGTGATGTTCTGCAAGTGTAGAGCCTGCTGACACATAACAACAACAAAAACATAGTAAATCTAAACCTTGAAGCTCTTAAAGGGTAAATTTGCCACCTTTTATGTGGATGTCCAGTCAGTGGTGATAGTAAATAAAGTCAATTTAAGTCATAAATTTCTCAGTGTGCTGAGTTCACAGCTGCAAAATCTGTTGTTTTGTCTGCATACAGAGCGGTCATTTTACATGACAGTGACATAGTTGGATGCAGGAAAAACTACAGGCTGGTTTTCACTCTGGGTAGCTGGGGCCATGCTCTAGATTCCACTCACAAACATACTTGTTTTCTTCGCTTGTATTGCAAACTAGCTGTATTCAACAGCAAAAATGGCATCCAAAAAGATAAGTTAATTGTGACGATGTTACTGATGAGGATACATTTTAGAGTGTTTTGGCTGACTTCAATATTCAGCCCTATTCATTTGAGCCAGAGTACACGGTTGAAAAAATGCAGCGGAGAGAAACCGAGGAGATGATGGGGACCCTCCCGAACCTGAGCTGCTGAGAACAAACACCGACTGGTGGTTCCTTTTCTCAAAATGCCTGCAGATGCCAACAGAAACTGAATCATCCTGCTGCAATAAATTTCAGCGGGGGAGTTTTTGTTGGATGCTGTTGCCAACCAGCATGAGCCGCTGAGTGTGAGAGCCTGTGTGAGCTTTACTATGCATTAAAGTTTTACTCCTCACTTGGACAAAGGTGTGCTGGAGAACTTCTTCAGGATCCTGAAGATGAACTGGAAAAAACAACCAGCAGGGCCAGGAGGACAGATAACAGTTAAGTGAGTATTTTTATCACCTAACAATATTATTGTCTATTTTTATTACCTCTTAGCAAAATACTGTAATTTAAATTAGGCTTTTATCATGAAGGACTGAAGCAGTCATGCACTGACATGGACAATGTGAAAAATAATTAACGTCTTGGCTCATGCTAGTTTAGACTATGCAGCCTCCATGTTTGCAGAAGTATATGCCCAATTAATAACCTCAGCTACACTATGATTTTGCCAACAAAGTAAAATCTATGGGTTAGCAGGCTAGAAGCTAAGGGAGTCAGAAGCTTGGACGCAATGCATCCTGGCAAGAGAACTTGGCTTTCTCAGTCAATATAGCACACACTGAGTATTTTACCATCAACACTGTTAAGATATTAGCATAAAAGGTGGCAAAATTTCCCTGTAAAGGCAACACAAAGCAGGTTTCTGCATGTGAAATGAGCACTTGCTATAATAGAAACTCATAGTGCCCGGATTAGCTGCACTAAAGTAACTCGGTTTTTTGTTTTTACCAAATGTGATATTTTCCCAGAGGTTTTATCTGTAAGAGTAAAAAATGAACCTCTCCACCTCCACTGTGTCAATCAACACATTATGTGAGAACAATGTGAGCCACAGCTAGTTATAAGGAGGGATGAAAAGATGAGAGAAGTGATAAGTGTTGTACTGAAAACAGATAATAGCACCATCACCTCCTGCACTGCATTGTATAGTATGGCTCTATGGCCGGGCTTAAGCTCAGTTAGCAATGTCCTCCAGCACTGGCAGTGGGCAGCTTCACCAATCTCAGGCCACTGGAGGTCTGAGAGCACAGCAGGGGAGAGACCGGCAAGTAACGGCTTCAGTCTGCACAGTTTTTCCATGGTGAGCTGGCAGGGAGAAAGAAGCACAGTGATGAAAGTGCAGTTGGCTGAAATTCAGCAAAAGCTATTTTTGAAAATGTCTACTTACAGTGGCGTCCTCTGAAATCTTGGATAACATTTGAAAAGCCTGAGGAAAGTATTGAAAAATTACCAAAAATATACAAGTGTTTTTTTGGGTAAAGGTCACATAATTCATCAAAGTGTATCCTCTTGATTTCTCTAGAAATTTTGTAGCTAATTTATTTTATGTACAGTTATTACAAAAATCCACACAGCAGTCAAGGTTAGCTTTTCTTTTTGGTAAAAAGGGGTGATGCTTCATGGTTCAATGCAGCATCTTGGAGGTAAAAACTAATGACGTTTCTTTTAATCAAACTTAACTTTTACAGTTAACTACATAATATCTAACACTGCAAAATTGTGGAGAACATTTATTAACTTTGCCCAAGATAAGAATGACAAGAAGTCACATGTGGAAAGAAGAACAATTTCCCGCTGACCTGTGCAGGGGAGTATCTGTGTAATCCTGGCTGTGAGAGGATTTCCAGGAGTTGTTGTGAGGAGAGCGACAGCAAGAAGGAAGCTCCTAGCTGGGGCAGAAGACCGCTGAGGGCAGACATCTCTGTGGGAGTGACGTTGCTGACATTCAGGCTCTCAACGGCTGGTATCAACCAGGAGGACAGCTGTCCATGAAACCGTTAAACACAGTTAGTCAGACATTGAGGATGTCAGTGGTTTAAAGCAGATTTTCTGTAGTGGACTAGAGAACAAGTGCTGCTTACCCTGCCGCTGGCACTAATGAACCCCTTGGACATGCACTGAGCCAGCTGTTGCCAGAGAGCCGAGGACACAGCTGAGTCCTGAAGAAATGAACCCAGGTCCACTGGATCCAGGTAACATGTGAGGACTCCTAACCTGCAAAAGGATATTAGCTGCCACTGCGGCCATCGCATCCTCCACTCTTCATTTTTGCCTTTATTGTAGGGGAGAGCAGGGTGATTTGAGCCTGTGGGGAAGTTGAGCCACCCCTTGTCTCTAGGCAATCATAGAAAAAACTGGTCATGTGACCACAAATTATTTAAGAGTCATCCAGTTTACTCACCTTGTGATGGAGAGGGACCCATGGAATGAGTGGTGAGAACATATAAGTTCAAAAAGCTGTTTTTATCATTCAAAGTGATTTTTTTATGTTCAAGGAATAATGATTCTTGTGTTTGAACATTTACAGACATGTTCGAAAAAATCTCACGTGTGTTATTGCTTTAGGGTGTTACAATATAAGGCTGTACTGTCAGCCTGATGTGAGCTCTAAACTGCTAGATGATACAAGTTTGTTTAGATGGCGGAGGTGGTTTAAAACGTCAACATGTTACATCCCAACTCGTCAAATACTGCTGCTTTGTCAGCTGACATACAGGTCAAAATATGACACGCTAGAAACCCGTCTGTGTCTGTTTTGGACGTTCACGGACGGCAGGTCAATTGATGCTTGTCACATGCACTGTGTCTTTGCTGTTTTCACAGGAGATTGAGGTCTCTGCTCATGACATGTATATGTACATGTTCCTCTCTGCATTCGTATCTGACGCCGACATCCACCGACAGTCTGACACCGACGTCCACTAACAATCCGGTGGTATTAGATGACTTGGGTTGTTGCCTGTTGCCTCAAAAACTGATGCACCTGACGTGTCTCGTACTGCAGAAAAAGGTTTGCCTCTGTGTGTCTGGTGGTATTTGACCACAGTGGCCTACCTATGACTATTACTCAAGTATTGGTTTACCATAATTCTACATTGCATTCTTACATTTGATCACAAAAAAGACATGTGACATTTTGAATTTTAGATCAAAAAGCATCGTGCCATGTTTCTTTAAAAAGAAGACAGACAAACTCCTCTTGTGGATTTGGACATAGCAGTCAGAGAGTACAGAATGGGAAGTCCATATTTCAGGTGACAATGTCAACAAGATGACTTTAAAGCAATACATGTGTTTGACACAACTGGGCGAAGTAAAAAGAACAGGGTATAAGATTTATGCCCATGTGGCTCAACTTATCCTCTCCCTAGGATCAACTTACCCCTCATCAGGGGCAAGTTGAGCCAAGAGAGCTCTTTTTTGGAAAGTCGTATTTTGAAAATCATTTATTTCAGATTCAAAGTGATTATTCCAAGAGATGCACCATGTCCTGAAATATTATGTACATATTTTAATTGGAGACATTACTGTCATACCTGCACTTTAAAGATACCTCAAGTAAAAACAGGCTCAGCTCACCCTGCTCTCCCCTATAGCAACATAATAGAGACAGACAGGAAATGAGGAGAGAGAACTGATGAGCTTTTCCATACCTGATAGAGCACCATACATCAATACCTAAACAAACTATGACTGAACTCATCAGTATAATTAGTCATGCTCATTGATGCCAAGAAATAATCTCTGGAGTCTTGTCAACAGCAACACATCCAGTACGTCAAGTATGTCCTCAGATGATCAAACTTTAAATGCAGTACCATGGCCAAACACAGAGCAACACCGAGCACAGGACTGATGCTCTGTAAATGAACCATCTCCGTGGAAACATAATGGAGTAAGTGAAATGAAATGAAAGATAGAAAAACACACATAAAGATCAAGTATGTGGGTCCCACCTCAGTATGTTATCACTAGTCAGATTCTTCCTCTTGCTGAAGAGGGTCCGGAGCACATGGCGCCCCCTTACACCATCCAGGCTGCCGTTGCCTAGCAACTCTGCTAGAGGAGTCAGCTAAAGGAGACAACAGATAAAATGTTGAAGAAGGCTGAAGATTTAACGAGGTGAGGTGATCATCTGGTGTCTGATGATGGTCAAGAGCAATTCTCCAAAATCTCCCATAAGGGTATAACTGTGCTGAGATCTGATGACTATGAAGAGCATAGCATATGATTCACTTTTTTAAATATATATATATGCTGTGGTCATTGTGACCTGTGTTGAAGTGTTTCTGATTGATTTAGGTTCTCTCTTTTTTTCTCTACATACATTGTGTAAGAGCTCCAATGTATGGCTTTGGATCACGTGTCAAATCAGATAGAGGTTTGTGTTTACGTTTTAGGTTTTGTTCAAACCTTATGTGTATGCTATTTGAGACAAACAAATAAGTTCTGTAAAAATGTAATTTTTCAATTCAATTCAATTCAATTCAAACCTTTATTTAGTCTCGAAGGACATTGAGGTTTCCCTCATTTCCAATGTCGTCGAGATTACAGACACATTTGAACCACAGCACAATAAAAACAGTACAGAATAATCACTGTGAACAACAATCTCATCAGTGACCGGGTAGATAGAATAGAATCAGGTAAAACAGTTGCAATGTGAAACACAATGGTTAGAAATCAAAGTCCTGAACTCTGAAAGAGAAGGAAGAACATGAATATTTTGAGAATTGTATAGCTTTTTGCCCCTGGGAATGTTTTCAGTCGTTTGGGCATAGTAAGCCTTGTATCTGATTAATCGAAACATGACGACAACATGAAAGGGACTTGTAACTTCACAGACAAAATAACCACATATAAACCCGTTTTTCACACAGATTTTCATGGTTCCTAGGAATATGTCCACATTGCCATTTTGGTACCTCAAAAAGGCAACTTTTACTTGTCATACTTGCCATATATCACATTCTGTTTATGTTACAGCCCCTGAACTTTGGTATAACATCAATAAAATACTGTATTTTAGCTGGAAGTATTTAAATGTCCATATGTACATACTTTAGGTTGCTGCCTGGGGCCTTAAAACCCTTTTCCCCCATTTTCAAGGGCCAGTTATGATAAATATGACATCTACTTGTTGCTTTTAAATGATTTGGATCTATGACACACTGTTTTGTCTGTGCCCCGCATCAAGTTTCATGGATCTAGGGGTTATTTTTACTTAAGATATTGGACCCTAAAAATGACTTCCTGCCCAAGCAGTTTTTTTAAGGGGGGCAAAAATGGGTAAATTTCTCAGGGCAAAAAACTATACAGTCCTCAAAATGCAGCCAAAATATTTTACAGAACTTATTTTTGGTGTCAGATAGCATTATAGTAAATGGACTTATACTGATATAGCACCTTTCTATTCTTTTGACACTCAAAGCACTTTCACACTACATGTCACATTCACACATTGGTGGCAGTGACGACCACACTAGGTCATCTGTGAAAGAGATACAACAGTTTTGTGGAGATTTTTTTAATTAGTGAAAGGGTCTCTAACCTGCTGTGATGTCAGCTGCTGAAAATGACTGACTGGGAGGTAAGGCAGAAGTGGAAGGATGGAACTGAGAAAGTATGGTGGCCACGTAGGGACATCACCCACCACACTCGACTGCAGGAGTCTTTTTACAAAGGCCTTTTTCTGCAGTGACTTCATCCCTGAGCTGTGGTCACGAATGGCTGTCAACCTAAAGAGCAAAACAGAAGCTGTTACCATCAGGACATTATGATATATCAGAACTGTCTCTTGTGTCAGTGACTCACACACTGTCGTTGACTATCAGGGAGGCTGGGAAGCTCATAATGTCAGAGACAGACATGAAGGGAATGAACTGAGACAGGTCCACGAACAGCTCTGGGGTCACTCGGGAGAACTTATGGATGAAAGCAGCGGTCATTGTTTCCATGGCCTGCAACTCTTTTTGAGATGCCTGACAAAGAAAACAAAAGAGCAGCATAGAAACTGATGTGCATTCAATTTGGCCCTCTTTAACTATGCATGGGTTGTGATACGGATTAAAAAAATAGATACAGCACAACAGAGCGCAACAGAGTAGAACTGTAGTCAACAGATGGTTGAGGGATTTTACCTGCACAATTAGCTTAATAAAAACTGTCAATAATGATATACTCAGTGTGTTGTTAGGAGTTGGAGAACACACCTGGTCAGTTTCAACTTGTAGCTGGTCCCAACTTTGATGCATATGGGAGAGAAATCTCTTAACAGCATCTTTTTCAGCAGACATCACCAGAGTGCGGATGCTGTCTCTTGGCATCTGGAGGTACTCCTGGTGAGATAAAGTGCATCACCTAAATATAAAGCTCAGTGAGCTGATCTCTCATGAAAGTTAAACTGTGAATGCAGCTGCACAGGCCTGTACCTGCAGCAGAAACCTCAGAGCAGATGAGTTGTCATCCCGTTGAATGAGGTCCCACAGGACAGGCTGATGTGAAAGCAAAAACAAGTCACTCACTCTCTGCTCTGTGTGTGGGTGAATGTGTTTGTGTGCGAGTGTGTCAGTCAGCTATCTTACGCTGAAGCAGCTAAGAAGGTCCTCTTTGAGAGTGGTGTTTTGCTCCCTGCGGAGGAAGACTCCGACAGTGTGAAGGACGCTCATGGAGGCCTCTGGCTGCAGTTCGGCCCAGGAGGTGTTGTCAAGGAGACTGGAGAGGAGGATGGCTTGACCCAAACCTTGTCTCGCTTCTCTCTCCCCCTCTTCCAGACCCGAAGAGAGGCCCACCATGAAGTCCAGGACTCGCAACACGTATCCCAGCATCACTAAAAACCCTTCACGCTCCCCTCCCTCCACCTCACACACACTCAGCTTGTGTAGAGCTTCCACCAGCAGTGGAGCCGGATCCACACACAGCTGCGAAGTGTCAAACTCATACGGCGCTGGAAGCATGTCAAAAAACCTCTGCAGGAGGCACTTCCTGCCCTCCAGTTCTGCCTGCAGGTCATCACAGATATCAGCAAGCTGGGGTATTGACCTTAACAGCCGATTGTAGAGAGTGACATTTAGACAAATGTACTCCCTCAATCCATGTGTCTGCCCGCAGAGCTCCAGGAGAGAAAAGTTGGTGAAATGATGCACAGCCCACGTAGTATACTGGCAAGTCTCCTCAGTGGTTTCAACATGGGAGAAGTTGTGTATTTTTGAGCAGTACGCTGCGGCCCAGCTGCCCTCTGGCAAAGACTGGTGTGAGTCAGGGGACTCTCTGCCGCACAGAGCTGAGATCAGGGCGGAGTTGTTGGGAAGGAAGCAGTGTCGGAAAGCCTGGGCACTGAGCAATCTGCTGCCTAACTGGGCCAGACAGTTCTCATCAAGTACCGGACTTTCTACCGTCTCACCTGTCAGCTGCACACACAGGTCATCTATATTCGTCAGGTTAAAAAAATGGTAGTCCTTTGCCCCTGCAGCCTGCAAATGATAAAGACAGAATAAATTAAAATGAAGTAGAAGAAACTTAAATATGATGGTATCCGTGCAGGTCCTTGGTATGCCTTGCCATGCCACAAATACTAAGCAAAAAGTTCTCAAAATACGCAACAGAAATCGACCCATTACCTGATGTGCTCTCTGCAGCCAGAAAGAGGAGTTGGCACACACGGTGTTGTTGAATTCATGTGCAAAGTACTCACTGCAGACATGAACCCAAAGGAAGTCATCCTCAGCAGCAGACAGGTACCAAGCTGCATCAGAGCATGTGGCATGCAGGTCAAGCCCCAGCTGGGCCTCTGCAGGATTAACTGACCCATTTTCCCCCTCAAACAGTTTACAGTAGAGAAACACGGTGAAGTTGGAGACGCCTGTCAAGCCTGGGATGGTTTCATTACACACAGCCTCCAGAATTTCTATAGAGCTGGAGAACTCCATCTCTCTCTGCTGGTTGTTGCTCTCGCTCGTTCTCCCTGATTGTGGCTGGTTGAGCTGGGAGCGTTGGTCATGAAGGCGTTTTTGTTTGGAGATTGTTTGTGTAGAGGGGCCTGTTTTTGGAGATGAGTGGCCTGATTTTAGTCGTGATCTTAGTTCATCTGCTTCGGTGGAGGGGCAGGACAGGAATGGTAGCGAACTTGGGAGACCCTGGGAGCTAACACCCAAAGCCTGAGTGTTCCACGTCACATTATGTCTTATCCCCCTACATATACGGGGACAGAACAAAGGTAGAAATGTCAGTCTGCTTTTGCTGCTAATGTACTACCAAATATGCAGGCTGCATTGACATATTGAGCCATATTCCTAACATATCTCACCATAAGATCAGTTGTCTCAGGTCACCTTCAGAAAGACAAAAGAAAAGCAAATATTACCAGGAAATCAAAGTGAACAAGTGGTGGTAAAAAGCAACTGGGAGCCCCTGCAGTTCACAACCATGTCTGATGCAACGGTGCAGCTCAGCTAACAATGCCCAAGATATAATGTTACCGACATCAGTGAGAGGATAAAGAGATTAGCTGGGCTAACAAGAGATGCTTTCACCAGCCAGGATGATTATAAAGATTTTAAAGCAGTGTCAGTCACTGTCACTGTCTCTACTGTATCCTACAGGTGAAACCAGGGCCAAATTGATGCAGCTCAGGCTTTTAAAAAGGGTTTTACTCTGTGAATATCACTAAATACAAGCTGAAGAATGTATGATTTACTTCTTTACCTATAATATATACACACTTGTAGTATGCTTGCTATTCACAGGTTTATCCTCTGAAGTAAGGCGTCTGAATGTGAGAGTATATCTACATAAAGCAGCATCTGACAGGTGAACTATAGCTGGAGGATCCTCTTTCGCAATAATCAGATTGTGTGTATGACTGCGTGCAACACTGAATGACACCTGTTTTTCCGTGGGATGAGCCAAGTTTGTAACTCAGCTTATTGTCTAATGTAGTTCTTATCAATTCAAATAGCTTTATTGGCATGAACAAAGATATGTTCTGCCAAAGCATTTCACAAAAAATAAAAAGTAAATAAATAAATACAAATAAAAGTGATCATATTTTCCACGTTACATACATTCATTCAATATCTATACATATTTAATGTACATATCTATTATGATTGTGCAAACAGCCCGAGTTGATCTGCTCTACATACTCACCAACTGAGCACCGGCTCCGAGTGTTGGGCTGTGGCACATCCACCAGGCTGCTGACATCATCAAGCAGCGCCATGGTAACTCGTGACACTTTCTTCCTCAGGTTACCGTAGACAGAACTACCCACTCTGTGCAGTAGGCCCCTCCTCAGCCCGTCCAAACTCTGCACCAGAGCTAGATTTTTCTGTGCCATGTGACCACCTCGCTCTCCTCCACCTGAACGCGATAACGCCTGCAGAAGGAAACTCTGCATGGAGTCTGGATCATCCTCTGCGGCCATCGCATCCTCCAGAGACACATTCCTAGACAACCCATCCTGCCTCATGGCCTCAGGAGGCAAGCTGAATGGCTTTAGACGTCCAAATGCATTCGAGCTCCTACTGTGTTCAGCACCTTCCCCTGCTGGGTGTAAACTGACCACAGGCTTCCAGTTGCGTGTTTCTAGGAAACGCAGCAGCTGCTGAAGCCAACTTACACTGAAGGCGCAGTCACTACGACCCTTTAGAGCACAGATGAAGCCCTGCAGGCCTGCACTGGCCTGACCATAGGTCCCACTGAGCAAAGCCTGAAGTGCAGCTTCAAACACAGCACTCACTGTCCTCCAGTTCTGAGATAAGAAAGTTAAGAGGGGCCTATGGGGCTGACGCTCTAATAGACTGATCAGACTCTGCAGCAGCCCCAGAAGCCAGTCCCAGTGAGGGCTGCCCCTCAGGGACAAAAACCAGTCCTGCACTCTGACGCTGGGTCGGGGTGGCACCCGGCCATTCCACTGGTTCATTGCAGCACTCCCTTCAGACTGGAGAAAGTAATGTAGCACCTTCTCCCAGAGCTGCTCCTCATCTGGCTCTGCAGGTGCCTCCTCCAGCTCCGCACCCATCTCTTGGAGGTACATAGAGATGTTGTAGAGAAAGCCAGAGAGACGGTGCCTGTCAATTGGCTTGTTCAATGACGGCAGGTTCTTGCTGGGGAGCAGACCTAGTGTTTTTAGGCTCCCCATGATATTCCTCACCCAAGGGTGCATAGACTGGTCCTTGTTTGTTTCTGGGGAAGCTTTCTGAGGATTCCAACTACTTCCTGTACTCCACTTAGAAATGATCTCCCTAAGAATGGCATCTCTTTGGTCCTCTTTACCGCCTCCTAGAAAAGTCCCATCAGAGACAGCTTGAGCTGGGATCATGTTATGAACATGTAGTAATAAAATATTTAATTTAGGGACGTATTCTGGTGGTGCACTCACCTGTCTTCTCAGGGGATCCTTGTCCCATTAAAACAGCACAAACTATGATGCTGGTGAATATAAGAGTGGCCATCCCTGGCCCTTTCTCTGCCATCTTCATCTCATGGCAGCATGCACAGTGACACGGTGGTGTCACATCTTTCTCGTCAGGCTTTCAGGCTCCTATTGATTCCACAAAATCCTGTGTTTAAACAGATGCTGTGTTCCTTTCTTATTTCAGCGATGGGTCAGACTCAAGGAGTAAAGTATCTCAACAGAGAGGGGATATTAAACCTTAATGACTGGCCACCACATCACCTTATCACTCTCACTGCTAGGTTGCTAAAACAAGCATCAGTAATGTAGTTAACCTATAAAAAACTAAGAGACTACAAAGGTAGGTCCGTATGCAGTGCTGAAAAGAGTGACCAAAGTTATGAGGTTAAATACACAGTTCTTAAAGAGATCACAGTTTTACGTGTGTAACAGAGAATACGCCTGTTCCTATTAAAAGCATATGAAAGGTCAGTGGTCACTCACAAAAGTGAAACAATGGATAAAAAGAAATCTAGAACTCACCAGCAGTTACAGTCCATTCATTGCTTTAGGTATCCTTTTCAGGCTTTTACTAGCATCTCTTACTCAGCGGTGTCACCACACTCAGAGCTGACCTCTTTCTGGGTGGCACTCTCTGTTTCACCATCACTCTGCCTTTCTCTACCTTTCACTTACTCCTCCTGCACCCCTCCCACCTGCGTCCTCTCTCTCTTTGCTTCTAGCTGTTTGAGGCACTTGCTTTTCTGTCTCTGGGGTTTAGGTTTGATACCTGGCTTCATATTTCATGAGTTATCTTGCTATGCTACAGCATGTTGGTCAGCTGTTTTCTATGACAGTGTGCAGGATATGAGGAGAGAGCAGCGTGATTAAGTTTGGGTGTACATAATCCCTTAAAATAAGTTGTCTCTCAGTCTTTAAGGTCACCTCCTGTATTTGGGTGTACAATATATTCCTTTATGTGTTCCCAGTATTTTGGGCCATCATACAGGAAGGTCACAACACTCAGCTAGGTGCTCAAACAAGGTGAAAATCGGGATCATGTTAATCACACCCAGGTTATCTATCCCATTCTCTCTAACTGTCCCATGTCTCCCACTGACTGATTCCCCATTGAGCCATCTCTCAGCTGGGACTCATCTTGTGACTCTGGGTTTGTTGGGGGTGTAGTCTTACTGACGGGGCCGGCCCAGCAGAGACTGTGCAGGCTGTCAGTGTTTAGACACATTTATCCCTCGGCCAGGCAGACTTACAATTGAGCCCTGTGCAAGGGCACGGCAGCCGGCTCCCCTGAGTCAGACCACTGTCTGCAGGCCCTGAAACCCAAGAGGGCTGAGTGAAAGGACCACCCCCTCCCTCCACATGCTCGAGCTGTATGATACTGTGGCCTGCACAGGGACAATAACTTCCTCCTGTATTATTGATACCGCAGGGAACAGCGATCACTCAGTGCAGCAGGGCTCAATTCACCACAGGAATATTCAATGAGAAACTGGATCCACACCATACGTTCCTCCTCTCTCTGCTGGAAACTCAGGTATGGCAGAAATCAGCTGGTGAAACTAGCTGTTGAGATTGTAATAGTTGGTTTGAGTCCAACTTTCCGCCACTATCTCTCAATGGAAATATGAAATGATTAATACCTCAAATTATCAGTTGGTCTTTGCCATAATTTATTGAAATCAGAGCTTAAGACTTTATTTTACTTGCACAAAACCTTTATTTTTAAAATTTTTAATAAAAAAAGCACAACACACATCACTCTCCAATACAATAATTCACATTAGGCATGTTTTATAAATAGTAGCATCCATGTTTAAATAACACAGTTTCTCAGCAACTGAATTGGTTTATCCATTAAATCTGAGGGGAACCTTTGTTTTGGGGAAAAATCCCAAGATCCAAGTCCTTTTCCCAGGGAGACTGTTCTCAAAGCGCTTTCTTTACACACAGTTCCTCCACAGGGACACCAAGAGCCCTTTGCTTTGCGTCATAGAACAGCAGCAAATCCTTCTGGGCCTGCCACATACACACAAGTATGAATATTATGACAAACAATTAATGAACATCATAATTAGTTAGATAAATACATGACAGCATTTTCAGGAAATAAAAAAAATTACCAACCTGCGAAATTAGAGCTTTTTTATACTGCAGGTTCCTGATGGTGTTATTACTGGAGTCAAGTTTTTCCTACAAGCAAAAACAAGTTTCTCTTATGACCTTGTACAAACAGCACAGCAACATGTGTAAAATACACACTACTTTAAAGAGAATTCACCTCAATTTTGTGAGTGACCCCATCAAAGGCAGTTTGGTCCATGTTGGAGGCAGAAAGCACCGAGGAGAGTTGAGCCTGCCTCTTCTCCAGAAGGTCTGTCAGGCCTTTCACCTTCCCTTCCAGCTGTGTGCTCTTCACACCTGCTTTATGCTGCACCTTTTGAATATTCTCTGTGAACGTCTCGTACAGCTCGTCCCTCTCCTGCTGAACCTGTGTGACATGTGCACGCACACATATGAAAGGCAAATGCTAAACCACTGACATAAATGCCGACAAGTACACGACGCATCTGGCTCACATCCAAGGTGCACATGAAATCAAGCTAACATTTGAGCAACATGACACAGTGCAAGCTTTTACCTTTCTGAATTTCTGCTCCAGCTCCTCACAATCCCGTTTCAAAACATCAACCTTCTTTTGTTTGGCGCTTTCTTTGTCATACTGTCAAGAACAGTGTCATAAAATGACCTTGTGCTGATATACAGTACGCTACATGTCAGTTACGAAGACACACACTATGCAAGGCACCAATCAAGGCAGAGGTAGCAACAAATATAAGTGCACAAAGTTGCAACAGTAAACTCAGTTTAAAAAAAAAAACCTTTTCAGGTCTGTAGAATCTCAATCTTTTCTCAATATCAGCGCTTTCCTTCTGGACTTTCCTGAGATGCTCTTCGAGACTTTCGTTATCCTGCAAAGCACGAGCTCGCTTGTTTTCTTTCTCCTCTGTTATTTTCTTTATCTCTTCAATTTGTTTCTAAGAAAAGACAATAAAAACATGCCATGAGATAAAAAACACATATCCGGATCAGAACTACTGTTGCAACAATTAATAAAATGACTGTCAACAATTTTGGGGCATTGATGGAAATTATAAAAATTATCAAAGACTTTTCTATGCATCATATTATTTTGAATAGAATAACAAATTGATTATAAATCAAAACATGCAATTCAAAAACATCACCATTTTACCCACATTTTAGACTAAACACTGTATAAATTACATGAAAAAATAATTAACAGGCTCTTCAATGATGAAATGAATTATGAGTTGCAGGCCTAAAAATATCTGAAATTTCTTTGGTGTCAACCTAAGAAGAATGCTGAATGTGTGTACTTTTACCCTGTTTGAATCGTTCTTATCCAAATGCTGTTGCATGTTATTAACAGATTGTTCCCTGAGATCACTGAGAGCTTTGTTGTGCTCTTCTATAAGATTGTTGTTGTGGCTGTTCCAACGTAGCTCAAACTCCTTGATCCCATTTTTCCTCTGAATGTCCAGCTCTTGCTGCACCAACTCCATCTTCTTCTGATACTTGGCCTTAGTTTCTACTCAAATAGTGACACAAATCATGGGCCCGATTTAGTTTCTGACATTACTGGGTGTTAAATTCAACTCAGATTTTTTTTTACCTGCGAGCTGCTTCTCAAAGCTGTTCCTTCTTTTAGTCATTTCTTCATTATGTTTCTGTTGAGATAACAACCAAACTGATGTTTGTAGCATTGACGTTTACTCGTTGGAAATTATCAGAGCAAAGCAAAACATTAAATACACAGATCTTTAAGTGTAGAATTAAAATACTACAAACCAGTTCATGCTCCTTGATGAGGTCTTCAATGTCTAGCTTCTCCGTGTTGACCACAATGGCCCTCATGTCCTTATGAAGCTCAGTTTCTAATTGTTCTTGTTCTTTCTGTACCACCTGAGTGGAGACTAAACCATCTGCTTTCAACTCAGATATCATGTTGTGGTGTTCACACAGGAGGTGCTTCATCTTCTGCTTATACACCTAGTGAGGAAAAGATAATCAAATGTACAATATAATGTTCATTCTGCCATATCTGTCCATGGATAATCTCTGCTTAACAAATGACAAATTACTGCTAGTATCCGTGAAAAAAAAACCCAAACGTCTGTATATCAACGTTACCTTGATTTCTACTTGGTGGCGCTCCTCATCCTCTTCAATGTCCTTTTCAGCTTTTTTCAGTTCAGCTTTAAAATTCTCTAGTTCTCTGTCTGTAATCTCCCAAAAGGTGTGGATCTTGTCCCTCTCCAGCTGAAAGTAGTTTCTCTCCTCCCTCTCTCTGTCCAGCTCCTCTCGAAGACGCACAATGTGCTCTTCCATCTGAAATACAAAATTGAATTTTTGTGTGGGCATATCTGAGCCTGACAATGTCGACGACAATAAACCTTACTGCCTCATTTATCCTAACAGGGCACTCTAATCATTGTCCATGTCAAAGTCCTATTTAATGTTCACAGGGGGCACCACTCAGCCTGTGAAATCATAATGTCTTCTGTGGCTCTGGAGAAAAGTCTGAGAAAATAGCCCTGATTATGTCTTCAGGGCTATTTGAGCATGGGTTTAAAGAACACCAATTTATAAGAAAAGGGCTTCATTAAAAACTGGGGAGGTTGGGCTTGACAGGCATTTTAGCAGGTAGAGAGGGAAAGATTAGACAGTCAGGCAGTATCCAGTGTGTTGTTGTTTTTTAACTTGTTGGCATGTGGTTGTATTTAGAGTAATCTTGGGTGTTTTGAAAGGTGCCTTTTATAAGTGAAGTGTGCAAAATTTAGGGGGATTTGGTGGCATCTAGCAGTGAAATGCAGATTGCAACCAGCTAAAAACTTCTACCGACCAGAATTCCTTCAGTGTTCCATGCTCAGAAGGTTTTTATCAGGAGCTGAATTATCCAAAGTGGTCACATCCTCTCCAGAACAAATGGACAAGGTGATTAGAACCGCAATAACACTGAATAAAGCAGTTCCAGCACAAACCAGAGTATCTTCAATGTCTGAGAGACGGGCAGCTCGCCCACAACATGCTATTGTGTGCTAACTCCTTAATATGTGCTTACCTTTTTCTGATCCAGACATTCAGGAGGACTTTACAGTGAGCCAAATCATCTGCAGAGGTCTCTTCCTTTCCAAAACAACCAAACCCAGTGATTTAAACCAGTAAAAACTCTGAATAAGGCAGTTTCATGTTAAAAATCATGTATTTTCAACGCAATTTGGCATGTCACTACGGGTGGCTACACCAACACACACTAATGTGTGGTCACCTTTTTTCTCAGATAACATAAGATCCCAACGTTCAGGAGGTTTTCACCGGAGGCCGAATTATTCACAATGGTTTCTTCCTCTCCAAAATGATTTAAACCGCTAGAAACATGGAATAAAGCAATTTAACATTACAAATGGCCCTATCTGGAGCTGGTGTTTGGTTTGACTGTTGTGGACTACTGTAGAAACGTGATGGTGCAACATGGTTATCTCCATAAACAAAGACCCACTCCCTATGCAGATATAAACAGTTCCTTCTAAGTTAAGGAGAACACAACAATTTTTATCTGCAGAGGACTATACACTAGAAATCTTTTCATATTTTTATATTAATTCCATTTCTTCAAATATATCCCCATAAATCCTTCACACTGGCCTTTTAAATTAGATGCATGATTATTATTATTATTATTATTATTATTAGGCTTATTATTATTATTATTATTATTACTACTGTTAACACATATTAGGAACTGAAAGTTAGGATATCTCTGCCTCTGCTGCATTGATTTTAACCACTTTTGTTTAAACCTTTCCTTTGGGATTTCCCAGTTACCTGGTGTTTACTGAAGCCCATTAATGTACAGATCATTGAGCAGGAAACTTTTCTTTCCTCCTCCATCACTCCACACTTTCAAACACACACCACACTCCAGCTCTGACCTGCTCCTTGGACATCTCCTCCTTGGTGCGGCCATCTATCAGTACTGGTGTCCTTGCCTTTGCAGGCTTTTTACTTGAGTCTTTCTTTTTGGGTGGCTGTACAAAAGTCAACATAGTAGAAACAAGTTAAAACTACTTCATTCTAGCAACCTAGCATTTTTCTTTAACGTCATTATTGTGAGGAAGCAGCTATCATTTGTCTGTGCCTCTCATAAATGTAACAGATAGATAGATAGATAGATAGATAGATAGATAGATAGTACTTTATTGATCCCAAACTGGAGACGATAATGATAAAACACGAGACGCACAAACTGAGGAGACGAGGTGTCAAACTTAAAACACCAAATTCGTACACCAACCGTTAGCTTCTAAATAACTAACTAAGCTATTAGCTAACGTTAAGCTAATAGCTAGCTAACAACTAACGTTAGCTATTTATTGTAGTCGGCTCATGGATGTAATGGTCTGATTCAAATAAAGCTTTGCTCACCATCGTATTCACTGTGCAGGCAACACGGAAAGACAGGCAATGTTTCAACCGTTTGGAGGAGCTAGCGTTAGCACGGCAGTTAGCACACTCAGTGTTGAACTCTGTCTCAAGTCAACAGTCTCAAACAAGCGTTGTCATAGTAACACAAGCACGCGGTCTTTACAATGTGAACGATTTTTTTTTACCTAGGATGGCAAAGACTTGACCCGCCCTTATCTCTCTCTGATTGGCTAGTACTCATGCCTTCAGAGGCTTGATTGGTTAGATTTACGCTGGAATATCAGGCTAAGCCAATCAGAGGCAGAGTAAGGCAGAGTAGTCTCAGAGCCGTAGAATACAGCAATATTGTAGGCTACATTTTACGACACTATATTTATTTGCCAGGTATATTGGTTTTCAGATCACACTTTAAAGGGGAACACCACCCAAATTAAGAATCCCGGTATGTTATTTCCATAGCCTAGAAAAGTTCAATCAATATTTGTTAACATGAAAACCAAAAACCAGAGAAATAAGTCTTAAACATGTGATGTCATTGGGTATAAAGTCTGGAGCTTCACCATAGAAAATAACTGGGAGCCTGATTTTATAAACCCATCAAAATTTTGCTTTCTTTTCTATACCCAGATGAGCTTTATTCTATTGTAATGTTCACAGTTCTGAAACAGAAAATGTACCCATCTACTCAGAACACTCCCCTGGGTGCTCTCAGTGTCATCTAGAACATCTTTACCAATTGATTGTCTACAGAGCAGCTCCACACTTAATACCCTGTGACAAAACAAAGCTGAGTTTTAGCACTCTAGTTTTTGGATTTGGGAGAGAGTTGTTAATGTTTACTTATATTTTTGGACTGTCTTGGACCATAGGAGTAACACATGAATTTTGAAAATGGTGTTGTTACCCTTTAAGGTTTATAACATATTAAAATGTAGTTGTAAGCAGTTGTAAATGTTCACTAATTTCTGTCAACAACTACAACTCTTCCTGGGGGCACAACAGACTGTGGTCGGCACCTGTAAGTGGAAGCTGGTGTATAAAAAGTTAAGAATGAGACACAGTTGTAATAATGTATTTCTTTATAGAAAACCTTTGAGTTGCTGGCTAATACTGTCCAATAATAAACATTTTTAAATGGCCTTATGGCTGCAGACAACTATTATGGTGTATTATAAACCATTTATAATATTCTTTGCAGAACAAGTACTTTTCCATTATGTTTTAAGTACATTTTGCTGATCAATGCTTCTGATTCCTCCTATTCCACATGTACATTTAACCAGCTTTGAGCAACCAATTCACTAAAATGACATTAAATTTAATTTTTAAATCAATGTAACTTTTGTTTTTGTACGAGACAAACACCCACTGGTTGTGTGTGTACAGTACCAGCACCCTGGGCTATTAGTAATGTTGTGTCACCTAAATATCTATGGCTGTGATACCCTGATTTATAGAGTATAGATTATTGCTTCTGATAAAATGAATAAATCATCATCTGTGCTACACTATTATAAATGGCTTGTTTTGTTAGGAGCTACAAAGACAGATGACATCAGGAAAAGGCGCTTTGATGGGCATAGACTGTAGGTTCAAAGACTTGTGTGCAGAGAAACAATATATTTCAGATATGAATTAAATACCCAAACAGAAATACAATGACTTAATGTAGAGATTTCCCAAAATACATAGATGACACATAAAGTTTTACTTCATTATTCCTGGAGGATTGTAAAACCTTTTCACATTTCATTGATTTTCATCTGCAGCAATTAACTTACACTGCAAAATTCACATGTACTAAGTGATGTATGAATTTCATTTCACCTTATTGTTCTGTATTTGGGTACCTCACACCCTCACTCTGGTGCTCTACCTTTTAATGTATGCATGCAGTGGTGCAGTGCTACACCTACAGGGAGAGAAACCCAGCTGTTTGGCTCCTTCATAAGACCAGCCTGAACTGCAGAGGTGACCCCCCCCCTCCTCAGACTGCAGGGCATTCAGTATACTTATAGCCCATCTAGAATACACATGTACAAGAGGTTGTTTTTTTTAGCTGGCTCTAAAGATGGTCCTGACTGAAATATCTCAGCACATACTGGATGGATTGTCTGAAATGTTGAAATTAATCATGATGCATCTTTTTTATTATATTGCAAGGCAGTGGTGGAAATGTATTAAGACATAAATGAATGTATGATTTGTGCACTGTCATGGTTTGAGAAGCATCAGTCCTTCCCACTTGGCATGCTTTATGCAAGGAGACTCAGGGTGTCCAGGGGTAAAGATGAAGACCTTGGAGATGATCCAGACTCCCGTGATAGCCGTGGATGAGAAATGTTCTTGGCAGTAGTAACACATTTTTTGCCTTGTTAGCATTGTTAGCACAAGTTTTCCCCATTACAGGTTGTTTTAAGAATATTTGCTCCCCAGTATATGAATGAGATGGACGTGGTATTCAAAATCATTCGTTTATTATTTGTTGCAATCAAATACCTATTTAAAAACAGACAGCTATGTACATTTCTGGAGTAAAATATTTACTTTTGAAGTCCTTAATGCAGGAGGTCACGGTCAAACATTGACCATCGGGACATCAAAGAGGTCACAGAGGCCTTCACTGTCGTCCAGATTGTAGGCATATTCATGTTCCGATGGGGGTGGAGACAGACGGACGAGCGGAGAAAAAACTGTAGAATAAAGGTGAAGACGTGATTAATACAAACATACTACAAATAATTTATGACAGATATAAACATAATTAATATGAAGTCATAAAATAAAGTTCACTTACCTTCAGAGGCAATAAGCTCTCTGATTCGATCTGCACTTATCATTTCTACAACATGAGGTAACACATAATTAATCATACATTTGTATACATTCAAATAAACTGACAAGAATTTAATGAACATAAATAATTCAGAGACACAAAAACAATACAGGCTCTACCTTTGGTTGGGCGTAGTAGCTCCTGCAGTTGTTTTGATAAAGCTTGTGCTGGGGGGAAAATAGATTTTTAAATGTCAATGTAAAAGCCTGCAGCACTGAGAGAAACATGCAGGAGGCATGAACATATTATTGTGTAAGCATGCAAGAAAAAAACTGAAGACAAGGAAAGACACCGCAGAAACCACTGTGGTATATTAACGATAAACTGTTATCAGTCAGTGAAGGAAGAGCCTGACTTTTGTGTTATCTCTTCCACAGAGCTCAGATAAGAAGTAAAAGAGATATTAAAAAGCCAGTTTACCAGTAGTCAACTGACTCAAAGTAACGCAGACATCCACGTCTCAAACGTATGCAACGGTGCCTCCTGATGCTTGCATTTACAAATTTGACCACATTAACAAAGACCCTGTTTCTGCCTTGTTCAGAGAACAGGATCTTGACAAGAGTGGTAGTGAGCAACACAAAGCATTGTGGGACATGACTAGAGAGATTTAAATATGGCAGACTTTGACATATTTTCCTGGTCAAAAGCCAAATAATGGTAAGCCTGAGCGCAGCAGCACTGACATTAAAGCTGCTTGCTGTGTGAGGGACACAGAGAGACAGAGAGGGGAAGAGAAGGTTGAAATTAGATTATTGCACGTCTCTGCAAGTTATTAATAAGTTACTCAGAACGCTGCTTTGTCACTTTCTGTTCTTGTTTTTTGTTTCTGTTGAAAAAGCGTGTCCTAAAGTATGGATGCTACCACCCAGAATATAATGACGTCATTTCCAATTCTCTATTATTATGCATCTTGTATGAGCCAATCAGAAGTGGACCATTCTAAATCAGTCTGTGCAAACTGGCTCTGGAGTGTTTCTCCACATGTATGACCACTTGTGATCTCACTTCTCTGCTCTGTTTGCAAATGTGAATCATTCTATTTGCAAAGATCAAATGTGTTGTTTTAACCAATGGGAAGTTAGTCATGTTATGCACACACCTTTAAAGCCTTTATTATTTAAAATGAATAAATTAAATCATATTAAATTATAGAGCTGCTTGTGGCGTATTGATTTGCAGCCCCTCCCTGCCCTGCTCTCTGTCAGTTTAACATGAGATAAGCACTACCAGGAGACAACTGCTGTGGGAGCATGTGCTCCATGCTGGGGACAGTTGGTAAGACTACCCCTTGGCCACACACATGCACGCACGCATGCAGTGACAGGGCTAACTTTTAGTATCACAGGGCCAATGTTGCCTAAAGCCAAGTGCAGACCAAAGATTCGGGACGAGACGAAACTGGTTTAGAACATTTCAGAGAAAAGTTGCAGCGGTGTAAACTGGCTGTCTGAGCTCGACTCAAACTGACCGATGGTGTCAACTGCAACGCTGCTGGTCAAATCGCCAGCGACTGGTTTTAGCTACAAATTATATTCAGCCACAAAATAATCCTGAAAAACTGGAAATCAAAACAGAAGTACAGAGAGTTGCTGCATAGAGATGATACTCTGTCTAGTTTTCTAGTTGCATTGGTGTGAACGGGCAGGTTTTTAGAACATTACAGAATGGCACATTGCAAGTAGTTGCATGTTTCAACTCGTCATGTCGCAAATCTTTGGTCTGAACTGGGCTTAACTGTTATTAATGGGTTTAACGACAGAGTTGAGCAGATTCAATGTTGGTGTGAGTTTGTTGAGACCAGTTAACAGCTGCTGCTTTGTGAACTCACATTAACCAGGCAGACAGTGAACTGACCATTCACCGCAAGAGGAGTGGCACCAGAGACAGTGCTTCAACTCTTCATCGGTGCAACTGCATTAATGAAAGTTTTCTTTTCCAGTGGGGTGTCAGATAAGCAAAGACGTGAGCTGAGTAGGCAGTCCTTCACTGTGGCTAAGGACACATTAGTGTACACACACAGAATTTGGCCACATGCTGCCCAGACCACCTCTGAATGTGCTCTGAGCGACTGGATCTCAAAACGCACTGACGACTCATTTGGTGCATTTACACCTGTACTTTGAGCTGTCTACTTGTGATCCGATCACCGTGGACGCATCTTAATACCCTGTGTAAATGTACCAGCCAAAGTCTAAAACCTACAAGATTTCCTGTATATTATTTTAGTTCAGTTTCGTAAGTACACAGTATTGTTTCAGTTGGTTTTCATTTTTTTCTTAAGTCTAGCTATTTTTACTTCAGGTAACTTAAATGTTTCTTTACACCTAATTTTAGTTTAGTTTTAGTCAACTACAATAACCTTGGTCAAGTAGTACACCTGATAAGTGTCTTAAACAAATTATTTTAAACTTCATATTAATTTCCCCATTTTTAAAATCAATCTGGCAAGGGGTTGAGTATCAAGCTAAAACTAAATTTAGGATTCTATTTCAACAAAAACACACTTCAGAAAGCGTTCAAACTAAAACACTCACATTTAGATGAATCCGGTCTGTTTTTTAATGACGATGACTGAAGGTGCTGCATGTCCTCCATGGCCGACATTGTAGATTTGGTGCCATGTCCGGTGTCAGCTGAAACCTGACAAGGTGCGATACTGCTTCCCGTCTCATCTAAAGTGGGTATGACTGGTTTGGCGTTCCGTAAAAGTTCTTCAGGTGGTGGGACAGGCAGTACGACAGGAACAGAGCTGACAGAGAGTTTGTTAAGAAGTACGACATCAATCGGTCCATTAATACTTTTTAGATGGATCTGGTACTTTGCTGGGCTGTCCTGAACCTGAAAGAAAGATGTATTCACACACAAAATCATCCCATCTGAATTAATGAAAGCAGAAAAGAAAAACGGCAGTGGGTTCCAGTGATGCAGAACTTACAGCTTTGGGAATGGGAACATCTAGCTGTGTGCCAGGCGGTGCTCGTACTGCCAAGAGAGTATGGCCTGGAGGGAGAAGAGAGTCAAAATTCTTTCAGATGACAATAATGTAGTCTGTTCTTTATATATTAAAAGTAAAAATAAATGCTTGTGGTTCTTTTTGCCTTTATATTGAACCAACTATGCTGTAACAGAAAGTACAGAATAACTGTAACTTACCACTGAAGCAGTTGCAGATGTCGTCATGATTCACATAGGTCAGAGTTAATGTGAGTTAAGGTTCAACTTGAAATACCACATTTAATCTGCTCAAAATAATGTCTGACATCTCATTTTCAGTTTACATTTTACTGTTAAAGCAGGAAGAGTGAAACATTTCCAACAAGCACACACAGTATATTTCTGCGCACTTTGCTGTGGCTTCATAAAAAGGATATTCACTGCAGTCCTCCCTTGTGTTCCTGATGCTCTGTTCTACCCAGAATCTCTGCTGGTCCAACATACACTCCTTCTGCTCCAAGTCTTTCAGCTCAGCCCTCAACTCCATCACTCTGTTGGTTAACATGTGTGCAGTTTCTCCTGGCACCGCACCCCTTATTTAGAAAAAGATATGCATTATATTGTAAAACATATTTTGCACCACACTCCTAACACACATGCATATTGAAATGTGTACACACAAAGCAGGGTTGGAAACTTACTTCCACTTCACAACGCTCTTGGAGATTTTCACAATGAGACCAACACCCTCCAGCACATTTGTGATGTCATAGATTCGCCTTTTCTGTGCGACAGCCAGGAGCTTGACAGCCTGAAAGAACACAAAAAAAAGCCCACTGAGCCTCGTCATCCTATGGGGATTTGTTTCATAAATGTCCACAGAGTCTATGATCTGGGTGTCTCAGCCAACTGTACCGGAACACTCAGACATCACTTCCAGACAATACTAAAGGGATAGCTCAGGTTTTCTAAGTGGGGTTGTTTGTGGTATTTGTCAATTGTCAGTGTATTACTTTCACTTTTCAGCTCCTTCAGAAAAATCAGCCTCTGCTATATGAATTAAATACAGCGTAAATAGTTACTCTTTTTTGGGTTTTAATTGGAATGTGACTTAAAATAAAATTTAAAAAAAAAAACTAAACTTCTTTTTTTCACATTTAGTAAAGTGAACAGAAACAATAAAGAACCACAAGTCCATGGGCGGATTATGAGAGCATGGGCCCCTGGGAACCAATATGTAGAGGGCCCCACCACCTCTCTTACATAGGAGCAAGACACACTGACTATATGGTGTTTTTTGTCTATTTGTGATCATTCTGTTTATCCTTGTGGTTATTTTGTGTCTTTTTGAGGTAATTTCATTGTGTCTTTCATTGTAATTTTGTGTCTCATTGTGGTTGTTGTGTGCACTGTGCAGTCATTCGGATCTCTACGATGTATTTTTTTTTGTCTTTTTGGTGCTGCTTTGCCCATTTCTGTAGTTATTTTCTGTCTCTCTGCTGTTCATTTTCATCTCTTTCAGGTCTCGTTGTGGTCATTTTGGATCTCCTCCTGGTTGGTGCTTGTTAAATTGGGTAACATCAGTAATATTATTCCTCAGTGTGCACTGTGGGCATTGGCAAAACATAAAAATTTTAAGTTACATTTAACCATTATTTGGAAGGTATTCTGTAGGTTTGACTGTATGTGTATGTATTTTCTGTTTTATGATTCCTACTAAATACATTCATTGGGTATGTGTGTGCACTCCTGGACCAGAACAGCTATATTATATTCAACAGTTTAAAAGAAATATTAAAGTGTCATCTTATTAAGTGTCCCAATATGATGAAACATCTCCAGTGATGGGATCAATGTTTGTTATACTGGTGTCAGGTCACTCACGTCTTTGAGGTCCAGCACACCGCCATCAGCTTCTTGTAACAAGACCAGAAACTTCGTGGCGAGCATATGAAGGCTCCTCATACTCCTCTGGTATTTGGGGATCTGGTCTGGGGTGGCGGTCTCTTCATCTGCACTGTGTGGGCTACCTTCAGGATCCATTCTGCTGGACGTGAGAGGAAAACAAATGAACTCGGGAGCCTCCCTGAGCTGTGCCATTTGAATCAGCTGCACAGAGCCCGCTCCACACAACTGGAAACACCTTTACTTCGAAATAAAATCTTGTCAGGGTTTCCCTATGAGCCCTCGTTTGTAGGTTAATGTGGAGTTAATTAGATATTGTGAAAGGAACACTTTGGGGAAGACAAACTTTGTCATGTAGTTTGCGTCTTTTCGTATACCACTGTTCGTTTCGCTATAGCGCAAATTTATTTTGAAAGGTTTCTTCCGGAAACACTAAAATGTTGTGTATATTCTCATCCGTGTGTAGTTAGTTTTTTCTTTCTTTCACTTTTTAATAACTTTTAGATTTTCGACGGGACGCTAATACAAACAAACATGCTGTCCACATAACTTAAGCGACAAACAAGAAAATGACGAGATAAAGTGTTTTTACCTTGGTGTTTTCGGGAACAACGGTACAAACAGTCGCTACCGACGATACTAAGCTAACGTTTGCAGTTCAGACGACGACAACCAACGATATTTTAACTCGAGATATAGGTTTTGGCGAGCAGAAACATTTATCCACAGTTTATTCTAAATCTAGAGCCGAATGTTTATAGCAGCGTCCCAACTTCACTGATAGCCAACCCCTACTGTAGTGGAGTAAGGGGCGCGTACTTTTTCCGGTAGCTGTGTGTGCCTGCCTTCAAAATAAAAGTCCACTTTGGCACGACCACAATAAAATCCTTTCTTGTTAAAGTGATACCAAAAGTTTAAAGGGCACTTTTAAAGAGTTATTAACGGAATGTTTTTCCTTTCTTTCTTGATAAAAAAAATGTATTCCATCTACATTGAACTTTAAAACTAGTTCAATAACATTGTTCAATAAACATGCAATTTATGGTTCAGTGTGTGGGCTTTAGGGGGATACATTGGCAGAAATGAAATATAATAAAATAAGTATGTTTCTTTAGTGTATACTCTTTGTGTTTTTAGTCCCATAGAATGAGCTTTTTATGTCTTCATTGGGAGCAGATCCTTGTTTGCCAAGTTGCACAATAGCCCAGAACCAACAAACCAAACACTGGCTCTAAATCCGGCCATTTTCATTTTTGCAGCCCCCTTTAAAACTGCTTTATTCCATGTTTCTAGCGGTTTAAATCACCGGGTTGTTTTGGAGAGGAAAAAAACATTGTGGATAATTTGGCTTCCTGTGAAAACCTCCTGAACGTCTGGATCTTATGTTATCTGAGAAAAAAGGTGACCACACATTACCATGTGTTGGTGTAGCCGCCCGCGGTGACATGCCAAATTGCATCTGAAATACATGGATTTGTAACATGAAAGTGCTTTATTCTGTGTTTTTACCAGTTTAAATCCCTGGGTCTGTTTTTTGGAGTGGGAGAGACCTCTGTGGATAATTCAGCTCCCAGTAAAAACGTCCTGAACAATGAACACTGAGGGAATTCGAACCAGGAGAAGTTTTGGCTGGTTGCAATCTGCAGTCTTCACTGCTAGATGCCACTAAATCCCCCTAAATTTTACACACTGTTCCTTTCATGAAATGAACAAAACCATGTGAAGCAGGGCTGTTTTGGAGCCCATGGCTGGTGGTCTTGCCATGAGGGAGTTATCTGCATTGTGCAGTTGTTAATCAAGGAGCCTCCTCCTAAACTCCTCAATAGATTTTATTCTGAAGAACAAACATTTTTTCAGGCTGATTTGCTTTTTAAAAACAAAAAAAAATTTTAGGGGTTCAACAGTTTTGGAAAGTGATGCCATCTGTATTACATGAATAACCTTTAAACAAATGGGTTATATATTTGATGGAAAAAGTAATTATTCTCAAGGGAAAATATAATGTAAATGGAGAAACACTGCCTTTGTAAAAACAAATAATATAAAATGTCTTTATCATTGTCTTTGCTTTTTATTTGTGTTGCTTTAGTGTAATATGTTTGTCATATAAAAATGTTTTCATTTTCTTTTTTAAAAATGTGATAAACTGATTACAATTCACACCTGCTTGTGTTTTGTGGTTGAGGACTTCCGTGTAGAGTCACGCGCTGGTCACGTGGCCCGCGGCAGTAGTCATATGACGTGCGGGTTTGTCTTCTTCACGCGAAACAGCCGTTGAGGAAGTTGGTGTAACTTGTCTCTGCCGTGTCGTGTCGCGTGAAGTTATCTCTGTCATAAGAAGTCAGTGCGGTTCAGTGATGTCGGCTGGAGGCTTGTTGGTGTGTTTGCTGGCCGTGTTTCAGCTCGGCTCGCGGGCTCAGTACGCTCCTGATGAGGTCACTCACCTGCCAGGTATGGCGTTCAAACCCAACTATCGACAGTGGTCGGGATACCTCCAGGCACGGCCCGGGAAGTTCCTACATTATTGGTAAGAAACAGTCAACGACTGGCTTTCTGCAGCTTCTCAACAAGCCTCACCTACATGCTCCACCCAAATTCAGCCGGACTTTGTCAGGTGTGGAGGTACAGTGGGGTCCAGAAGTCTGAGACCACATTGAAAATCTATTTTCACGCCAGCTTTGAAATAATCAGAAAGTTTTAGGGTTCGGAAACACTGAAAAGCACATGTAACACACATGTAAAATGGTCCTGCAACATTTCTAGATCAGCAGTGACATTTAAGCATTTTTTTGCATTGATAAACTTCATAACTACATAAAAGGTCAGATTTCCTTGAATTGTATCCCCTCCTTTGGAGCATGTGTTCAAATGGTACCCAGGTGGGTTAGAGCCACTCATCTGAGGCTTGTTAAATAATTCAATGCAGCCAGCATTCAACTGTTAAAAATATGGCTGTGCCTCAAGTTTTCAGCAGGTCATTCCTCACCAAACAGCATTGTGATATTGGGAAACAAGGCATCTGAAGTCAACTTGATATCCAGAGTAGAGACCGGCTTTTACAGTGTCAAATAATGATAAGACTAAAGATGTCTAAGGGGGCAGTGCACAGAGCTCTAAAATGTTTTGCTTACAGGGTTTAATTGTATCCAAAGTACAATCAGGAAGACCAAAAGAAACCTTAAGACACCTAACTGCAACAGTACTGTCCAAAAAAAAAGGACATCTTGTTGTCTCGCAGGATGAGTAGCAGATTCTGGACCACTTCTCAGGAGGGGAAACAAGGCCAAACATTTGGGGTGGGCCAGAAACTCCTATTTACTGCTGAATCCAAGTTTGAAATGTATGGCAGTAACAGAGGGGTGTATGTAAGGACACAGGAGAGAGAATGATACCGCAGTGTATCAAACCAACGCTAAAACATGGTGGCAAGAATATTTAAGTCTGGGGGTGTTCTGCCTACTCTAGAGTTGGACACAAGCACAGAACTGACTACACCCTGACTGAGGAGAAGTACCACTGCATCAATCAGAGACACCTTTGGTTTGCATCTGTGTGGGGAAGGATTTATACTGCAGCAGGATACACACCTCAAAGCTTTGCAACAACTACTAGGAGACCAAGAGTAGTGACTTTCGTGGACTCTAAAGAAGAGTGAGAAAACGAAAGCAGAGACAGTTCATAAAGACAATATTCTGAAATTCATTTAAGTTTTCTTGGCTAGTGGTCTTAGACATTTAGACCCCACCAGGTGTATGACCTGTCAGTGTCATTTAACCCTGGTCCTGATCTCCTGCAGGTTTGTGACTTCTCAGAGGGACCCGGTCAAAGACCCTCTGGTGCTCTGGCTGAATGGAGGCCCAGGCTGCAGCTCACTGGATGGTTTCCTGTCAGAGAACGGACCATTTCATGTGAGCAAGCTAAGTTTGTGCACAACTACACCTGTTCACTGAGTAACATGTGACTATGAATAGGCATTTTTCCTTTTCACCTTTTCAGGTAAATGATAATGGGGCCACACTGTATGAGAACAATTTCAGCTGGAACAAGATCGCCAATGTGCTGTACCTGGAATCTCCTGCAGGAGTGGGATATTCCTACTCTGATGACCAGAAATACACCACCGATGATGACCAGGTGAGTTCAGTAACTGACAGGCTCACTTTGAAATGTGAAGAAGGGCTTTCCGTTTCATGTGTTCTTCTCTTAGGTCGCTGATGATAACTACAAAGCCCTGCAGAGTTTCTTCACCAAGTTCCCAAACTTCACTCAGAATGAGTTCTTCATCTTTGGCGAAAGTTACGGTGGAATTTATGCACCAACACTCAGCCTGCGCGTGGCTACTGGAACCGCCAAAATCAACTTCAAGGTGAGATGTTTCATGCACCCAGTGGTGGAAGGCAACCAAGTATACTTAAGTACATACAGTTTTTAGGTACTTTAATTAGAGTATTTAAATTTTCTGAAACTCTGTACTTTCTATGTTTCAGAGGAAAATATTGTACTTTTTTACTCCACTACATTTATCTGATCATTTAATCAGACAGATTCCAGATTATTTAGATTAGGTTTTATTTCTGTATTACAAACAATTTAACTTTTGGTGCTTCAAGTATTTTAATGCTTTTGTATGTGAATGTTTGTTTGCCTTTTACTTGTAACAGTATTTCTACACTGTTGTTGCAACTCTTAAGTAATAGATCTGACTACTTAAACTTCCCTTCAGCCTCAGACGTTTAGCTCAATAGCACCATCAACTGCTCAGTATCAGCACCACCACCAGCAGAATGCAGTTTCATGAAGGAAGAGATGTTATTTTGTGAAACTCAGAAAAGACATTTGCAGTTAAACAGAAGTGAAGTTTTAACTTGTAGTATTTATCTTGAACATGTGTTTCTTTTCAGGGCTTTGCAGTGGGAAATGGCCTCAGCAGCTTTGCTCTCAATGACCAGTCTCTGATCTACTTTGGTTACTACCACGGACTCTTTGGAGAAGAGTAAGTGGCACTTTGCTGTAGAGGAAGTTTGTTTACTTTGAGGGAATAAAGTCAAAAAGCAATGTCATCAGATGTTAGTGTTACCCTGGTTCAGTCAGCAATGATGCACATATAACCTTCAGTATGAAATGACACACAAACGTTTTTAATTCTGCCAGAGAATTCAGTGTAACAGGTGATATAGGGACGGTCCCTAGCTACTAACAGAGGTTATAAATCACTCAAATGCAGCTGATGCAGTGGTTGTCATTTGACACGATGTTTTATGTGCAGTTTGTGGCGTGACCTGAACATAAATTGCTGTGACAAGGGAACCTGCAACTTCTACAACTCCAGTTCAGACATGTGCACGACTCTGGTATGTGTGCACTGTTTCTTCAATATTCAGCTGGGCATGTTTGGTACTACTGGATGACTCGTTTAGATTTGACTTTGTCCTTGTCTCCCTTCAGGTGATGGTGGCCTTTGGCATTGTGTATAACAGCGGACTCAATGAGTATGCCCTTTACTTGGATTGTGAGGGTGGCAGAAGGTCCTACAGAAGCTACGAGAGGACCATGACTCACCTGTTTAGGAAGTACAGAAAACACTCTCACATCCACGAGGTGAGTGTTTTGTTTGCCCATGTGCCTGTGCTTCAAATTCTTCTTAATGTGTCGTAGCTTTAATGATAAAAATCTTAAATAAAGGTTTCAGATGGAACACCCTCCTCTGTGTCTCTGGGTGAAGTCCCTCCCTGCATCAACAGTACGGCTCAGATGAACTGGCTGAACAGAGGCGACGTGAGGAAAGCTTTACACATTCCAGATACACTGCCACCCTGGGACATCTGCAGGTGTGTAACAGCTAAATAATGAATGTGATGCCACCGTGAATTTTATCAGAAGGGAGCTGTGATTCCAGTGTATCACTAGCTCCTTATTGAAAGTATTGGTCCCCATTAAGATTTTGGGAGATCTAGTAGTGTGTAGAAGTGAAGATTGCACATTTTAACCAACTGAAACTTCTCCTGAATTAGAATTCCCTCAGTGTTCATTGTTCAGAAGGCTTTTAAGCAGGAGCCAAATTATCTGCAGGGGTCTCCTCTATTGTTAAAACAGACATACAAGTTGATTTAAACCAGTAGAGACGCGAAATAAAGCAGCTTCATGTTCTTCTGACGCTCTTGCCGCAGAGGAGCCGTTCGGTGGCCCTACACACTGCACTGGACCTTCATGTTTTAGCCATGCCACTGTAGCTGGTTGCAATCAGCTGGTCTGTTTTTGTTTTGGAGAGGAGGAGACCTCTGCAGATAACTCAGCTCCCGATCAACAATCAACACTGGGGGAAATCTAACTGGGAGAAGTTGGAGCTGTTTGCAATCTGCAATCCACACTGCTTGACACCACTAATGCCCCTAAATCTTACACACTGGACCTTAAAATTTTGAAATTAGAGTGATGGTAATTCATATCTGAAGCCTTTTCCCTCTTTTCTGTGTGGGTTAGATAGGACGTCAGGGGCATGTTGATAATGATTATAATAAATTATTGTTTTTTTTTTAATTTCATCGGAGTGATGTCGTTGGGGAGCACTACACCAACCTGTACCCAACAGTGAAGGAGGTGTATCTAAAGCTGCTCTCTCTGGGCCTGAGGGCGCTCGTCTACAACGGAGACACTGACATGGCCTGCAACTTCCTGGGAGACCAGTGGTTTGTGGAAGACCTTGGCATGAAGGTAAGAACTTTCATTTTGGGAATAATAAAAACACACATTTTTTCCTCCCCTCAAACTACAACCAGACGCACCTCTTGTTTTTCTCAGGCAACCACTAGGTACAAGACCTGGCTTTATGATGACCAGATTGCTGGTTTCTACCAACAGTTCGGAAACATCACTTTCCTGACAGTCAAGGTAACCACCAGCGTGATGTTTAGTGTCTAATTAGAAGCATGGTTGCCCCTTTTCACGTGTGAGATATGGTTGCATTGCAGTGAAATACCACTGTCCTCTGTGTTTCAGGGTGCAGGTCACATGGTTCCTCAGTGGGCTCCGGGTCCAGCTTTCCACATGTTCCAGTCTTTCCTAACAAATGGCTCATACTGAGCCATGATGGAGACTGCTGTATGGGATATACCTGCACTCATCACTTGTTAGATGGTACATTTTTTTCTCAGGGAAGATGAGTTTGGAGGTAAAGGGACTGTGAGGGAACTTATTCTTATCCTCTGTTTTGTTAATGAATGACCTTCAGTGAAATCTGAGTGTTTGGAGAGAGACATACTATTTGTTGTTGGCTTTAGATCAGATTTGAAAGTGAACAATTGAAGTACAACGTTTGAGGATGTTGGCATCTATATTGGGCTTATATGTAGGAACCCTTTTTATACAGTATCTTCATTTTAAATGTGGAACATGTGCCTTAAGTCTGGTTTTCAGTAAGTAAAAAGCCCCTGCTCAGTTAGATGGAGGTTCTGAGTGATGTGGCCTGTTAACGACTTTCTGTTTAGCCTTAAAGTTTTGGTGGCCTTGTCGTCTTGTTTGTGCTACTGCATTGTCCTGAAACTGGGGAACTACATGTGTATAAAACAAGGCACAAATCCTTCACTGTTCACCCCAAGTAGAAGTGAAACCCCTTCATAAAGTCAGAACTTTGACCTCAGTTTCATTTCATATTTAATGTGCAAAACAAAAAGCCAACAGACACTGTCCTTCTCCAGATACTTAAGACTGCACTTAATATGATCAATGGAGGCTTTTTCCTGTGGCACTGATGTAAAGCTGAGTCTTGGTGTTTTCATTGTATGTGTGTAATACATGGTGATTGTTCTAATCTTAATTGATGCTCAAACTGTCTCGATCAAAACTGCAACTTCACTTGCGTTTGTCTCTTTATTAAATGTTTTAAACAGCCAGTGACACTTGGATTGTCAGATTTATTCACATTCCTTGATTGTAGTTAATTTATTGGAGCATCACAGAGTGCTCTGTTACTTTCAATAAAACTTGCCATGAACTTCATGTGTGCAAGTCAGCTTTCTGTACGAGACAACAGGGACACACGATTTCTGATTAACAAATGCCTTGTACATCCTCAGCCTGAAAACACAGTAAATCAGTGACAGAAACCATAAATGCACCTGACATTCACTCATGACCACATTAACTCTTGTCTGTAGCACCAAAAAGATAAGAAAAAAAATAAACATTTGACACAAATGCTTCAACACAAACACCAAAAAAAAACATAAAAACAATTTGTATTGCAACAGTGATTTCAAGACATTAACAAAATAATAACCAGTTTCGTAATGGCCACAGACAGCATTCCTGTTATGACTGTGGTTTCTTTCCCTTCCTTAAAGTATACTGTAAATATATCCAGTCTAACAGTATGACTAACACAATGTAATTGATCTTCCATGAGCAGAGTAAAAAAAATAAAAAATCCCTTTTACCTTTACTGTCCTTAATGTCCTTAATTAAATAAATGTAAAACCAGGAATTAAATCCACTCGGATAGGTCTTGATTACCACTTCATTGTAACCTCTGAACACATTCCTTATTTTAAATGTACATCAGCTGCGTCTGAAGCTCGGTTGAAAAAACAATTACGTGTAATGAAATTATTTAAAGATACACTATGCAGGATTTTCTGAAAAACAATGTATAGAAACAATCCCTCTCGCTCATCACTTGTGAACCATTAGAAGCGTGTGGCGTGTATTTTTCTGCAGAGTCTCTGCCCTCTGCCTGTATTTTACTTTTCTGTGTTCAGGGTGTTTATGGGCTTGTTACCCCACAGCACTCAGGTGAGGTTGGGACTTTATAAAATGGTAGCAACCAGGTGCCAGACTGGAAGCAGCAGGCAAAAAGCAAAACATAGGGAGGTGAATGCCAAACGAGAGTGAATCTGGGGTTCGCTTTTACTTTCACTTTCACAGGCCAGCATGTTCACAAGCAGTGACAGACAATCCTGCATAGTATACCTTTAATGCAACTTAATTGTCATGTATTATAAACATCTTAAATTAGTGTTGAATAGACCAGGTCTTGAACATTGGGGCATATAAAACAAATGCTCACACTTTAGTTTTAGGTTTTAAAAAGAGAGATTATGTCTAACCTCTCATACTCAAGCTCAAAACAAAGTCTGCAGTCTTGTGATTCAAGTAGATAAAACTTCACACCCGGTTTGACTGGTTGGCTTGTCCTCACTGACAGTGAAGCTGTCTGTAGCCTCATTAACAAGTCCAGCTGTTTTTAGGAAATTATGTGCAAACTGAATTCTGTGTAGTTTGTTACATCTGTTCTTTTCATACATTCATAAAGACAGTATCATTTTGAAACACACTCTGTGAGGAACCGGCACTCTTGGAGGAGTTTGACTTTTCATATCCTCACTGTGGAGGTGGTGCTCTGCTTGGGCACTCTGCAGGTCTGTGCAGTGTTTGGGGAGGCACATAGCTGCCTTTTAACCCATTAACTGTTCTGCACATTTAACTGACTGGCCTTTTTAACGGCCTTCAGACTTAAATGAATGTAACTTTGTACAGCAACAGCACAAAAAATATGATTTCACCCCAAAGCCAATTAAAAATGATCATCATACTGCTAACTTTAGAAAATATATTTAAAAAAAACCCCTCATAAGTCCAATTAGGGTTGCAGCGGTTAACTGATTTACCGTATACCATGGTATGAAAACTGATGGATGCCACACAGACTATCTAACCTGTGGTGAACATCTCCTTTCCTCCTCAACTGCCTGTCAGACATTTTTCAGACTTCCATTAAAAAAGGTTTCAATTTTAAACTATAATAAAGTGTTAAAAGTGTTTTTCAACCAAAACAATCCCGTGTTTTTATTCCTTTTATAATTTATAATCATAACTGATTATAATGATAATACCATATACAGTGACACCATGAGAATGATATTTTCTGAGACAGTTATTGTACCATTAAAATACTGATATCATTGCAACCATAAATACAGTTAGCGTTCATTGCCCAAACAGTTGAACAGCTCACTTTTTCCAGCTCGTTTAGGAGGTACTGACTGAAAGTTAACAAATCAGTAAGATTTGAACTGTCCAACACTCATTAATGATTTTGCGTGCAATTGTATCACTCACTTGAATATTCCATTTGAGACTGAGTTATTAATTTGTGGTCAAACTATCAGCAGTGGCAACATAGTCTGGACCTGGATGAGACCTGAAAACCACTGCATGTCTTTTTCAATAAGAATCATTTACTTTGACATGCAAGTTAAAATACACAAATTGGTACAATTTCATTGTTAAAATCAATTTGATCGTAGACCTTTTTATACAAAGTCCTTTGGCTCTTGTAAACAGGACAGTAATGTGTCACCCATACCGGATCCAGAGATGGGGGAGGCCCCTCGGTGCCCCTGAACAGTCAAACGGTTTTCACTGCAAGTTAAAACCATCGTAAAAACATGCAAATTAAACTGTACATTAAATAAAAGGCAAAGTGTCTGAAGTCATTTGGCATTGTGGGGTGGCTCTGACTACTACCTGACTGAGTACAGAGCTGTGGAGCTTTAACTCAGTATGGGGCAGGGGTGTGACATGCCGGAGTTGATTTTGTAAAATGAGTGTCATGAGATGCTTCTCCATCATAGTTCAGTATAGCAGCACAGGACTACGCCCCGCCCCGCCCCCCCCCCCCCCATCTTAAACACTGCTGATAAATCTGTTCCTTTTAGCTGACAATGTCTTTATAGATGGAGTTGGACGTGGTGAGACCAAAGATGAAAGCTCCAATCGTAACCATGACAACACCGAAGATCACCAATCCATGCCAACTGTAACAGAGAGACCGACGTTAAAGAAGCTTTCTCATCAAGGACATAAGTTTACTTTAATCTGCATGAAACATATTTTCAGTGATAGAGCCAAAATTACAAAAAACAACACCCAACTGTGCAGATTCAAGTGTTTAAGTTTCTTTTAGGGCAGTAACTAACATTTTCATTATTAATTAATCTGCTGATTATTCCAACAACTAACCAAAACTCAACAATATAGAGTTTACGCTGTTATAAAACTGGAGCCAGAGAACATTAGGCATTTTTGCCCAAGAAATGCTTCAAACAATTGATTTAATATCAAAATAGTTGCAGATTAATTTTCTAATCAATCAATTTATCATTGCAGCTCTACGAGAGCTACGTTAATTTGTCTGCTGAATGTCTTACAGTCAGTTGTTTGGATAAACATGACAACTCCATAAGCTGGTGATATTGTGGTAGCTTGTTTTGATGGTTTTCAGCACCCAAATGGCCAAAGTATGATAATGCATCTCCATTAATCCCTGTTAAGAAATTATCCTCTGTGTTTGACCCCTCCTTACTGTATAGTAGCAAAGGGGCAGCCACAATGCAGCACTCAAGGACCACTCCAGTTAAAGAGAGCGCAAACTTCACACTCTAAGGCCTCTTGTGGGGTTACAGCTAATGGCCTTGTTGCTCTGCTGTGCACTACAATCTAATCAGTTTAGAAGAAACTGAAAGACATCCAGGAATAAGCAGCATCCAGGAAGCTACATGAAAACCAAAGTTTACCAAAATATCAGCTACTTGCCAATGAAAAGTGGTTAATCTACATTGTAACTACTCCCAAATTTTTTTAGCTTGCTGAAGTCAGATTAGATTGGAAAAGTAGTTCAACTACATCACGGGAAATAATCATGATGTAATGAAATCTCATATTGTTACATAAAGGTGCAACTGAACTGACAAAGAAGTGAGCAAAGTGTCGGTGTGTTTGATTTAGGGACCAGGACAGGTCAATCCTCCCCTCAGCTGCCCAAGGACGTGTTTTATGGAGAGGATAGGGAGCAATAGTTGGAGTGGAATCAGGCAAAATGCTAAACCTTTAGGGGAATGCATAGTATTCAGTCAACTTTAGTTACGTGGCAACTGATTGTCATGAAATGACAACTGTGACCAAAAAGCTGTAGCATTGTATCATACTGTATGGCAAAAAACTTCATGAGAATACTATAAATATGTAGTCTATAATTAACTTAACTAAACAAACTACATGACTCACAGTAGTAAAGAATTGAAAAAGCTACTCAGACTTCAATGAAGTTAAACTGCCACCCAACTATGCTAATCGTGGTTTAACTAGTAACTGAACTACATGTAGTTAACTCCTCCCCCACACTGGGAGTAAGCAGCATCTCACCTTGCAGTTCGGCTATCTGTCTCTGACAGCTTGGCTTGCATCAAACACAAACCTGTCAAGTTAAAGAGACATTGGACGGACAGTTCAGTGCGACATTAGACATATGCAGAAATCTGAAATCTTGCAAACTGTGAGGGAAGTGTTACCTGGGAAGACAAAGATAAAGCAGGCTGCCAATCCTCCGATCAGCGAGATCACCCGACCAATATCTGGGATGAAGAGGGCGAGGACAAGGGTGACAGTAAACCACACCAGTGTCTGCAGGATTCTCCTCCTCTGCTCACGGCGCACACACACCTCCACCTGCTCGCCTTGAAAACGCAGCCAAAGTCCTTCTATGACTGCCCTGGAAGGTCACATGATTACACCAGAGCGCAGTGAGGAAATGCTACATCAACTGTAAAATCAGTACAGCTGTTTTTGTCACACACACTGGGGATGCACTGATCCCATGTTGTAGTACTTACAGGGCTGATCCAATACCAGTGCTCTTTATTAAATCTGTTTATCTCACTGTGTACTGAAATAACCTCAAAAGGCATCTAGTTGTAGTCTTGCAAATAGTGACACTGCAAGATCCCACATATTTGAAAAATCTTTTAGTCTGTGACTAAATTTAGATATGAGAGGGTGTCAGACTTTAGTCTTTTTAAAGTATTTTCAGAGCCTTTGCAATGTCCTCTAATGTATGGTAGGCATAAGGTAACGTGAGGCTGTAGCTACACATCTCTGCAGTATAAGTGGAAATATTCATTACACAACAGTCTTTTTAGGCGTGTGCAATGAAAAAAATCCTAACAACAGTGAGACCAGAAGCGTGGAAATAAAACATGCATATTTTCACTGGATCTTACCTGCCACAGAAGTGTAAGATGGGGTAGGAGGTGATGACACAGATGACAATAAAAGCTCTCGCGATGGCCACAGCAATATCATCCGGAGGGTACGACATCAACACATCCTGACTGACATTGGAGCCAAATGTCAGGAAGCCACAGACACCTGATGAATCACAAGCATTTAAAGGGATAGTTTGCCAATTTTCAAACAGCTTTGTATCATAACAATGTGGGTAGTGTGTGTAAATGATCTGTGGTAAATTTCCTTCCATCTTGCCAGCACCCTGCTTTCCCTGTTTATCTCCCAGCTACAAGAGCAAAAGCAAATGCCTTAGCCTTTTCCTCTTTCCTCTGGTCACGTAGCACCGATTTCAAAAGTATTTTCGCCTTTCTACTACATAGACAGCCCAGTTTTATGAAAACACCATCTTTCCAGCAGTGAAATACTTTTAAGTATTGACAGCAAGTCGAGCCATCTGACTCGTAACAGTGCCACAGTAGGTGTCTTGTGCTGTCAGCATAATCTAAGCTGACATGTAAATACTCTGAAACAGTCCGACCGGTGACATGTTAAAGATCAGGAACAACTTCATATCTGATCCACGGGACGAGACAACAATCTAAGTGGCTACAGTACATGATCTCGAGCCTGTTATAACGTGGGGATTTTGAAACAGATATCTCACTAATACAGACAGTTTACAATGACTGTTTTCAAAGTAATAGGGGCCCACACAGAATTTACACCTGGAGAATTCAGATTTACAATGAGGAATTAACACCTCACAGTTTTATGCCTCTGTGATCCAAGTAAAGCTGCACTTACAGCTTGGATCAATGTCTGTGAAAACATGGATGCTTCACACCCACTGTCCCCTTGGCAGCACAGAAGATCTATACAATCAGCAGACTTTCAAGGTGGACACCCAAGATTAGTGTAACCAATTCAGTATCTGACCAAATGTCTCCCCTTCTGTTCCTGAGATATGGCATTGAACAATGGCCAGAAAAGTGTTTTTGCAGAACATGATGATGTCACCGTGAAGCTGACCTTTGACCTTTTGAATAATAAAATGTCGCCACTTCATCATTATATCCTGTTTGACATTCGTATGAAGAATTAGTGCATACATTCTCAAGTTATGGCCAAAAACATGTTATGTGAGGTCACGGTGAGTCAAAGTAGACGTTTGTGCAAATTTGCAAAATTTGAAGAAATTCCCTCAAGGTGTTCTTATGATATCACGTTCACAAGAATGCAATAGATGGATGGACAACCCGAAAACATAATGCCTCCGGCCACGGCTATCACAGCTGAAAACTGCAACAAAATCTGCACACTCCTCTTGGGTCTGGTTAATGAGTAATAAGTGCACAGCTTAACAATACCTGTCCCTGTGTAGACGAAGAGGCAGATGATCATGCTAAAAGTGACCACAATTCCCCAAGGTTTAATCTCTTTTCTGCGCATGCTGTTGAACACCGGCACACAGCTGACGTGGCACTGCAGAGAGACGTCAGGAGAAAGAAGATGAGACAAAAATATTGCATTTATATCAATTTCTGTTTGCAAGAAAGGCATATAGTTTTATGATCTCAAATGATACCAAATGAAGAGATACCTGGAAACCAAAGCAAATGGTGGGCATTGCATTGAAAACTGCAGTCCAGGAAGCAGAACTGTAACAAACACAACAATTTAGCCACTCAAGCAAAGCATGACGACGAGGATGCAGATGTTTCTGCATGAATGAGTGGGTGGACAGTGCTTAAATAATTACTGAAACGTTCTGAAAAAGCTGTTGGCTGCATAGGGTAAGAGTAGCATAATGAAGTGTGTGCAGAGCTCACCCGTCAGGAATGTGGCTCGGAGTCATATTTTTACTTGGCCAGATGTACTTAATGATGACCACGATGGTCACATACCAGGTTCCCATCACACTCAGTGCGCTAAAATGAAAAATAACAACTCAGATCTGATCATTGTGCAAAGAAAAGTGTTTTTAATCTTCAGTGAGAAAATAAGCTGAGTGAAAGTTTTGTACCTCGCATATTTCTGAAAGCCAATCTCTTTGGGGATGGAGAGAGGAAGAATAATCAGAAATGCAGTAACACAGATGGTAAACTTGCGGTCAGTGTACCAATTGCCACTGACTGGATCAGCTGTGTCAACATTCACTGCATCCATCACTGTAACAAAAAACAGGAATTGCATAAGACGTTTACGAGGGCAGACAGACAGACAGAAGGAGGCAGTATAAAGTACGCTGGGTTAAAGTGGAAAGTGCCACAGTGGAAATGATCTCCAAACTGGTGGACACATGGAAAAGATTTAGCAATGTAGATAATTAAAGTCACAACTACTCAATTCCTTAATTATCAAGACCAAAGGAGGTGGAAGGTCCTGGACTACTTTCAGAGACAGGCTGGAGTAGGATTTCTACACTGTCAGCATCTCAGCGTAAGGAAATGTAAGAGTGAGTCACATGAGGATCACATTTACTGAGCGAAAAGGCTGAGTGGTGTCATCCTTGGTGCTCTTTGCCCTTCAGTGATGGCACAAATAAAGGTTATCAACATACGAGTAGACGTCTTCCTTTGTTCCAACACACAGGTCACAGCTTAATGTGGGACAAAAATGACAAAGTCCTTGTAACTGGGGTGACTGATCAATGACTATGACGATTACATATACCTAAAGGAATGCTTTGACTACAAAGTGATCATTTGTATATTCAGGGTTGCTACAGGTTAAGGCCAGTAAAATAGCCAATTTTCATTGAAGGTGCACTTCTCCATGTCGTCTGCGGTATGGTGCCAGGTAGCTAACAGACAGTGGCCCATATGCTCTGAGCATCCAGCCCAAAAACAAAATTTGAGGGTTGTTGGTTCAACTATACTGATCTGTGTGACGTTAATGCAAGAGGCATTCCATAAAAAAACAAACTGATTAAAAAAATACACGCAACCAATCATTGAGATTTCACAAAGCAATGTCAGATAAAAAGGATTCATAAAATTGTACTTCCCATGTCTGAGCATTTTAAGACTTTGATGGATTGATATAGGACATTTTAATATCAATTAATTATTTTTACATTAATGAATTCGGTGCCCTTTGGGACTTTTTAAGGATCTGCAGGAACCTTATATCAATTTCTCACTACATGCCGTCTTGAAATCGTGAAGAAGACTTTTTTTTTCTTGCATGGCTCCACAGTGAATGAAGAATCCAAAAATAGAGAAAATTCTTGATAAAGTGATAGGGGTCCAGCTTTGACAGCAGCAAAACTAACAAGCACCTGAGCAAGTGCTGTGTTTGAACTCTGCCCATGCAGACCTCAAACACACACATGCCCAGGCACGCCACTCGTGTTTTAAACAGTAAGGTTTTAGCAAAAATGCATGCGTTTGGGAAGTACTGAGCATACAACTGGATAAATGAGAAATGGATTATACTGCACAAGTTGTGTGAGAGTTTGTAAACTGATGTTTTGCTATAGTTTTGCTGTTATTAAAGACGGCCTCTGTTTACTTCATCAAGAATTTTCTCAGCTTTGGACTCTTCATTCAACGTGGAGCCATAAGAGAAAAGAGTTTTCTTTCCAAATTTATGGTAAGATAGGGGGAGTAATTGATACACACTGATCGTTTTAAGAAAAATAAAAACTAAGATTAAAGATTGTCAAACCAATCTCATAAAATGGGACAGAAACAGAGCAGCTTGGTGGGTGAGTCACTTTATCAGTGTGAATATACTTACAGCGATCCAGCTGGTCTCCAATGACAATAAAGAACGCAATACAAGTGCCAAAGGTGTACACAGCAATGGCCACTTCACATAGGACTCCTGTCACTTTCCCACAGGTGGCCCGCACAACCTCCTGATAGGTGCTTTCATTACTGACCTGAAGAAACCAGACAGATCATTAATGGCTAGACATATGGATTCAGCAGGGAATGTGTTGGAACAGTGGTCTAGTTATTTAGTCACTGTCCAGTGTGTTAAACATCATCATCGTTTCCACGTATCGTTCAGCCCTAATGCTGAGTCAATAAAACATTCTGCCACAATGTTAAAACACCACCAGCATCATGACGAATTCTGACATTGTGTCAATCATCTGCCCACAGTAGGTTCATTCTGCTTTTCTTTGCTGACAAGTGTAAAAAATAATCTGCTGCTGCTATAACACATGGTTTTAAATTTGGCAAGCTCTGCTTTTAATGCAGTTTTAACACAGCATGAATGGAGATTAAAGCAAAAGTCCATATAAGGTATGAGACAAAGGATAAACGTTACATGTATATTTGTCCTAAGTCAATTTCACATTTTCCAGTAGGGACAACTGACTTTTTTGTACACCAGCTGAACACACTGATCCATTACTGCCATTTTTCAAGCTATTCAGAATCAATTCAGTAGCGTCTAAACAGGTGTTCTGAACTCACCAAGTAAACCTGCAGCAGAAGCCTCACTGCTGACTGTATTCATCCTCAGTTTAAAGCATGATTATTGAGTAAGGGGTGGTTTTACTTTAAGGCCATTGAGTGTAGTCAGTCAGCTACACAGATGGAGTCAATGACTCTTGCGGTACCTCATGCTTTAACACAAAATTCACCCTGCTGCAGAATGTGGCTGATTTTTTGTACATTAAAGCAATATTCTGCACGTTTCTCAGTCACAACAACTGAAATAACTCAAAGGTGGACTCTTGTGTCACTGTGTTTTAACATGTTAGCACAAATCTGAGCCATCCGGAAATGAAAGTCTTGGACTGTTGTGCAATGCACTTCATTTGCTCAAAAATATGACCACAGAACAAAGTTATTACACAAGGCCGCTGAAGAAAAAAATACTGGTGTGAAAGAAATGTAGTCAGATTTAGAGGGCTGGAGAACATGTTGGAAAAAATGAAAGAGAAACAAGTGGAGCTGTGAGTGATGGGAATAAAGACTTTGAGGAGGGCAGAATCTGACAGTCCTGTAGTGACACGTACCTGGGAGCAGTAGCCCAGGATCACCAGTCCACTGATTATGAAGATCAGCATAAACTGAAACAAAGAAACAGGAAGCATCACGTTAGAGTTCCCGACAATATCATCTATAGGCATTTTTATGTTGGTCACAAGAACGCAGAAATACACTCATACTGTCAGCAGTAGTCAGCTTTAGAATTCTGTGTCAAGTAGTGTGCAGACATGTTGAAGCCAGGTTCTGTCTGAAACTTTAATACAGATAATCCCACAGTAGATTTAGTCAATAATGAAGTGAAACACGTTTTTTCCTTTCAGCTTCTCTTAACGTCAAACACTTCTCCCTGTTATGTTTAATGCAGGTATATGGTGGTAGTCATAGTGAATAATTTTAAGACATTCCTTTGGTCTCTAACATGTGATAAACATTTGTTGCTGACATTTTGCACACTCATTAATCAACAGAATTGTGGGTTGCTGCCCAATTCCTCATATTACACCAAATGTTTGCGGACGTGCTCCATGCAGTGGGGTCAAGGGCCTGTAAAAGGGACATACAGTATTTATTGCCTCACTGGGATCTCCTCACCATTTGAAGCATAACTCCTGCAGTCACTCCTCCTGCCATACTGAAGGCTGCAGGGAAATTGAGCAGACCGGCTCCCAGTGCTGCATTCACTACAATAAAGACCGCTGCCCAAGACGACACCCCCCCGCTCCTATCTGTGTCTGTCTCAAGATGCCGGACAGAATCCACGCTGGGGCTCTGCAAGAGCCACGCCCTTTCCCCGGAGTCATTACTCCCAACTGCGCCCCAGTCCTCGACATCAGTGTTAATCGCCATTAGTCAACAGGCTGTAGCTCTGCCAAGCCGCACGCTCCCCAGAAAATTAGTCTCCACCTCTCTGGATCCCAGTCTGATCTATGCTGATCAGAAATGTCCAGTCTCTTAAGTCCCAGTCAGGAGGCAGCTGATGTTTCTCAAAGTTATCACCCGTGTCAGTTTGATGGTGGAGCCATTCAGTTATCTGTAATGAAATATTGTTTGCATTTAGAAACACTTGCATTGGTAAATAAAACTTGGGCATGCATAGTGCTGATATCATATCACCATACGGAGTAAATGAGTGTTAAGTAGCTCTCAGTGTTTGGATCCGGCTATCATGAACAAATGTCAAGCACAGGAGTCCTTCTCAGCACAGTACCTATTCTCTGTATTCGTGGAAGAAACTTTAGTTCCCAAGCAAATTCTTTTTCTTATCACTGGTGACTGAACTGTAATTCTTACTTAACAATTAACCTTACTAAATATAATGTCAAAAGTCAAGGTAGGTTAGACATTTTTGTCTCCATTGTGCAACAGATGGCTGTTAAAGAGATAGATTGGATCTTTTGAAGTGGGGTTGTATGTGGTACTAACCATCAGTGAATCACATACAGTAGATGTCAGTCGGAGCGCTTTGTTTTTGAGAAGCAAGCTGGAATCTGACACAGAAACTAAGCGATGTACTGCTGTGGATGGTGGGCAGCAACAAAAGAAATTAAAAAAAAAGTCCCATCTAAAAACATCAATACGAATTAAAGTGTACGCTATACGGACAGTATTTTCACCACTTTACCTTTTCATCAGACAGCCCATTCCACTGGGGAAGAGGTTAACACCTTCAGTCCCCATCTTTGCTCTCGTCAAAGCCACCAGACTCTGCTCAGCTCACTGTACATGGTAATGTTAGCTGTTGGTCTACCGCTGCTTCGATCAGTTAGTTAGTTTGTGTTATTGTGTGACTTTGGTGAATCTGAACAAACCCTTTAAATCACCAAAGTCACACAATAACACAAACAAAATGGACTCTAGCTTTGAAGAAAGCAATATAACCGCTTCATTGTCCAGTTGGAAATCACTGTCTGACAGCCAGGTTAAGCACTGACAATATTCAATATATATAGTGTAAACTTAAACTATTTTAGGTGGCACATTTTTGGCTGAAATACACGTTGCTGCTGGACCCTCCACAATAGCAGATGGCGTAGCTTCCATGTTGGATTCCAGCCTGCTTCTCCAAACTGGGGGCATCCTGGCTGACATATGCTGTATGTAATGTAATATAGGGTCTATGGATAAGTACTCCTTATAAACCCACTTTAAAAGATCTGAACTATCCCTTCAAACTCTTGGTTAACATGAAGCCTACATTACTATTGACCCACATGGTCTTTTTGAGTATTTCAAAAGGTTCCCGGGGGGCCAACAATGCAAAGTTTTGATGAGCCATTTCCTAAATAGTTTCCATCTTATCTCCTGATAACAAACAAGGAAGAGCGTAGTCAGGATCATAGTGGGTGACCTGATAACCAATTTAACAGTTTGAGGAATGCATACCTTCACACAAAGAAAGACATAATGGACACTTTAAAGTCAGACTCTCACTTCAATTTAATAATCTGATTACAGCGCATAAGGGACCTGTAAAAGACTAGACAATGTCCCTTTAATGCTGGCTGCCATTAATACTGATATGCATGTGGTCTTAGGAATAAAACACAAGAGGATTGAGCCTCGTATAAAAGCCAAACTAGATAGAGGTAATTAGATTTTATCTATTTAGTTAGTTAGTTAGTTAGTTAGTTTCAAAGACAGTGACACTTCTCTTAAGTCACTGTATTTAGTGGCATATGCTATAACAAGATCATGTAATGTTAACACCAACAATGAGACGGGAAACAGACATATATCTCAAACAATAAAGATAATTTGGCAGATACTTAAAGCATGTCATGTGAAACTCTCATTAAATAACCAATAAGCTTAAACAATGTCTACAGAGACCACAGAAGTAGAAGTCAAACCAACCTTACTGGGACCAGGGTGCTGACACTGTCCAGCTGACCTCAGTTTAATTCACTGCTAGCTTAACTTTATCTCACACAAACACACCCTCAGCTGCCACACCGGCACCAGATAACGTTACAGGTTAAACACCACACCTTTTAATGTGATTAGATTATTCCTTTTCTTTTCATAAACGCAACAATAACATTGGTGAACGCAGTCAACCCCTTTGTTACTCTGTCACACAATAGCTAGCTAGCAAACGTTACACATAGCTGAATACACAATACAAACAAGCTAATTTTTTACCAAACGAACCGGACAATTAAATTTCTACACATCGTTTAAAGACGCTGTATTTCGTCGCTGTTTAACGCTGTGAGGAAGATAAAATGCCGACTGAGAGGAACAGTACCTTCAGTGATTATCAGCCTCCAGGATATGACAGAGCCCGTCTGTGTTTTGGCAGCCCATAGAGTGCAGAGGAGCATGTGACACTTCGTCACGTGACTGGAATTCTGGGTCTTCCTCTTGATGTTTGGAATTGTGGGTATTGTAGTTTTCTGTGTTCATACGACTCCGCCTCAATTTAGCAGGGGCAAATAGGACAGGTGTGACAGAGTCATTGTTAAAGTAGTCACACAGGTTAGTCTCAAGTCGTTGCACTCGAGTCTCAAGTCCTGAACTTTGAATTTCGAATTCTAAACAAATGTAATGCCATTTTAACAACAGAATAATATCTGAAATTTACAAAAACATGATTGAAAAAAATGACTTATTCATTAAAAGAAATGTGTCAGATGATGACATAAACAAAATTATATTTGGTAACATTTTTTGCTGGGCTGTCACTGAGTATTGGTTATGTTAACTTTGCACAATTTGCATTGAGATATTTACACCTTATTTGTATTTATATTTAATTAACTATCCATCTTCTGCTACCATTACATATTTCACCTTCTGTACTTTTTATACTTTATATTTTCCAACATTCCTTATTTAATACAGTCTTTAATTTTTTATCTTTTAAGCACATTCTAGAATAAATCTGTATCTGCACTGGTATCTGTACATATATTTATCTTCATATTTATTCATATCATCTATAGCAAAGTATTCATTACTGCTCTTACATTTTAATCACCTTACACTGCAATACCTGCTCTGTCAACATCAAATTTGCAGCACCATCATAAGCATATCTACTGTAGCAACAGCTCTCTGTTGTAGTCCTGGGACTAGACTATCATTTCACTGCTGTTTTTTATTCTTATGGTTTCTTTATAGATTTTTCTTTTTACCTATTTTCTCCATCCATATGTGTATCTGTGTTTTTGTATGTGTTGTGTAAAAAGCTACTGGGTGCCTTAATTTCCCTTGGGATTGATAAAGTATCTATCTATCTATCTTGAAAATATATGGATATGAAGTTGTAAGGTTTTAACATTTAATGCAATACGTTAAATGTTATCTTTCAACCCTGTTTTGTGAAGGGGACCCATGTCAATATTTAAGGGCCCACACCTCATTATTGCCCTGAGGACCCTTAATATTAGTGGGTTAATCCAGTCATGCAGCAGGTCCAGTATGGAAGCTAATAAGAGACATGAGTATTTGGATTTTAAACAGCTACTTATTGCTTAATAATGGAATTCAAACCCGATTCAAACACCACTGAATTCATACCATTGAAATATTTTACTTTGAATACTGTGTATCTGGATGTATTCTCATGAATTTGACTTTTTTTGCAATGTTCAAATCTTCAGATTCAAATATTAACAAAAAAAAAAAAAAAAAGATTTGGTTGCACAATTTCAAATGGTCAAATCACATCCAAAAACTCAAAATGAATAATTTAAAATAGCAACATCTGGGCTGCCCACAACAGGGTAGGCTGGGTAGCCTGGATGTTGCTATTTGAAAATTTTAAACTTGAATTTTTAGATCTGAATTTGATCAATTGAAATTGAGCAATATGAATACTTTATTTATTTTTAATTCTGAAGTTTTAATTTTTTGATCTGAATTTGTGACCATTGAAAGACAAAGCATTCAAATCCATCTCTCAAAATTGCAAATCAAGAACTTTCAAAGAGGTGAAATGAGAACATTATACATGTGTTTAAAGTAAAATGTTTCCTAGTGTCTGGATTCAGCAGTGTTTGATTTTCAGTATTAGGTATTTAGGTGTTAAAATCCAAATACTTTTTTCTCTTATTTGCCTCCATAGACCAGATGCACTGTAAACATTACATGTTCTCACCAACACCTCTTGTCAGTTAGGATGATCTTTATATCTTCATGTATACCCACTGTGATATAACTAACACATGTATATGAAACCATCACACAGCATTAATAAGCATGGAAAGATGGGTAAACTGTTGTTAAAGATTAATGTTAACTGATCACTTCAGGAGGGAAAAAACTATTTAAAGAACACAATAGAAAAGATCACTCATGTATGATGATTTAATGTTTGTTCAATAAGGTACATGTCCAATGATCCATTATTTCATGACAGAATGCAAAACATGGAGGCGAAGTGCCAGAGACTTCAGACGTATGAGCAGACTGGGGAAAAGACCCCACATTTCTAAATGCTGTTTTGATGATGAATAGATTCATACACTGTACACATACAGCACACCAGGATGTGAATGACCATCTGAGTGAATGAGCAGCATGTGCATATATATATTCATGTTCACCCCGATCATGTACATCATACATCTATGTCAACCACACGTCTGTACTTGTAACAAATACAGACTTCATGACTGAAATAAAATTTAAAGAATGAGGGGATGGATTTTGGGCCTGTGATGGAATATGGGGGGAAAGACATCTCCACTGTTGAATCAAAAGTATTGTATAGTGTAATACAAAGTATTGACCACTTCTCTTTGCTGAGAATAATTGTGTTTGGCTTGTGTGCTTGTTTATATCTGGGGTTAAAAAAGAAGACTGAAAGAAAGCCACCAACTATTAAAACCAAAAGGTGATTCACAAATTTCCACTGGAAAAGTACTGAATACAAGGGAGATAGCTAGGCACACTCCAAACAGATATAATAATGAAATGATGACTGATTAGTTTAGATTAACGGCAACAGATTAGCATGATAGTGAACTGATTACCTGATTAAAAATAAAAACAGGATGCCAACCTAATATTGAAACTCAAACAGTGCCTTACAACTTATAAAGTGCTACGACTTCGTCATTAAAAATTAAGAAAAAAAAAAAGAACTCACATTTTCTAGAGTCTTTCGGATTGCAACAATGATCTCCATTTGTCTGAGAAACTAATGCACAGTCTAACATTACCCCGATGCTGGTTCCTGTGAGTGAGTGGGCCCACAGCACACATTTATGAGAACACTAATGTACAGCCAACAGTTGATTCCATATAATAAATAAGGAAGGATGATCCATCAGTAGTGCGGAAAAACATGTCTTAGAATTTGGCAGGGGAGCCTGTTTAGTGAAATGTAAAACAAAAAAAAAAGGTAACCAGAAACTAAACCGTTTGACAGCAGCAACCGTTCCAAGCTGAATTCAAGATGAAATCCAATCAAGAAACTGTCTAACTAAACTCTGAGCTCTTTTCTAACAGGTGGAATGGAGCAGACAGAAAACAGGTGACGCTTAAAGCTCCTCTTGAACACTGCTGCTTTGATTTCGTAGCTCTCCCAGCAGGACAAACTCTACTTGGTGACTGCATGGATCCCCTGTGCCAGGTAGCCAACGTTCCCAGAGGTCACGCCTGCCATGGAAATTCTGCCATCCTTGGTCATGTACACTGAAAACTCCTTTGTCAGGCGCTCAACCTGGAGGAAAGATAAATCACATCTCAGAATCCACGTCTGTAATTTACGAACAAACATTCCCACTAAGCTTTGTTCTCTCTCGTATCTCGTAAAGACACCTGTAAAGACACTGTTATGGTCGTTGGGCCCACTGAAGATGGAAGCATGAACATGTTCTTCTAAATCCTGCTAAGTCATAAGTTCTTTTGCATAATTAAGGTAAGATATTTTGTTGTTTTTTCATAAACTGGGCTGGTGGGAGCATGTAGAGGTTAAACAGATAAGGCCCAAAAATTGAGCCTTGGGGAACTCCGTCATTTTTGTACAGTCACATGGTAGTTCAAAAGGCAGGTCCTGTCTATCATATTGGATTAAAACCAGTTTAACACCCAGTTTTCCAGTCTGTCTGGTAATATGTTCCTTTCGACCATGTTGAATGAGTTATAATGAGTAATAATACCAAGACTAAAACTTTTTTTACTGTCTGTGTTTAAGGGGATGTCACTAAAGAGACCTTAACAAGAGCAGTCTCTGTGCTGTGGTCGAAATCCTGACTGAAAAAAACCTTACCAATTTTTAGGACCAAAAACAGCCTCTTCAATTATTTCAATTAAAAACATGATGTTTTACAGGGGCCTGTAATTCATATGAAACACTTTTAAGAGTGACCTAATAACTGCAGTTTTCAGGGAATGCGGTAAATAACCTGTGAGAAGAGAAGTGTTGACTGGTTCCTAAATATCTGATGCCATGCACTTAAATAAAAATAATAAAAATAATGTGATTCTTGCACACAGTTTGTTGTTGCTTTGATCAATAGTCATTCATTATACATATTTTTTTGTCTGTTGTTTTCTACTGTCAACTATCAAAGGCAAACTGTGTGTATGTGTACCTGATCGGGTTTGAGGCCTGTGAAGCAGAACATCCCGATCTGATCGATGACGTGCTGCCAGTTGTGGGTGGAGCCCTCCTTTTTCAGACCAGACACCAGCATTTCTCTCATCTTAATGATGCGGTTAGCCATACCATGGACCTCCTCCAGCCTGGGACGAATGACAGCCGGGTCAGACAGATCAATAAATGGATTTTGGAATAAATCTTAAACAGTTTGGTGAACATAAAAGAGAGACTTGGAGACTTAAACCTGAAATGTTTTTACAAATGTCCAAACTAAACATTCAGTTCAGGCAACGTGTGTATACATGCAACTACAGAATATATACATACCACAGTGTGCGCAGATCTGGTGTGTTGAGGATGGTTGCTGCAATTCTGGCGCCGTTCATTGGTGGGTTGGAGTAAATGGGTCTGATGAGGATCTTAAGCTGAGACTCCACCCTCTTTGCCTCTTCTGCGTCAGTACACACCACAGTGAAGCCTCCCACACGCTCACCTGTGAATACCAACATACACATTGATTGTTAGTCTGACTGGGTCATCTCTATGAAACAGGAAAGTTGTGTTAATCCGCTGAAACTGACAATTTAACCCCTTCAGTCTCAGTTGCATCAAGGCTTAACTCATACTTAAAGAACAATATAATGATGAAGGACTCAATACATCTCTATAGTATATGTAAATATCAAGAACGTGTCTTTGTAAAATGTGAAACATGTAATTTTTATTATTCGCTTTAGTCAGATTTCAGTTCTCAAAACAGAATTTTTCATCTGAATGAGATCTCACTGTTAGTGTGTCTTAATAATATGACGCATCACTGTGTTCGCATACTGAGACATTGTTTTGGTGAAGAAACCACTCTGAGCAAAAACACCTACTCTTAAATGACTATTTACTAGATGACTGCTTTAGAGAACGTGTAAATTAACTAATTTGTCTGACATTATAATGTAATCATATTCAGTGCTGTGAAAGTCTGGATATATATTTGTTTCACTAACTACCTTTCACCACTAGGCAGTGGTAAAACTCAAGCTACAGTTCACATTATCGGTTACTATGTCACATTCAGACCTGCCCTCGGTCATCCTGGCTTCCATGAATCAATGTATAGTAGAGCATATGAATAATTTAATCACCTCTTATTTCAGCAGATTCTTTGTATTATGACATATACCCAGATTTTAGCAGACTTTACTCAGCACTAGTTAAACTTACCAGTAATATTTCTATTTTTTTACATGATGAAATTTTAATAACATGTTCTATCTCATGTCAGTGCTGTTATCTGCCATGTGATTTTAATTAATATTTATTCAAGAAGACTTTGTAGTGAATTCTGACTGACCATAGAGCCCCATGTTCTTGGCGAAGGACTGGGACAGCAGAATGTTGTGGCCCTGCTCAATGAAGTAGCGAACAGCCCAGGCATCACGATCAATGTCTCCGCTTGCAAAGCCCTGATAAGCCATGTCAAAGAACACGAGCAGCTTTTTTTTCTATAAGGTGAAAAACAAAGGCACACAGACAACCTGTTAATAATACTTCAAGTGATAACAGCGGGATCAGTTACAGTGCTTATCAGCTGTGGCTTTTGAACTGTCAAAGATTTCCTGATTTTGAGATAAATAAATGTGTGCGCTGATATTTCATCAAAATGTCATTGTAAGCATTTTACAGAGCTTTACTGAGATGATGAACACTCGCCTTCACAATGTCAGAAATCTCCTTCCACTGCTCAGGTCTGGGGTCGACACCAGTGGGGTTGTGGGCGCAAGCGTGCAACATGATCACACTGTGCTCTGGGATTTTCTGTGACACACACAAAAAGGTTTTGGTTTGTAAACTTACAGCATAAACTTTCTTAGCTGAAAATGTTTTCACCACAGCACTGGCTGCCAGACACACAACTCAATACATTACTGACTCTAACCAAAATCGAATTAACTCTGAGATTACTAGCCTTTCAATATCAGCCGTCGCCTCTCATAATATTTTGATTATAAACAAAAATGGAGGCACAAAGTTCTTCCTGGTGGCGATAACATAAATACAGTTGAAGTAATAACACACAAATGAAAAATAAACCACAGAACAGGTGTCGTCAATTGTAATGGTCAACACCTCTGTTGCTAATTAAACTTACAATCAACCACAATTCTACAAAAAAAGAACACTACTCTGTGACTGTGTCTTGAATGAACTTAAGATTTAAGAGTACATAAAAAAGATGCAAAAATGGACTTATTCAACAAAAATATTTTCCCTAAGGGCCATGCTATCACAAATATCCCTCGACGCCCCCCCAGGCAGTTCATCATTACCGTCTTACCGAAATGTCATCAAGAGCTCCCTTGAAGTCAAAGCCACAGGTGGCTGGCTCGTAGTATCTGTATGCTTTGAGCTGCATGCCAGCATCTCTGAAGATGGGTGTGTGGTTTCCCCAGGAGGGTTTGGGCAGGTACACATCACGAGGACCTCCATGGAATCGAGACTGTGACATAGTAAAGATATGGTCAGATAACCAGTGTGACTGAAATTTATGTTTGTGGTAAGTGACGACTACAAGGGGAACTCACCAAAAAGTTGGCTCCAATGCGCAGAGATCCAGTTCCAGAGATGGTCTGGACAGTGATGCTCTGTTGGGAAAAGAGAACTGCTGCAGTGATTTTGACTTCAAACTGTTCAACCAATTTTAATTTCATTTAGTTTGGAGTAGTTTACAACCCAACTTACCCTGCCGCTCTTCAAGACCTCATTTTCAGCACCGAGAGCAAGCTGGGCGCAGGCCTTGGAAAACTCCCCCAAACCGCCAATGGGCAGGTACTCCTTATCCAGCTGTTTGGCTGCAATCATAGCCTCTGCCTAGAAAGGATAGTGTGAAAACCAAAAGGTGTTAAACAAAAACTACTGTGATTTTCTTGACTGATATTTGCACATTAAACATCTATGATTTTCTTAACATTTTGTTGAGACACTAATCAAACATATACACACCTTCTCACTGTGGCAAGGCAAAAATTCTCCTAATGATTAACGTGTGTTTTGCCCCAAAATACACTGAATGCTAAAATGTTCAGAAGTGATGTTCCCAAGGGAGTTCAGAGGCTGAGCTCAGATGACAAAGCAACAATGCACCCATTAGAAAGACCCTGACCAGTAACAACCTTTAACCCTTCAAGCAGCTGATGAAAATGTAAACCATGCAAGTCCCTAAATAGGAGTACTGTGGCTCTCTTTG